>NC_072488.1:63442660-63796410 GCF_027574615.1 Eptesicus fuscus
GGCAGGGTGGGCGTCTAAGGGGTGGCCCTCAGAGTTGGGCAGACTCCGCATTGGACTTCCTGCTTGGCCATCTGTCAGTTGCTCACAGTATTTATATTGATGAGCCTCAGCAATGTTATCTGTGAAATGGGTATACAATACTAATATTGTCTCTTTAGGCTTAAAAACTAAATGAGAATAAGCATGTGAAACATACACATTTTGTCTTTCATTGACTCTAAGGGCCATTGATTTTAAGATGCTTCATTACTTTACACCCACTACCCAGGAAAACATGCTTCCAGTCAACCCGACACGGTGTCCTCGCAGCAGCCCGTGCTGGGGAGTCGCCATGCTGCTCCTCGCTCATGACTTCTCCCACGCGGCCCATGCATTTGGAGGTAACAGGCAATTGTACACTTTTATACTTTGACTAGAGGCCCCATGCATGAAATTCATGCACTGAGGGGGGAGGTCCCTCAGCCCAGCCTGCCCCCTCTCACAGTCTGGGAGCCCTCAGGGGATGTCCTACTGATGGCTTAGGCCCACTCCCTGCGGGGAGCCGCAGTCTCGCCTCCCTCTGTGGGAGGTGACTGGCTGATCAGGGAAAGGCGCCACCCCCATCACCCCACTGCTGCTGCTACTGCCGGCTGCCGCAGCCACCAAGGTGTTTTCATCAACACAGACTCCAGTTCCTTCACCATGAAAAAATGACAACTTTCTTTAGGCATTTTCAAGATGTCTCTTTCTAATAAGAAAAATTGTCAATTTAAGTCATTACTACTCTTTTATCTGTAGGTCTCAATTTTATACCATTTCTGTTTCGAACTCAAGATATATCGACATGATAGGCAGGAAGGGAAAACAGAGACTGAGCTGGAGGGAGAGGTGGTGAGGCAGGCAGAAATGGCTCTCTCAGGCCATTTCCCAGGCAGCCGTCAAACCCCTTGCTAAATCAAGGGGCTGGAATTTAATGCTGCTCCTTATCAAGAAAGCCAACTTGTTAATTCAAACCCTGGGACAAAGTATTTCAATACCAGCCCTTCCAACTTCTAATAATTTTCAACATTCTTCCATTGTTCAGGCTTCTAACAGGACTCACCAGCACAAGGAGCACATTTAGTTCAAAAGCATCCAACACTGAAACATGTGAAGTGCGTGGCCCAGCCCGGGTGACGCAGCCTGGGGGCGTTCCCGCGTGGGCCCCACATCCAGCCAGGGGAGGAGGCCCCACTCAGGCTTCCTGAGATGATGCCTAGCAGTCAGCTCAACACAGACCTGCTCTGTGTGGACCTCCTCGGCGTGATGTCCTCCAAACGTCGCGAGGGCACAGAAGATGGTGACTTGGTTCTCACCTGGAGACAGAGGTCATTCTAGAGCCTGGCTGTCTCAGGGCCTGTCTCTGCTTTTCTCACGAATCCTCCCTAGGAGATCTATTCTCATCCACGGCTCCAAACACCCCCAGGATACTGCCCAGCCCCGATTCCACAAACCCAAACTGGCCCACCTTTCTTGAGTTTCAAAGTCCACAGAACATCGATTATTTATTTATTTATTTACTTACTTACTTACTTATTTAAACTAGAGGCTGGATGCACGAAATTCATGCACAGTGTGTGTGTGTGTGTGTGTGTGTGTGTGTGTCCCTCAGCCCAGCCTGCGCCCTCTCGCAATCTGGGACTCCTCACTCCTAACTGCCTGCTGACTCACTCCTAACTGCCCACCTGCTCGCTCCTTACCACTTGGCTTAACACTCCTTAGCGCTGCTGCAGAGGCGAGAGAGACTCCTGCCACTGCCGCTGCACTCCCCAGCCATAAGCCCGGCTTCTGACTGAGCGGCACTCCTGCTGTGGGAGCGCACTGACCACCAAAGGGCAGCTCCTGAGTTGAGCGTCTGCCCCCTGGAGGTCAGTGTGCATCATAGCAACCAGTCGTTCTGGTCGTTCCACCTTAATAGTCACTGTGCTATTTTTTTTTTAATTTCTTTATTGATTAAGGTGTCACATATTTGTCCTCATCCCCCCATTCCCATCCCACCCCTCTCCCCACGCATGCCCCAGCCCCCTGTTGAACTTAACCGTTGGATAGGCTCATATGCTTGCATACAGGTCCTTTGGTTGAACTCTCCCCCTCCCCCAACCCTCCCCTATCCTCCCTCTGAGGCCCGATAGTCCGATCGATGCCTCCTTGCTTCTGGTTCTGTTCTTGTTCCTCAGTCTATGTTGTTCATCATTTCCCCTAGATGAGCGAGATCATATGTCACTAGATATATACTTATAAGAACTGAATGTGAGACGATCAATAATAGTTATGCTGACAGGCAAATGAATCAGTCTGTAGCGAGCTTCCCCCTGGACCAACAGTTCTTTTGAGACCCAATTTCAATGTCCAGCAGTTCCTTATGTGTACATGTCAGCACTGACCCCTCAGCTCTGGATGGTGGACAAATGGTGGTAACGGAGGTCCGACTCCCTCTGGTTTGGTCTCGGCTGGACCCAGGGGCATGGCGTCACCCGGATTAAGGGGCGCGTGGCCACACCCATACCCAAGGGGCGCGTGGCCTCACCCGGGCCTGAGACCCAGCCTCACCCGGATGGATCCAGGGGCACACGGCCTCACCCGGACCCAGGATCCGGCTTCACCCGTACCCAGGGACGTTTGGCCTCTCCCAGACCCAGGGGCACGTGGCATCACCCGGGCTTAGGTGCACAAGGCCTCACCCCGATCCAGGGACACATGGTCTCTCCCGGACCCAGGGACGCTTGGCCTCTCCCAGACCCAGGGGCACGTGGCCTCACCCGGGCCTAGGTGCACGAGGCCTCACCCGGATCCAGGGACACATGGTCTCACCCGGACCCAGGGACGCTTGGCCTCTCCCAGCCCCAGGGGCACGTGGCCTCACCCGGGCCTCGGTGCACGAGGCCTCACCCGGATCCAGGGACACATGGTCTCACCCGGACCCAGGGACGCTTGGCCTCTCCCAGACCCAGGGGCACGTGGCCTCACCTGGGCCTAGGTGCACAAGGCCTCACCCGGATCCAGGGACACATGGTCTCACCCGGACCCAGGGGCGCTTGACCTCTCCAAGACCCAGGGGCACGTGGCCTCACCCAGGCCTAGGTGCACGAGGCCTCACCCGGATCCAGGGACACATGGTCTCACCCGGACCCAGGGGTGCGTGGCCTCTCCCAGACCCAGGGGCACGTGGCCTCACCTGGACCTAGGTGCACAAGGCCTCGCCCGGATCCAGGGACCCATGGTCTCACCCGGACCCAGGGACGCTTGGCCTCTCCCAGACCCAGGGGCACGTGGCCTCACCCGGGCCTAGGTGCACAAGGCCTCACCCGGATCCAGGGACACATGGTCTCACCCGGACCCAGGGGCGCTTGACCTCTCCCAGACCCAGGGGCACGTGGCCTCACCCAGGCCTAGGTGCACGAGGCCTCACCCGGATCCAGCGACACATGGTCTCACCCGGACCCAGGGACGCTTGGCCTCTCCCAGACCCAGGGGCACGTGGCCTCACCCGGGCCTAGGTGCGCGAGGCCTCACCCGGATCCAGGGACACATGGTCTCACCCGGACCCAGGGACGCTTGGCCTCTCCTAGACCCAGGGGCACGTGGCCTCACCCGGGCCTAGGTGCACAAGGCCTCACCCGAGTCCAGGGACACATGGTCTCACCCGGACCCAGGGACGCTTGGCCTCTCCCAGACCCAGGGGCACGTGACCTCACCCGGGCCTAGGTGCACGAGGCCTCACCCGGATCCAGGGACTCATGGTCTCACCCGGACCCAGGGACGCTTGGCCTCTCCCAGACCCAGGGGCACGTGGCCTCACCCGGGCCTAGGTGCACGAGGCCTCACCCGGATCCAGGGACACATGGTCTCACCCGGACCCAGGGACGCTTGGCCTCTCAGACCCAGGGGCACGTGACCTCACCCGGGCCTAGGTGCACGAGGCCTCACCCGGATCCAGGGACACATGGTCTCGCCTGGACCCAGGGGTGTGTGGCCTCTCCCAGACCCAGGGGCACGTGACCTCTCCCAGACCCAGGGGCACGTGGCCTCACCCGGGCCTAGGTGTGCGAGGCCTCAACTGGATCTAGGGACATCTGGCCTCACTCGGACCCAGGGGAGTGCGGCCTCCCCCAGACCCAGGGGCGCTTAGCCTCACCCGGGCACGGGACCCAGCTTCATCCGGGTCCAGGGGCACATGGCCTCACCCGGACCCGGAATCTGGCCTCACCTGGGCCCAGGGGCACGTGGCCTCACCCAGACCCAGGGACGTGAGGCCTCACCTATACCCAGAGGCGTGTGACCACACCCGAGCCCAGAGGCGCGCAACCCCGCCCGCACCCGGGTCCCAGCGGGGCCCCGTTTTCCCGATCCCAATTCCTGCCGGTCAACCCCCCCTCAGCAATTCCCCTGGCCATCCTTCCAGAGCTCCAGGACGGCTGCTGCAGAACTCGTCGGGCGGCGGCTCGGTGAAGCTCCGGTGCGCCTGGTGCATGGCGGCGGGCCGGTCCGGCGTCGCTGCATCGGCCCTTGGGTCTGCAGCGGTGGCCGGTCGCCGAGCATGCGCACCTGGCCGCTTCCGGGGCGTTGAGATTCTTGACGGACTCGGAGGTCAGCAAGCGCGGAGTCTCCCACCCCATGTCTCATAGGGGCTCGTCTGTCCGTGCTCGGCAGCCAGTGGAGCCGTCCCCTCAGCCGGAGACCGCCGGGGGAACTGTGCCGAGCACGTTCCAGGCCGCCGTTGTGTCGCCTGAGCCGTAGTTCTTAAAGTGTGGTCTTTGGGTCACCGGCATCAGCATCATCCCGTATACCCCTCTTTTATTCTAGTTGTAGAGCATCCACTCAGCCAGCCCTATGGTGGTCTTGGATGGTGTCTGCTCTGCTCTCCTGTCGTAGTCTCAAAGTTGTTGTGGTAGGCAGCAATCAGGCTTCTGCCCTATGCCTCCATCTTGGTCCTCCTTTGTATAGTTAAGTCTTGATTGTTGTTGGTGTTACTGGGAGGGCTCTCTTTGTCTATAAAGGAAGAGTTGCTGTGCAGGAGACACGTTTATGGGCCGGGTCTTGGTGCAGCAAGGCTTTGGCACTCACTGAATGTGTCACTTATGCGCGTGGTTGAAATCTGGTGTCATCTCCCACAGACCACTAGATGCCCTCATTTCTGGGTCTCCAATGGGGTGTAGATCAGCTACTGCCTTAGGCACTCAGCAAGGATTACAGCAAAAACTGTAGTTTCCTCCTCCTGTCTGAGTGGCCCTGGAGCAGTCCGACTAGAACAGCAGTTCATCTGGTCCGCTGCCAGAGGGCAGGCCACCCACATGCATAAGCCGTTGCTTGGAGCGCAGGTGCGCCTGCAAGACTTGCGGGGCGGGTCTTCAAAACGTGTGGGGCGGGTCCCAGGGCAGGGCAGGTCCCAGGGCGGGGCGGGGTCTCAGGGCGCCAACAGGCCATGGTGCGGCGAGCCGCGATGGCTGCGAGTCTGGTCCTTCTGCCTTCCACGTTTCTAAGTCCCCTTGTTCCGCACTCCAGCGCAGCATACACTGATTGCTGGGCGCACCTCCGCAAGAGTCCCGCCTCTCCCCGCAGGCATCTGGGTCTCCCGCGGGTCCCCAGAAGCTGGATTTCAGGGTGATGGAGAGCTAATCTCCCCTAGGTTTGGAACAAAAGCCCCTTTCCCCCGCCACCAGCCAGACCCACGCGCCTCCACACCTCATCCCCTCCGATTTCGCTGGATGTGAGGCAACAGGTCAGCCTTTCACCTCCGCTGCCATCTTTTTCGAACTTCCCAATTTGTACTTCTTAATCCCTTCAATTCAGTCAACTCTACTGAAGTCTAGCGCCGCCAGGAGGTGCACGGAGAGGGCGCCCGGGCCTCCGTCCGGTGTGCGGGGCGCGCGGCCCGCGGAACCAGGCGCGCGGGGGCTGCGCGGTGGGGATGGGCGCTGGGCGGCCGCCGGGCTCCGGGCGCCGCCGCCGCCGCCGCCGCCGCCGCCGCCGCCGCCGCCGCCGCGTCCCCAGCGCCCCGGGCCGGGCGGCCTGCGGGGGCGGCGCAGTTGCGAAACTGAGTGAGTATGGAGTCGGAACTTTCCTTGGCGGCCGCGATTTCTGGGCAGCGTCTGGGACCCCTCCCGCCTGCTCCCCAAGCCCCCGAGCCCGCTCCCTCTCCGCACCTGGGGCCTCTTAGCCGCCGTCTTGATTCTCCTCCGTCAAAATGGCTAGAGGGCTTGAATGTAAGATGAGAACTCCTAAGAATCCTCCAAATCGGTGTTGGCGGCCTCCGGGGCCCCGAGGATCTCACTGCGCAGCTCGGCCAGGTCGGTGGCGCAGATGCGCCCCTCCTGCAGAAAGATGGTCTCTTCCTTCACCGAGAGCCGCTGCGCCGAGTCCGCGGCCTCCGCCACAGCAGCTGCCGCGGCGCCCACGAGCCCATGGCCCCGGCTTCGGTGTTGACTGAGAGGAGCAGCCGCCCGGTCTGGGGAGACGCGAGCAGCAGTCGCCACCCTCACCAGTCCATGTTTCAGTTGTATTTCCGAAACTGCCATGCGAGGCAGCAGATCAGCCTTTCACCTCCGCCGCCATCTTTTTTTTTTTCCTCAAGCGTCACTGTGCTTTTATATATAGAGAATGTTTTTATTGATTTTTAGAGAGAGAGAGAAAGGGAGAGGGGGAAGGGAGAGATAGAAACATCAACAAGAGAGAAACATCAATTGTCTGCCTCTTGCTTGTCCCCTACTGGGAATCGAGCCCTCAACTTGGCATGTGCCTTGACTGAGGATGGAACCAGTGACCTCTTGGTGCATGGATCAACACTCAACCACTGAGCCACGCCAGCTGAGCTATTAATTTATTTTTAAAATTTATATAAGCTTTTTATTTATTTTTCATTTATTGGTAATTTAAGCCTAGGGACAAAATATTTCAATAGCAGCCTCTCCAACTTCCGTATATCTATGCATTCACACACAAGGGGACTAAAACGGGGGTGGGGGGGGGAATTCACTTGAGGAAATGAAATACTCTAATTCCAGACATCAACAGCACATTAATCGATACAGACATTGCCTATGGTTTCACTTTTAAAAATTTAAGACAGATAACTATCATCAACATATTACCTAGATAAGGAATGCTTTGACTTTTGACTCTATATCCAGAATGTTTAATATATTTATAATGAGAACATTTTTATTATGCTTATGTAAATGGACTTAAGAGCAACTTAAAAATTAAAATCAGAATGAAACATTGAGTGAGTAGGAGACTGAGTAGAGACTAAAGGATATGGCATTGAGAAGGGAAGGCACAAGGAAGAGTTGGGTGGGGAAATACCGAGGGAGATTATTTTAGTGAGGAAATCAGCATGTGACTACACTGATGGGGAAGAGCCAATAGCGAGGGAGGACCTGAGGATAGTGGTCAAAGGCGTATGCGAGAGTGGGGAGGATACATCTGTGGAGCAGGATGAAGGGATAAAGATGATACGCAGAAGACCATCAACTCTTGAATGTCTCACACACAGCCACCCAGATTGGAACTCAGCACCTTCCCCCCAGTGGGGTCCTCCTCCATTGTTCTGTTTCTCAGCACCCAGCACCACCATCCTTCCAGTTACCAAAGCACAATCCTGGCATCACCCTTGACTTCTCCCTCCTCCTCACTCGACGCTGCCAACCAATCACCTATTTTCTGTCTTAATAATCTCAAAAAGCAATCCGCTCTCTGTCCATGCTGCCATTGCTATATTTGGGGTGCCCTTATCTTTCCACCAGGTCACAGCAGCCAACCAGACCTAGGGTGTCCTTCCTCACGCCCACCACGTCCACCTTCTGCTGGAGCGTGAGTGTTGCTCCATGAACAAAACTGGACCAGGTCACTGTTGGCTTAAAGCCCACCAATGGCTTTGTACTGACCTTGGGGGAAAGTCCCAGCTCCGTACAATGATTTTCGATGGTGTGTGGAGACTCAGTAGAAGGTTGTGAAATCAACTTTGTGTCTTAACCAGCACTGGAAAAAATACAATAAGCTAGAAATAGAGTACTTTTGCATGTTGCTTGTGGCTGTTGTATTATACACCCATGCTTGTCCTGACTTACGACATTAGGTGTATTTCTTACCGTGTGTTGTAGTGAAGACAAGTTTGAAAAAACTATAGACAAGAACTTTTGTGATCTGGCCCTAGACCAATACTCCAGACCTCCCCGTACCTTCAACATTCTCTAGTAACATGGAATCTCAAACACTCAGCTCTCCACACCCTCCGGCCCTTTGTACACGCTGCTCTCCTTGCTTGGAGCTCTGTGCTTGCCCCGCACACACTTTCCTGCATGGCTAGCTCTTACTCTTCGGATCTCAGCTCACACGTCCCTCCCTCATGGAAGCCTTCCTTGACCCCTAGGCAGGGGTAGGTCACCTGCCACAGGTGTCCCACCACATCCTGCCTTGCCCATCGTAGCACACACAACACCGCAGTGCAGCGTCTGCTTTCCTGCTCCTGTCCCCATTGTGGCAGGAATCACATCCATCTTTTCACCTCTGTATCCCCAGCACACAGCAGAGTGTCCCACATAGTGTAGGTATTTAATGACTACGTGTTGAATGAACAAACAAATGAGCCCATTCATTAAGGGAGATTTAAGGGCTGCTTGAGCCCCTCTGATGTGGGGACCCTTGGACATACAGAAACAAAGAAGGCAACATTATCGCCTTGAATTTAAAGATAACACATCCCTGATCCCCGCAGCAAAATCGCATCTCCCCAAAATGGCTCACAAGCAAGTTCACGAGGGAGGCTGGGGCTAAGGAAGCATCTCTTGTGTACCAAGTAAAAGTCAACAAAACCTCCTCCAGCTACCACGCTAGATTTCAGCAGGTGACTCCCAGCATGGAAATCTTGCGTTTTATTTATTTATTTATTATTTATTTATTTATTTATTTATTTATAATATATTTTTATTGATCTCAGAGAGGAAGGGTGAGGGAAAGAGAGATAGAAACTTCAACGATGAAAGAGAATGATTGATCAGCTGCCTCCTGTATACCTAACACTAGGGATTGAGCCTGCAACCCGGGCATGTGCCCTGACTGGGAATCGAACTGTGACCTCCTGGTTCCTAGGTCGATGCTCAACCACTAAGCCATGCCAGTTGGGCGAAATCTTACATTTTATATAAAATTTTTACATATCACATAAAATTCCATGTGTGGTTTAAGCAGGACTTTAATATTTTGGGACAATGTTATAGTTCCTTAGGCATAAGCCAAGCTCCAAACACACCTACCCAAAAGGAGAGAGTCCACATGTGTCAGTTATTTACACCGCGGCAGCTCATAGTTCACATTAATGCCTCACTCCTTCTGCAACGTAAATGGCACTGGGCAGCGGGAAGAGCATTCTAGCCCCTGAGACGAGGAGTCTGAGAGAGAGGGACGAGGAGCACGTGGACGAGGGCACGTGACAGTCTCCACTCCTGCTCAGAGTGGTGGAGACCAGGCCTCGGGGACAGGGTCCCAGTCCCGAGCTCTGCCTGCCTGCGGCCTAGGTGCCCTGGTCAAGGCCCCCCGTCTTCCCAAATCACGTCGCCTTCCTGTAGCGCTGGGCAATGGGACCTGCGGCCGAGCGTGTTGGAAGGATGAAGACCAACGGAACTTTGAGGCTGACTCGGCAGGCCCTCCTTACGGTACACTAGGGCGGCGGGTTCCCTTCACGGGACAAGGTCTGCAAGTGGCCTCTCTCGGGAAGAGGCGGGTCCTCTAAGCCCTGGGCAGGCGGGGACCAGGATCAGCCACTGTCACCAACCCCGCTCAGGGGAGGGCCAGAGCATCACCGCAGCATGAAGTGGGACTGCCCAGGGTTCAGGAGACAAAGGGGACTTCTACAGCCAGGAAACCACCTGAGCATTTTCATTCCTTTTCTTTATGTCTATTGTGAGCCTGTGTGTCCGGCAAGCAGCCCCCCAGCAATAAAACGTTTTCTTCAGGGACAGCGGGTGTGAGGAGTGAGGAAGGAAGCGTATGACTGCTCATTAGTCCCCGTCAGCCTGGGCCTTCGGCTCTCTGATGCCAGGGCCCCAGGACACAGCGTGTTCCCTATCTCCTCGCCTGCTGGAAGCCCTGGAGGAAGCCAGAGGGGAGGCCGGCCAGGGGGAGCCGGGGGGACCGGGCCTCCCACCGCCTTGTTGAAACAGTTCCAGCCGACACCCCTGAGAAAGCGCATATGAACCAGCGAGGGAGCCCTGCATCTCGCCCAGCGTTTAATGTAAAACAGCGCAGAACAGTCGCGGCTGTGAAAGGAGGGGCCTGCTTTGCTCAGAGAAAGTCTGGAGGTCAGATTCTCAGTCTCTACAAGCCATTTGTGAAAGTAGGAAAATGAGGGGCTGGCTTGGCCTTTATACTTTGGGGTGAGGATTGGCGAAAGGTGCGCATATTTTATCAAGGGGAGTCAAATAAATGACAAGGTCTTCCTTCCGGCGCATCACAGTGGGCGATGGTGAATTTTATGTGTCCACTTGACTAGGCCACACTCTCAAAATATTGGCTAACCATCGTTTCTCATGCCTCTGTGGAGGTGAATATTTAACTCAGTGGACGTTGAGTGAAGCATCGTGTAGGAGCCTCATCCAATCAGTTGAAGGCCTTAAGAGTAAAGGACTGAGCAAGAGACAATTTGCCTCCAGACTGCCTTCAGACTGGAGCGGAACATCAACTTTTCTCTGGGTCTTCAGCCTGCCACCATCAGACTTACCAGCACCCACTCTGCTGGGAGGCAATTTCTTAAAACCAACCTCTCTATCATCTATCTCTATCTCTATCTATCTATCTATCTATCTATCTATCTATCATCTATATCATCTATATCTATCTATCATCTATCTATTATCTATCTATCTATCTATCTATCTATCTATCTATCTATCTATCTATCTATCTATCTATCTCTATATCTATCTATCTATCTATCTATCATCTATCTATTATCTATCATCTATCATCTATCTATCTATCTATCTATTATCTATCATCTATCTATTATCTATTATCTATCTATCTATCTATCTATCTATCTATCTATTATCTATCTATCTATCTATCTATCTATCTATCATCCATCATCTATCTATCTATCTACCATTTATCTATCTATCTATCTATCTATCATCTATATCTATCTATATCTATCTATCATCTACCTATTATCTATCATCTATCTATCTATCTATCTCTATCTATCTATCATCTATCTATCTATCTATCTATCTATCATCTATCTATCTTCTATCTATCTATCATCTATCTATCTATCTATCATCTATATATCTATCTATCATCATCTATCTATCATCTATCTATCATCTATCTATCTATCTATCTATCTATCTATATCTATCATCTATCTATCTATCTATATCTATCTTCTATCTATCTCTATCTATCTATCTATCTATCTATCTATCTATCTATCTATGCCATTGGTTCTGTTTCTTTGGAGAACTCTGATTAATATGGGGGTAGGTGTGAGGACAGTCCCTCAAACCAGGTATGAAGAAGGTGGTTAAGGTGAGATAAGGTCTTATAATTGCAGATCTACCAGAGTATTTGCTGATGGGGGTGGGGTGGGGGGTGAAGTTAGCCTAACATCTGGGTAGTGAGAGTCAAAAAAGATTTTTGTTCCCTCACCAGGCTAGGAGATGGCAAGCTGACTGAAAAATTCGGATCACACATCTCTGTGTTCCCATTCATTCAGGTGACAATCCTGACTACAAGGCACTCTCTGGACACTGGAGGTTCAGCAGTGAGCAACGCAGGGCCTGCCTTCCTAACTCAAAAAGAGACAATACACAGATAAACTAGGAGGAGAGAGTAAAGTAAGAGGGCTGAGTCTGGTGGGCGGCTAGCGGGTCTCCTCTGGAGCAGATTGCCAGCACCTGAAACACAAGGCCTGCCCAGTTTCATGCCGGGGGCCAACTAGTTCATGGGCGGTTGAGGCACAGCTCTGTCCGGGGCCAGGCAGCCTCCTGTGAGGACACCACATGCCCGCGGCCGCAGGAACTGTGGCTGGAGGAGGTGCCTCTAGGCTCCCAGAAGCCAGCCCTCCTCAGGCTCTCCATTCGGGGAGCATGGGCAGGGTGAAGCCCAGGGGGCCTCAGGGGCTCCGCCCTGGCTCAGCACCCCTCGAGGCCCAGCTCCCTGCAGTCTCTGCCTGCCGAGTTAATCCGGACCAGAAGGCTGCCTCCTTTCTGAAATGCATTCACGTCGAGGAGGTAAGGAGCATCTCCATCAGGCATAGAAGAGCCCAGGTCCATGAAGGGGACAGGGAGGGGGGTGAGCCTAAAACTGGGGCCTGGCAGGGAGGGAACCAGGCTGGATTTCCACCTGCAAAAACCAGGAGCCAAGCTGCGCTGGTCTCTCTGGTCGACGCAGGCTCCAGGAATCAGCAGAGGGAAGGGCCTGGGGCTGGCTTTGCAGCAGTGGGACTTCTGAGCTGAAAAAAAAAAGTGTTTCCATTCGAGGACTTCATGGAAACAAAGCCTCACACACTGAGCGGAAGTGATGGCCCTTCTCGGCCGCTAATGGTTCCTGACGGCGAGGCTTGGTCGGCATTGGTAACATTTGCAATCGGCGTGTCTTCTTCAGAGCCCTGGCATTTCACCCAGTGCCTGGAGCTGCAGTGGTGATGGGCACCCCTGCATTTCACACAAACAGAACGGGGAGGGAACCAGCTCGAGGCAGGCTGAGCATTAGTCACAACTGCAAATGGAACTGACGCCTGTGCCCTAGCAGGAGCGGAGCCTGCGCGTGAGCAACGAGATGGAGGTGTGAATGTACAAGACTAACATTGTATCTTGTGGGCTAGGCCTTGTATGAGAGACGGGATCACGCCTTTCTATGTGTGTTATGTTCCTGCTACTGAGGTTAGTAGAGACATTTATATGTGAGTGAGCATGGTATTTATTATATTAAAATGCATGACAGCAAGTTCTTAATTTTCCACATTAATGGCTGGAATCTTTGGTGAATAGCATTAATAAAATAGTGGTAATAATAATAACAACAACTACTACTACCTAAAAACCTAACCATAAGACCCCAAACCATAAAACTTGTAAAAAAAAAAAAAAAAAAAAAAAACAAGCATACGAGAAAACATTATGACATTAGATTTGGCGATGATTCCTTGGATATGACACCAACAGCATAGGCAATAAAAACAAAGACTGACAACTAGAACAACATCAAACAAACCCTTTTCTACAGCAAAGGAAATAATCAACAGAGTGAAAAGGCAGCCTATGGATGGAAGAAAATATTTGCAGATCATATACTGGTATCTGTTAAGAGTTTAAAATGCAGAATATATAAAGAACTCCTACAACTCAACAACAGCAACAACAAAAACAACCAGATTGAAAAGTGGGCAAAATATTTGAATAGACATTTCTCCAAAGAAGAGACACAAATGGCCAACAAGCTTATGAAAACATGCTCAAAATCACTAATCATCAGGGAAATGCAAATCACAACCACAATGAGATATCGCCTCACCCCCAGTAGGAGGGCTACAAAAAGCAGGAGCCTGGGTGTGGACGTGGGGAAACTGGGACCCTGGGCACTGCTGGTGGGATTGTTAAACGGTGTAGTCACTGGAAGGCAGGATGGCCTTTCCTTAAAAAATTAAAGCCATACGCTGCAGCTGCTCCTCGTCTAGGTGTACAGCCAAAGCATTGAAAGCACGATCTCACAGAGATATTTCCCACCCCGTGCATCAGAGCAGCATCCACAATAGGCAAGGGTGGAAGCACCCATGTTCATCCATAGGTGAACGGATAAACAAAATGTGTGATCTACATACAATGGAACATCACTCGGCCTTAAAAAAGAAGGAATTCTTTTAAAAAATGTATCTTTATTGTTGAAAGTATTACAGATGTCCCCTCCCCCTCTACCGCACATCTGCACCCCCCAGGTCTACCCCACTATTGTCTAGGACAGTGGTCGGCAAACTCATTAGTCAACAGAGCCAAATATCAACAGTACAAAGATTGAAATTTCTTTTCTTTTGAGGGTCAAATTTTTTAAACTTAAACTTCTTCTAACACCACTTCTTCAAAATAGACTCGCCCAGGCCTGTGGTATTTTGTGGAAGAGCCACACTCAAGGGGCCAAAGAGCCACATGTGGCTCGCAAGCCGCAGTTTGCCAACCACGGGTCTAGGATGTAAGGAAGCTGCCATGACGTCATCACAAGATGGCCACCCCATGTTGTCACAAGATGGCCACCACAAGATGGCTGTCCCACGTCATCACAAGATGGCCGCCACAAGATGGCCACCCCCATGTCATCACAAAATGGCCACCACAAGATGGCTGTCCCACGTCATCACAAGATGGCCGCCACAAGATGGCCACCCCCATGTCATCACAAAATGGCCACCACAAGATGGCCACCACAAGATGGCTGGCAGGGGAGGGCAGTTGTGGGTGATCAGGCCAGCAGGGAAGGGCAGTTGAGGAGGACCAGACCTGCAGAGGAGGGCAATTGGGGGCAACCAGGCCTGCAGGGGAGGGCAGTTGGGTGTGACTAGGCTTGCAGGGGAGGGTAGTTGAGTGTGACTAGGCCGGCAGGAGAGGGCAGTTGGGGAGGACCAGGCCTGCAGTGGAGGGCAGTTGGGGACAACTTGGGCTGATTTCTAGGTTCTCTGTTCTATTCCACTGATCTATATGCCTGCTTTTGCCAGCACCAGGCTGTTTTTATTACAGTGGCTTTGTAGTATAACTTGAAATCTGGTATTGTGATTCCTACAACTTTGTTCTTCTTTCTCAAAATTGTTGTGGCTATTTGAGGTCTTTTTTGGTTCCATATAAATTTTGGGAGTATTTGTTCTAGATCTGTGAAATATACTGTGGATATTTTAATAGGGATTGCATTGATTCTACAGATTGCTTTGGGTAGTATGGACATTTTTGATGATTTGATTCCACCAATCCATGAACATGGTATATTTGGTATATTCTTTGTATCTTCCTCTATTTCTGTTTTCTGTGTCCTATAGTTTTCCAAGTACAGATCTTTTCCCTCCTTGGCTAAATTTATTCCAAGGTATCTTATTTTTTGTTGTTACAATGGTAAATGGGATTGTTTTTCTAGTTTCTCTTTCTGAGAATTCATTATTTGTGTTTAAAAATGCCATCAATTTCTGGATATTAATTTTGTATCCTGCTATTCATATACTATAGCATAGATGAAACTAGAGGACATTATGTTAAGTGAAATAAGCCAATCACAATGAAACAAATACCATACAGTTTTATTTATTTATTTATTTATTTATTTATTGGTTTGAGAGAGAGGAAGGGAGAGAGAGAGAGAGAGAGAGAGAGAGAGAGAGAGAGAGAGACATCAATGTGAGAAACATCTATAGGTTGCCTCCCACATTCAGGGGATCGAACCTGCAGCCTGGGTATGTTCCCTGACCAGGAATCAAACCCGCTACCTTTTGGTGTACAGGGTGATGCTCCAACCAACCGAGCCACACTGGCCAGGGCCATATGATTTCAGTTATATGCAGAATCGAAAGTAGTCAAACTCAAGAAGCACAAAGTGGAACGGTGGTTGCCGGGGCTGGGGGAGGGGCAATACGAAGTTGTTCAATGGGTACAGATGAGCAGAGCTTCGGAGACCTGCTGCACTGAGGGTGAAGGCACGTTTAAAATTAAAGTTTAAAAAAACTGCTTATTGAGCCCTAAGTGCCAGATACCGAATTAAGCTCCTTACATATGTTATTTCATGGAATCATTGCAAGCCATCCTGCTGAGGAGGGCCTGCTGGTTAGCCTGTTCTGCAGAGGGTGTGATTAACGCTGAGAGGGCAGTGCTGTTGCCCAGCCTGATGAGCAATGTGTCTAAGTGACGCAGCTAAGAAGTGGCTGAGCTGGGATGAGAGCTACCCCAAGCTCATTCCCGGAACCACCACATGATACTGTGGGGCATTAGAAGCTGGGCTGGGGTGACCTTCCCCCCACCCCCAGATGTGGGACTCAACCTCGGGCACAGTGGGGGGCGAGCTGGGGCAGGGAGCAGGCTGCAAGGCTCCTTAGTTTGGAGTTAGGGATGAATGACAGGTTTTGTTTCCAGAGGCAACGAATCTAAGGTTAGTTTCCAGGGCAGCATCTGAGCAGCACACGTGGGTCACCCACGAGGAAAAGGAAGGCTGCCTTCATGTGAGTGAGCTATGACTGGTCCTGTGTTGGGGCCTTACCGATGTTATTTAATCCTCAGCAACAAGTCAGGAGTCAGGGTTCTAATCGCTATCCAACAGATGAATAAACTGAGGCTCACAGCGAATCAGGAACTTGCCCAAGGAAGTTCAGGATTCTTAGTATATATTCCAAGAAGTGAGATCACTAGATCAAATGGCAGTTCCACTGGTACCGCCCCCAGGACTGGAAAGCTGCCGGCTCTCACTGTAAGCACCGGACGCAGCCTCCAGGGGGCGCGCGGCCACACTCTCCTGGTCCTCTGGCCTCCCTCTCTCCTGGACTCCTTTTCCTCTCTTCTCAAATTCCCATCACTCGCTCCCCTCCCTGCGCCCGGCGTCTGGCTTCGTGCTTAACTGGAAGAAACAGCCTCCCCAGGCTGCCCCCCCAACCCACTGCGAACTGCATCTGCGCTGACTCTCCCCCGCCCCCCTCTCCGGCCGTGGCTGACTGTCCTTGGTCCTGATGCCAACCAACCCTTCCCCATCCTGCAGATCTCCTCTGTCTCCCCCGTGTCCATGGTCCGCCTTCCTTCCCCGCTGGACCATTCCCACCTCAGCGAAAGGGCTTTTCTTTTGTGGGTCACCAGTGACCGCCGCGGAGAGGCGTTTCTAGCGTATTTCACAGCCAAGCCGGTCGGTTTTTAACTGTTCCTCCTCTATACAACACGGTTTATTCAGTAACAACCATTGCTTTCTTGACTCACTGTCTAGTTTTAAAACAATTAACGGTTAAACAAGAATAAATTTCCATGGCAAAGCTATTCAAATTCAGTATATTTCATGACTAAAATTTTCACTTATCAAACCAAAGTATTGCACCTTGCAGCTTGCACTCTGCTGTTTAAATTTTAAACACAAACAAAAACTTCAGTCAGTCACACAAAAATGACAGAACTGAAGTAACTCAAGTTCTGTTTTTAAAAGTATACATTTCTAAGTCCATGAAGATCTGTTTGACAACCTCCCTGCCATTCTCTGAGCTCAGGACAACTTCCTAGAGCCACTGCAAAAGTCACTCACTAAAAGCAACAAAGACGTCCCAGACACAGGCACGTACCACCTGCTGGCTGGAGACCTCTGACGAGGCTTAGGCCAAGGAGGCACGTTTATGGCATGGATTTCCCCCTCTTCCCTGAGAGATCTTGGCAGACATTATCCTTCAGTCACAGCCCAAAGTCTCCATGACGCACCAGCTACTGTTAATTAATGGAGTTGGCATGTGAAATGACATTTATTGTGCCATCTTTAGTTTTAAAATGCTCAGGCCCTGACTGGGTAGCTCAGTTGTCTAGAGTGTCATCCCAATACACCAAGGTTGCAGGTTTGATCCCCGGTCAGGGCACATACAACAATCAACCAATGAATGGGTAAACAAGTGGAACAACAAATCAACATTTCTCTTTCTCTCTCTCTCTCTCTCTTTCTCTCTCTCTCTCTCTCTCTCTCTCTCTCTCTCTCTCTCTCTCTCTCATCAATCAATAAATAGCTCAACCAGCACGACTCAGTGGTTGAGCATCGACCTATGAACCAGGAGGCCATGGTTCGATTTCTGGGTCTCAGGCTCAGTCTCCAGCAGGGGGCATGCAGAAGGCAGCCAATCAATGATTCTCTCTCATCAGTAATGTTTCTATCTCTCTCTCCCTCCCCCTTCCTCTCTGAAATCAATAAGAATATAAGAAAAATAAAAGCAATCAATCAATAAAATAAAAACATTCAATGTATACATTTTTAAAAATATGTATTTTTATTCAAACTAGCCAACCTTGCGAAGTTCACCCTGCCCCGCCTGGTCCTTCCTGGACAGCCCAGACCTCCCCCTTGCTCCTGTCTTCCTGACCACCCTGGTGTGTCCCCCATGGGGCCCTTCATGCGTGCCCCGCCCCCTGTCCCTGGAAGCTGTGAGAACAATAAACTTTGGTTTCCTAAGCCTCTCCTCTGTCTCCTCTGGAGGCCACACCTGACTGACCATCTCACCAAAGAACACAAAACACTGTGGATAGTAGTCATTACCCACAAACTTATCATGTACTTAAGGCCATTTTAAGTTATGAAAACATCATAATATACATAAAGTAAAATATATATGACTCACGCCCAGTGCATGAAATTCGTGCCTGGGTAGGGTCCCTAGGCCTGGCTGGTGATCAGGGGCGATGGGGGGCGGGGAGGAGGAGGCCCACTGGCACCTGCCTTGGCTGGCCTGGCACCGCCCGCTCACCAGCTCCGCCCCCACCAATGCTGCAGGTTGGGGCCTGCGGGCTGGGGGCAGCTCCTGTATTAAGCGACTGCCCCCTGGTGGTCAGTGCGCATCATAGTGACCAGTTGTTCTGACAATTGTTCTGCTGTTCAGTCGATTTGCATATCAGGGTTTTGTTATATAGGATAGGCTCAGTTAGTTGAGGCAGAGAAGAATTTGAGCGTAGGTGGAATTACTCAAACTAGCCCACCTTGCGATGTTCACCCTCCCCGTCTGGTCCTCCCTGGGCAGCTCCAGCCGTCCCCTTGCTCCTGTCAGTAATGGCTCTGCGCGAGGGCTGGTCTCCGGTCGCCTGGAACCTGGCCCTGGGATGGCCAAGGCACAGGGATGTTGCCGGCTGGGGTGTGAGGCCAGAGAGAGGGGGTCTGGCTCGGGACTGTTATCTGCATGTGAGGGGCAGCTCCTGGCTAGACCCTTTGCTGCCTCTAAGAATTGGCAGCCTCTCCCTGGCCAGGAAGGTCTCATAACATACATAAAGTAGAATATATATGATATGCTCATAAATAGAGCTGCTAGTTTACATGTTCTTTGAAACTTTCATTGCTTCCCTTTAAAAAATATTTATTGATTTATTGATTTATTTTTATCCTCCCACCCCCATCCCACCACTGTCCTCCTCGCTGGCAACCATCAGCTTATTCTCTATATCTATGAGTCTGTTTCTGTTTTCTTTCTTTCTTTCTTTCTTTCTTTCTTTCTTTCTTTCTTTCTTTCTTTCTTTCTTTCTTTCTTTCTTTCTTTCTCTCTCTCTCTTTCTTTCTTTCTTTCTTTCTTTCTTTCTTTCTTTCTTTCTTTTAGATTCCACATGGAGGTGAAATAATACAGCATTTGTCTCTGATTTATTTCACTAGCATAATATTGTCTATGTTCATCCATGCTGTTGCAAAGATTCCTTCATTTTTATGGCCGAGTGTAAATGTACCAAAGCTTTTTTATCCACTCATCTATTGATGGGCA
Source organism: Eptesicus fuscus (assembly GCF_027574615.1). NCBI lineage: Eukaryota > Metazoa > Chordata > Mammalia > Chiroptera > Vespertilionidae > Eptesicus > Eptesicus fuscus. The sequence goes on from NC_072488.1 coordinate 63,462,117, forward strand.
CTTGGGTTCCTTTCGTATCTTGGCTATTGTAAATAACGCTGCAATGAACATAGGGGTGCATATATTCTTTTGAATTAGTGTTTTGGGTTTCTTCAGATAACTACCCAGAAGTGAAATCACTGGGTTACAAGGTGGTTCCATTTTATTTATTTATTTGTTTATTTGTTTGTTTGTTTGTTTTTGTTAATCCTTACCCAAAGATATTCGCCCCCCTTTGATTTATTTTTATTTTTTAATAAATCTTTATTGTTCAGATTATTACAATTGTTTTTCCTTCCCCCCCCCCCATATCTCCCCTCCTCCTGGTTCCCACCCTTCCCTCTGCCCTTACCTCCCCCCCTCGCTATCCTTATCCATAGGTGTATGATTTTTGTCCAGTCTCTTCCCGTACCCCCCACACAGACACACTCTTCCCCTGAGAATTATCAATCCACGCCCATTCTATGCCCCTGATTCTATTATGTTCATCCGTCTATTCTGTTCTTCAGATTTTTAATTCTCTTGACTTTTAGATTCACTTGTTGATAGGTATGTATTTGTTGTTCATAATTTTTATCTTTATTTTTTTCTTCTTTTTCCTCCTTTTAAATAATACCTTTCAGCATTTCATATAATACTGGTTTGGTGGTGATGAATTCCTTTAGCTTTTTCTTATCTGTGAAGCTCTTTGTCTGCCCTTCAATTCTGAAAGATAACTTTGCTGGGTAGAGTAGTCTTGGTTGTAGGTTCTTGCTATTCATCACTTTGAATATTTCTTGCCATTCCTGTCTGGCCTGCATAGTTTCTGTTAAGAAATCAGCTGATAATCGTATGGGTGCTCCCTTGTAAGTAACTAACTGTTTTTCTCTTGCTGCTTGTAAGATTCTCTCTTTGTCTTTTGCCCTTGGCATTTTAATTATGATGTGTCTTGGTGTGGTCCTCTTTGGATTCCTTTTGTTTGGGGTTCTGTGTGTTTCCTGGACTTGTAAGTCTATTTCTTTTACCAGGTGGGGGAAGTTTTTGGTCATTATTTCTTCAAATAGGTTTTCAGCGTCTTGCTCTCTCTCTTCTTCTGGCACCCCAAAAATTTGGATGCTGGTATGCTTGAAGTTGTCCCAGAGGCTTCTTACACTATCTTCTACTTTCTGAATTCTCTTCTCTTCTTGCTTTTCTGGAGGTGTGTCCTTTGCCTCTTTGTATTCCAGATCTTTGACTTGATTCTTGCGTTTCTCTAGTCTGCTGCTGGGTCTCTGTATAATATTTTTTATTTCAGTCAGTGTATGTCTCATTTCTAGTTGGACCTTTTTCATATCCTCGAGGTTCTCATTAAATTTATCGGCTTTTTCCATGAAATTCTTGAAAAACCTTATAATTGTGGTTTTGAACTCTATGTCCAGTCATTTGTTCTCCTCCATTTCTTTTGTTTGGGATCTGTTTCCTTGCCTCCTCATTTTCATTTTTGCTGCTTCCCTGAGTTGGTAGGGTAGCTTTGTGTACTAGGTGTCCTATTGGTTCAACGGGTCAGCCTCCCAGTTACCTGAGGTGGACGCTCTTGGTGCACCCCTTTTTAGACTGTGTGTACAGCCTTGTTGTAGTTAAGTCTTGATTGTTGTTGGTGTCACTGGGAGGAATTGACCTCCAGGCCAATTAGCTGTGAGGACCCGCTGTGTCTATAAAGGAAGAATTGCTGTGCTGGAGACGTGTTTATGGGCCGGGACTTGTTCCAGTAGGGCTTTGGCGCTCACTGAGTCTGCCTTTTGAATGTGTCCCTTATGCTAGTGGTTGAAATCTGGTGTCGTCTCACGCCGACCACTAGATGCCCTCGTTTCTGGATCTCCAATGGGGTGCAGGTCAGCTACTGTCTGAGGCCACTCAGCAGGAGTTACAGCAAAAACTGCAGTTTTCTCCTCTTTGTTTGAGTGGTTTTGGAGCAGTCTGACTGGAGCTTCAGTTTATTTGGTTAAGCTGCCACAGGGCAGGCCATTTATATGCAAAAGCTGCTGTTTGGAGCCTGGGTGGGTCTCAGGGCAGGGCGGGTCTCAGGGCGTCACTAGGCTAGGGTGTGGCAAACAGCAATGGCTGCTAGTCTGCCTTTTCTGCCTTTTCTGCCTTTCCACGTTTCCCAGTCCCCATGTCCCATGCTCCAGCGCAATAAACACTGATTGCTGGGCACACCTCTGCAAGAAAGTCACTCTCACTTTCCGACACGATGGCCGAGAGTCCAGCTTCTCCCCGTAGGTGTCTGGGTCCCCCGCGAGTCCCCAGAAACTGGATTTCAGAGTGATCGGGAGCTTATCTCCCTTCGGGTTGGAAAAAAAGCCGCGCGTCCCGTAGCCCGCCACCAGCCCGATTCATGCACCTCCGTACCTCAGCCCTTCCGCGTTGTTCTTTCTTTTTCCTTCTTAGTTGTAAATCTACCATTCAGCCAGCTTTCCTGTGGTTCTGGGTGGTAGACGCTTTGTCTTTTAGTTGTATTTTTGAAATTGTTGTGCAGGGCGGCAGTATAGTTGTTTAACTTTGCCGCCATCTTGGTTCCTCATCCCCCACATTGATTTTTAAAGAAAGTGGAAGAAATGGGGAGGGACAGAGAGAAATATTGATGTGAGAAAAACACATTGACTGGTTGCCTCTTGCACGCAACCTGACTGGGGTAGAGGATCGAGCCTTCAACTGAAGTATGTACCCTTGACCAGAATCAAACCCAAGACCCTTCAGTCCAAGGACCAACACTCTAACCACTGAGATAACCAGTGGGGGTGGGGAACTTTTTTAGTGTCGAGGGCCATTTGGATATTTATAACATCATTCAGGGGACATACAAAATTATCAATTTAAAAATTAGCCTGCTATATGTGGTCAAACATTTAATTAACTCACCCCTAATGTCTTGGCAGAGCCAGACCAAATTATTTCGTGGGCCTTATGCGGTCTGCAGGGTGGACGTTCCCCACACTGGCTAGGGCAAGGCGGATCCATTTCTAGTTTTTAGAGCAACTGCCATCCTGTTTGCCTCCATCCTATCTGCATTGCCACCAACAGTGCATGAGGGTTCCCTTTCTCTGCATCCTCACCAGCACTTGTTGTTTGTTGATTTATTGATGGTAGCCATGCTGGCAGGTGTGAGGTGATATCTCTGTGGTTTTAATTTGCATCTCTGATGATTAGTGATATTGAGCATGTTTTCACATGTTTATTGGCCATCTGTATGTGCTCTTGAGAGAAATGTATATTTAGTTCCTCTGCCCTTTTGTTGTTGTTGTTGTTTTGGTAGTTAATCCTCAAGGGAGGATATTTTTTCATTGGTTTTTAGGCAGAGTGGAAGACAGAGGGAAAGACGAGATAAACATCAGTGTGAGAGAAACACATAGATTGGTTGCCTCCTGCACAAGCCCTGACCAGGGCCCAAGCTGGGGAGGAGCCTGCAACCATGGTTAAATTAAAAAAATGGGCAGCCCTGGCCAGTTTGGCTCAGTGGATAGAGTGCCCTTGACTGGAATCAAACCCGGGATTCTTTGGTCCACAGGTCGACACTCTATCCACTGAGCCAAACTGGCCAGGGCTGCCCATTTTTTTTAATTGGATTTGTGTGTGTGTGTGTGTGTGTGTGTGTGTGTGTGTGTGTGTAAGTTGAATGAGTTCCACTTAATGCATTTTGGATAGTAACCCCTTATGGGATGTATCATTGTTGAAAAATCTTCTCCCATTCGGTAGGTTGTCTGTTCATTTTGTTGATGCCCCTCCCTGCTTCCTGTTAGGTGCTGGTGCTGGAGGCAGTGCCACTGTCTGGCCTGTGCGATGACTGAATGAGGTGGGGGTGCATTTAGCACACTGCCTGGCACACAGGACTCCATAAATGGCTGCAGTTGCTGTGATTATTATTACTTTTAAAATATATTTTTATTGATTTCAGAGAGGAAGAGAGAGGGAGAGAGATAGAAATATCAATGATGAGAGAGAATCATTGATGGGCTGCCTCCTGCATGCCCCACACTGGGGATTGAGCCCGCAACCCAGGCATATGCTCTTGACTGGAATCGAACCTAGGACCCTTCAGTCTACAGGCCGATGTGCAAGCATGTCAAACTCGAGGTCGAAGGGCCACATGCCTCATTTATTGAACACATTAATCACATGATGCTGTGATTATTTTTATTGTTCTTGCTCAAAGCTTTCCCAAACCCATACAGTTACCATGAAAAAACTACTTCCCAACCTGTACCACTGACATGAATTTCCAGAGCAAAATGCGGAGGAATGATGGGTGCCCCCTTGAGGATGAGCAGGTGCAGCCACAGTCGGCTTTCATTCGCCAGCCTCTTCCTCCTGCCTACATCCTAACATCAAGGCCCTCTGCTGGGAGAGCAAATCAAAATGGCCTTGGTGCGAGGCAGTTTGAACTTGCCTTCCTGTTGCTTATGAACTAACTCACAACCCAAACTGCTGAGAAATCTCTGCATGTCACATATTTCCCTCCTAACTGATAAGGAAGTGCTAAAAAATAAACTGTCATCTGACAAATCCCAGGACTAATTGCCTGGCATGTAGCAGGCATTCTCCCTCCACTGGTGGTTCCCAAGGAAACGAGGTTCATGCACTCATGACTAACATTTGCCTTGAGCGTCCCAGTTCACTGCAGTAGGCTCATAGCATGGGGGTGAATGCCGAAAACATCATCATGCCTTTCCACTCCTGCATGAGGTGCAAACATCTCAATCAAAGATTACACAAGTGCTCGGCCAGCCATCAAAGATTACCCAGCATTTCACTTGCCTCACACTGCCTGGTTGCTCTGCTGGCATCAAAACACAGAGGCGTCTGAAATGCCAACCGGCAGTTTCAACAGTAGTTAACCCTTTAGTCATGAGAGGTTAAAATTTTCTTTGGTGTATTTTGATAATTTCTTAATTTTTTTACATCGACATGTGTTACTTTATTATTTTATTTTACTTTTTCATTGCAGCATTGTCTTTATTTTTTTTTAATAATTTTTATTTTTCAATTAGTTGACACACAATATTATATTAGTTTCAGGTGTACAACATAGTGATTGGACATTTATATAACTTCGGGAGTGATCACCCTGGTAAGCCCAGTGCCCCTGACACCAGGCAGAGTCATTACAATATTGTTGACTACAGTCCCTGTGCTGTACTCTACATCCCTGTGTGTCACTTTGTGAGAACTATTTTAAAAAATATATATTTTATTGATTTTTAAGAGATGAAGGGAGAGAGATAGAGAGTTAGAAACATTGATGAGAGAGAAACATCGATTGGCTGCCTCCTGCACGCCCCCTACCGGGGATTGAGCCTACAACCAAGGTACATGTCCTTGACAGGAATCGAACCCGGGACCCTTCAGTGCACGGGCTCATGCTTTATTCACTGAAAGAAGTCATTGTAATGACTCTGCCAAGGCTGTGAGAACTATTATGAACTATTTCAACCTACAGAAAATTACAGAGATCATTAAAATGAGTACTCATACATTATCCAGATCTCGTTTTACATTTATAACCAGAAACAACAGTAGTGACAACCACAAAATCCCTATGCTCATCCTCACTTCCTCCAATCCTTCCTCTTGACTTCCAATTTCTGACAATGGCAATACTGTAATTCAGACAATCAGCATGAAAACCTTAGAACTGTGAGTGAAAGTTATCCATTCCTCAACACACAATCCAACTGATGGCAAGTCCAAGTTTCTTTTTAAAAATCCATAGTTTCATTCCCATTGCCACTGCATTCCCATGGCCTCAGTCACCATTCTCTTCCTCATTCTGGTCCTTTCTAGGTCAGCAGTTGTAGCACTGTCTCCTGGCTTGATCGTAATTTAGAAATCAGCAATGAGTCTATGGAATTCCTTTGTGTCATCTTTCTTTTTCTTTTTTTCTCCCTCTCTAGATGGTGATTTGGTATTTCTCTATGTTATACTCAGATATAGATGTCTTTTTAAACATCCTACTTGGCATTAGTTAGGCTTTCTGGAGCGGAGGAAGCTAGTTTTCCCACAATTTCTAGAAATTCTCAATCATTATGCCATCAAATTTTCCTTCTCTCTCATTCTTTCATTGTCTTCTTTCTCCTTTCTTTGAGAGGGATCTCCTAACCCCTCTTATGTTCCATCTCTCAGCTGGTATTCTGGGTCATTTCTTCATGTTTTCCTTCCAGTACACAAAGTCTTTCTTTTGCTGAGCCCATTTTGCTATTTAATCTGTCCAGGAGTTTCAGGTATTACTGTTTTCATTCACATCTTTCTGACAGAGCTCTTTACAACCTTTTAGAATTTCTGATAGAAACTGTTATGCTAATGGAACCACTTATGGCGGGCCCCTGGATATTGTCAGGATGGGGGCTGGTCACCAGGAGGACCAACCATATGATTAGAGGGTTAAGACTTCCAGTTATCAGCCTTCAAGGGAGGAAATGGGGGCTGGAGGTTGAGTTCAATAATGTGACCATGCCTACCTAATGAAAGCCTGATAAACATTGGACACCCGGTTTTCCTGGTTGCTGAACACATTGATACAGTGGGACGGTAACATTTAATTTTTTAAAAAAGAAGTGAGGTCTCTCTCCAGGAAGTCACTTCCTGGAGAGAGAGCTCACTTCTTTTTTTAAAAAAATAAATTTATTGGGGTGACATTGATCAACATGTTCACATATGTTTCTATGTTATAAGATCTATATATTACACTGTGTGCTCACCATCCAAAGTCAAATCTTTTCCTGTCACCTCATATTAGGACTCCCTTCTCCTCCTACCCCATTCCCTCTGGCAACCACCACTCTGCTGTTTGTGTCCACGAGTTTCAGTTTTATATCCCACATATGAGTGAAATCATATGGTTCTTAGCTTTTCCTGACTGACTTATTTCAGTTAGCATAATGTTCTCAAGGTCCATCCATGTTGTTGCAAATGGCAGGATTTCATCCTTTCTTCCTTTTTTTTTTTAAAAAAAATATATTTTTATTGATTGCAGAGAGGAAGAGAGAGGGAGAGAGAGATAGAAACATCAATGATGAGAGAGAATCATTGATTGGCGGCCTCCTACACGCCCCCTACTGGGGATGGAGTCCACAACCCAGGCATAGAATTGAACCCAGGACCCTTCAGTCCACAGGTTGATGCTCTATCCACTGAGTCAAACCAGCCAGGGCTATTTCATCCTTTCTTATGGCTGAGTAGTATTCCATAGTGTATATGTACCACATTTCCTTTATCCAGTCCTCTACCTCAGGACACTTTGGTTGTTTCCATGGGTGGCCAAGGCATGAAAACAATGAGAATAATGCTTCAATGGATACAGGGGTGCATATATCTTGTGAATACATGATTTCGACTTTTTTGGGTATACTAGTATACCCAGGAGAGCGATTACTGGGTTGTATGATAGACCTATTTTCAATTTTTTGAGGAATCATCAGACTGCTTTCCATAGTGGTTGTACATTTACATTCCCACCAGCAGTGAATGAGGGTTCCCTTTTTCCCACAACCCCTCCAACACTTGTTATTGTTTGTCTTGTTGATAATGGCCACTCTAACAGGTGTGAGGTGTTTTGTTTTTTTAAATAATTATTTATTGTTGAAAGTATTACATATGTCCCCCCTTTTCTCCCATTGACCCCCTCCAGCCCACTGTGCCCCCAGCCCAAGGCCTTCAGCAACCTATGGTCTGTATCCATGGGTTATGCATATATGTATACAAGGGCTTTGGTTGATTACCTCCCACCCACTGACCCTCCCCCATCTTCCCTCTGAGATTCCCCACTCTGTTCCATGCTCCCATGCCTCTGGATACACTCTGTTCATCAGTTTATTTTGTTATGTAGATTCTACATGAGTGAGATCATGTGATACTTGTCTTTCTCTGATTGACTTATTTCACTTAGCATGATACTCTCCAGGTCCCTTCATGCTGTCTCAAAGGGTAAGAGATTCTTCTTTTTTACTGCTATAAAGTATTCCATGGTATAAATGTACCACAGCTTTTTTATCCACTCATCTACTGAAGGGCACATGGGCTGTTTCCAGATCTTAGCTATTGTAAATTGTGCTGCTATGAACATAGGGGTAATTCTTTCTAATTGGTGCTTCGGGTTTCTTAGGATATATTCCTAGAAGTGGGATCACTGGGTCAAATGGCAGTTCCATATTGAATTTTTTGAGGAAACTCCACACTGTTTTCCATAATGGCTGCACCAGTCTGCATTCCCACCAGCAGTGTACTAGGGTTCCCTTTTCTCCACATCCTTACCAGCATTTGTCAAAGAGCTGCAGAAATATTGAGAAAGATGAACAAAATTGGAGGAATCACCAATACCTGATTTCAAGTTATACTACAAAGCCATCGTAATCAAAACAGCCTGGTACTGGCACAAGAACAGGCATATAGATCAATGGAACAGAACAGAGACCCCAGAAATGGACCCAAGCCATTGTGCTCAATTAATATTGACAAAGGAGGCAAGAGCATACAATGGAGTCAAGACAGTCTCTTCTATAAATGGTGTTGGGAAAATTGGACAGATACATGCAAAAAAAAAAAAGAAAAGAAAAAGAAACTAGACCACCAACTTACACCATACACAATAATAAACTCAAAATGGATAAAAGACTTACATGTAAGTCATCAAACCATAAAAAAAGAAGAAACTATAGGCAGCAAAATCTCAGACATCTCTTGTAGCAATGTGTTTACAAATATATCTCCTAAGGCAGTGATGGGCAACCTTTTGAGCTTGGTGTGTCAAACTTCGCCAAAAAACTGAGCATAACTCGGGTAGTGTGTCACTTTGAGGAAAAAACATTATTTCCCAAATGTTTCATCTTCAGGAGCAGCAAATGTTTCATCCTTGGCATGCGGCCACCTCAGCGGCCGCGTGTCATCAGAAATGGCTACACGTGTCAGTGCTGACACGTGTGTCATAGGTTGGCCATCACTGTCCTAAGGCAAAGGAAACTAAGGAGAAAATAAATAAATGGGACTTCATCAAAATAAAAGGCTTCTGCAAAGCAAAACAAACCATCAACAGAACAAAAAGTGAGCCCACTGTATGGGAGAACATATTTGGCAATGATACATCTGATAAAGGTTTAATATCCAAAATATATAAGGAACTCATACAACCTAATAAAAGGAAGACAAATGATCCAATTAAAAATTGGGCAAAGGACCTACATAGACACTTCTCCAAAGTGGACATATAGATGGCCAAGAGACATGAAAAAATGCTGAAAGTCTGACCATCAGAGAGATGCAAATTAAAAGGACAATGAGATATTATCTCACACCTTTCAGAATGCTACTATCAACAAATCAACAAATGACAAATGCTGGTGAGGATGTGGAGAAAAGGGAACCCTAGTACACTGCTGGTGGGAATGCAGACTGGTGCAGCCACTGTGGAAATGTTCTATAAATGTCAATTAAATCCATCTGATCCAGTGTGTCATTGAGAGTTACTGTTTCCTTGTTAAGTTTTTGTTTGGAAGATCTATCTAGTGCAGTCAGGGAGGTGTTAAAGTCCCTACTATGACTGTATTATTGTCAATCTCTCCACTAAAGTCCTTCAGAAGTTTTTTTATATATTTATGTTGGATCGATCCCTTTAGTATTATGTTGTGACCTTTGCTGTCTCTTGTGATGGCCTTCATTTTGAAGTCTATTTTGTCGGATATGAGTATTGCTAATCCAGATTTCTTTCTTTTCCATTTTCATGGAAATTTTTTTTCTATCCCTTCGCTCTCATCCTGTGTGTGTCTTTTGTTCTGAGGTGGGTCTCTTGTAGACAACATATACTTAGGTCATGTTTGTATCCATTCAGCTACCCTATGCCTTTTGAATGAAGCATTTAATCCGTATACATTTAGGGTTATTATTGATAGGTACTTATTGATTGCCATTTTAATTCTGTATGCCAAGGTTTCTCTCTTTGTTTCTTCTTCTCATTACAGCAGTTTCTTTAGCATTTCTTGTAATGCTGGCTTGGTGGTGATGTACTCCTTTAGCCTTTTTTTTTTTTCAAGAAGCTCTTTATTTGACCGTCTACTTTGAATGATAGCCTTGCTGGTAATCTTGGTTTCAGATCCTTGAGTACTTTATGCCATTCCCTTCTGGCCTATAAATTTTCTGATGAGAAATCAGGTGTCAGCCTTATGGGAACTTCTTTGTAGGTAACATTTTGCTTTTCTCTTGCTGCCTTTAAGATTCTCTCTTTGTCTTTAGTTTTTGGCATTTTAATTATGATGTATCTGGGCTTGGGCTTATTTGGGTTCTTCTTGTTTGGAGTTCTCTGTGCCTCCTGAGCTTGTGTGACTTTTTCCTTTACCAGGCTAGGGAAGTTTTCTGCCATTATTTCTTCAAACATATTCTCTATCTTTTCCCCCCTTTTCTGTCTCTTTTGGCACAGCTGCTATCCTAATATTGTTACATTTCACGTTGTCCCACAGTTCCATGTCCCTCTTTTCTATCTCTCCTACCTCAGCCTGAGCACACTCCGCCTTTCCCAGCCAGATTGCTACCATATCCTCCATGGCCCGGTTCCCTTCAGCCCACCCTCCCAGGCTGCAATTCTGTTCTAGCCAGTATACCAGGCCCCTCAAAGGCCAAACATAGAGTGTAGAACCAATCACCTGTTTTCTTCAATAAGTGCCCAGGAGCAAGGGGAGTGACTGCTACTGATTTAACAAGACTTAAGAACTTACCAACCACATGCATGTGTAGATCTTGTCTGGATCTAACACCACTATGAAAAGAAGTCCCTGAGCTAATTGAGAAATTTTAGAACTGGCTGAATATTAGATAATATTTGGAGGTATTGTTAATTTTTAAATTGTTATATTATGATGTGTTTAAGAAGTGTTTCTCTTAGGGACACATGATGAACTACTGACTAAAATGACATGATGTCAGGGGGTGAAGGGAGCAGTAGAAAAATATAAATGATACCAGATTGGCTGCATATTGAGAACTTTCAAACCATAGGAGATGGGCATGAGGAAGGTCATTATACTATTCTATTTTTATACATGTTTTACCATTTCCATAGTCAAATATCCTTTCAAAAACAAAAGTAAAACCACCAAGTGTGCAATGAACCCTACTGACTTCATGTTGTGGTTACAAATGAGGCACCAAAGGCTGCCACGCCTCATGCCTCCCATCCGCACTCCGGTCACTCCCCCTACTTCTCTGGGCCTGTAGCCTTGCCAAGGCCATTGCTGCTCCCAGGGCATGCAGTCCCAGCCCCAAGTTTTGCAAACATTCCCATAACTGCTTGAAATACTCTTCCCCTGCCTGCTGTCCTTCAGCTTACTTGGTAGCTCTGTTGGGCTCCGTGTGCCTTTGCAAACAACTTAAATGGAGCTACTTTAACATGGAGCCAGAGCTTCCATCCTAGAGGAACTGCCTTAAAAGTCTTATGCCTCAAACCATTGGAATGTTAAAAAGGGCAGAATAGCCCAGCCAGCGTGGCTCAGAGGTGGAGCGTCGACCTATGAACCAGGAGATCATGGTTCGATTCCAGGTTGGGTTGCAGGCTCAATCCCCAGTGTGGGGCATGCAGGAAGCAGCCAATCAATGATTCTCTGTCATCATTGATGTTTATATCTCTCTCTCCCTCTCCTTTCCTATCTGAAATCAATTTTTAAAAAAATATTTTTTAAAGGGCAAAATAATCATTGGATGGGGCCTAAAGCAACACCGTGTCTCAAAGAACTGTTTGCAAAACTAACAAGAAATCAGTTATTATGAGTACTGAACTGAGGACTATAAGACTGAAAATGAAAGACACTTTTTAGAATTGCTGTCACTATGTTGTGTTATCTGCACCAACAGAAGTGTCTTCCTTCTACTGATGCAACTGCTCCCCTCCCCTTCTCGTAAATGCCACTGCCTTGGTCTCCTAATCAGAACACTATTTGGGCTTCTGCCTGAATCAGTGCACTGCAATAGCTATTCTTATGATCTCAATAAGTGCTTGTTGCCTCTCACTTGAAAGGCCCTTTTATTTTTAAGGTAGCACTTTCTATGACCCCCACCCCATTGGTCCCACAGTGTTCAGGGCTCTCTCCTCTCCTCCCAGAGTGCCCCTGCATCTCAACATCAACTCCCTGCAAACTTTCTGAGTCCACTTGCCTTCTTCTCTCCCCATCTAGCCTGAGCTCCTTGGAGATGGAAAGTATGACCTCTCAACACTGACCTGAGGGGACTTGCATTGTCTTGGTCCACAATGGGTGGTCAGTACATGAACAGAATGAGGCCAGGAGGAAAAGGCTAAGCCGAGTAAGCAGTCACTTGGACTCTGGATCAGATGAAAGTGTGCAGGATCCCTCACTCTAAAGAAACGTGGGACAATGAGCTGGAGGAGGCTTCCTGGTGGTAAGCACGTCACCTCTGGCAATCACAAAGTGTTAAAAATAAGATAACAGGCCCCAAATGGAGTCACCTATGCTAAGCCCCACATCACCAACCAGACATAATTACATTGCAGCCTCTCCAGAAATGGAATCTTAAACCTCCAGCCAGAAATCACCTGACCAGCACCCGCACAGTCATTTACCTGATGGACCTGTGCGGGCCCCTGAAGGGAAGTGAGCTAGCCACAACCATCTGCTGTTTGCTGGTGTGACTTCCTTGTCCCGCGCCCTCTGCCTGTAAGTCTGTCCCTTTGCACAGCTCCCCCGGGCTCCTCTCTATTTGATAGACTGGATGCTGCCCGTTCATGAACCACTGAATAAACCCAATAAGATCTTTGAAATGTACTTGTTGAATTTTGTTTTTCAGTATTAGGGACCCCCTTTTTTAAAGTTGAATTTTTTAGAGAGGAGAAACATTGATGTGAGAGAGAAACATCAATTGGCTACCTTCATACTCAGATCCACATAAAGAAACGTGTTTGAGAAATAATAAATGAAGGTAAAATAAAATCTATTTTTTATTTGTAATTACCTAAAATATAACAGTATGTTCAAAATAACAATGGCAATAGGCAACAGTGTGCTTGGTATTAAAGCTTATGGATCAGTTAAATGAATGACATGAATATTATAAAGAATGGGTGGGAGGCATTGGTAATACCGTTATAAGTTACCTGCACTACTAGTGAAGCAGTATAGTATTTCTTGAAAGTAGACATATCCTATATAATAAAAGGGTAATATGCAAATTGACCGAATGGTGGAACGACCGGAACACCACACCCTGGCCAGCCCCGCCAGTGGCCCCTCGCCCCAGCCAGCCCGCCCCTGATGGCCCCACCAGGCGGACTGGCTGGACCCCACCAGTGCATGAATTCGTGCACCACACCTCTAATCTAAGTATAAAGGCATATTGCAAATTCTTGGGCAACCACTAAGAAAATGTCTCAAAAGAAGTATAATTTAAGAACAGGCAGTGCCGGGGTGGCTGCAGAGCCATGGACCGCTGTGGTGTGGGCCCTTCAGCTGCCTCATCTGCCTGGAGCCGGAGCCGCAGAGCCTGTGATTCTGCCCTGCAGCCACCCCTTCCACCTTGCCTGCCTGAGCGCGCCCCAGCTGCACCGCGGTGGGGAGAGCCAGCGCATCTGGAGGCACAGCCTGCTGCCTGCTGTGTCAGGAACCCTTCACCGATGGCCTGCTCCATAAGAACCACACGCTGTCCGAGCAGCTGCAACTCCACCAGGGCTGGGGCCATTGGTGCACAGGGAACCTGAGCCATGGAGGGTGGGAGAAGAGCCACAAGCTGCCATGCCTGCCCTGAGGGCCATGTCCTGCCCCCCTGCTCTCCTGCCTCACCTCCATCTGCCCCATGCACCTGGGTCCACCTTATGCAGACACTGCCTGGTGCCACCACTGTTTTGTGCACGTGCCTGCACGAGGCCTGGGTTGCACAGGAGCATGGGGCCAGGAGCTTGTGCCATTGGAGCAGCAGTGCATGCTCCAGGAGGCCAAGCAGCCCAAACAGCCCAGTGCTGTGGAGGAACCCATGGATGAGCTGGGCGCCGGCATCGCCCAGTTCTGGCAGATCACAGGACTCATCAAGAGTGTAGCTGTGGCAGAACAGGAGAGGGGGAGCCAGCTGTTTTCAGAAACTGCAGCCACCCTGCAGGGGTTCAAGAAGGAGGTGCTGGGCTTCATGGAGCTGAGGGAGGCCACCATGCTGAGCCACTCCCAGGGTGACCTTCAGTGGTGGGAGGAATAGCACAGCGGGCTGAGTGGACCTGTCACAACCTCAGCCAGGCCCCTGAGGCCCACTAAGTCAGCTTCCTGCAGGAGCTACTGGCACTCCACTGGCCCTGGAGGAGGGCTACCTCCAGCTTCACTAAGTCTCCCAGGCGTTGAAGGCAGTGTGAGAGGTGCTGCGCACGCCTGCGCCAGCCAGTGGGAGCAGCTGCAGGGCCTCACAAGCTCTAGAGGAGTTTAAGGGAGAGATTGACAACAACACAGTCATAGTAGGGGACTTAACACCCCACTGACTTCCCTGGATAGATCTTTCAGACAAAAAAATTAACAAGGAAACAGAGACTCTAAAGGACACACTGGATCAGATAGATTTAATTGACATTTATAGAACATTTCACCCCAAAGCTGAAGAATATACATTTCTCTCAAGTGCACATGGATTCATAAAGACACCCCACATGTAAGACACAAAAAATGTCACTACCAGTTCAAGAAGATTGAAATCATATCAAGCATCTTCTCAGATCACGGTGGAATGAAATTAGAAATCAATTACTGTGAAAACACCCAAAAACATTCAAAATCATGGAGACTAAATAGCATGTTATTAAACAATAAATGGATGACCAATGAGATCAAGAAAGAAATAAGAAACTTCCTGGAAACCAATGAAAATGAACACACAACAAACCCAAATCTCTGGGACACAGCAAAAGCAGTCTTGAGAGGGAAGTTCATAGCACTACAGGCATTCCTCAAAAAACAAGAAAAATTAATAATAAGCCATTTAACCCTACAACTTAAAGAACTAGAAAGAGAACAACAAGAAGAGCCCAGAGTGAGTAGAAGGAAGGAAATAATAAAGATAAGAGTAAAAAAAAAAAATGATATAAAGACTAAAAATATAGTACCAAAAAAAAAAAAAATCAATGAAACCAAGAGCTGGTTCTTTGAAATGATTAACAAAATTGATGAACCATTAGCCAGACTCATCAAGAAACAGAGAGCATCCAAAAAAAAAAAAAAATCAGAAATGAAAGCAGAGAAGTAACCACTGACACCACAGAAATACGAAGGATTGTAAGAAAATACTATAAATAACTATATGCCAACAAGCTGGCCAATGTGGATGAAACTGACAAATTCCTAGAAAAATACAACCTCCCAACACTGAATCAGGAAGAATCAGAAAACCTAAATGGGCCAATAACAACTGATGAAATAGAAGCAGTAATAATAAAAAAAAAAACTCCCAGCAAGCAAAATCCCAGGTCCAGATGGCTTCACAGGGAAGTTTTTACCAAATATTCAAAGAAGAACTAACACCTATCCTCCTCAAACTATTTCAAAAAATCCAAGAGGAAGGAACACTTTCAAGATCTTTTTATGAGGCCAGCATTACCCTAATTCCAAAACCAGATAAAGACACTACAAAGAAAGATAATTACAGGCCAATATCCATGATGAACAGAGAGCCTAAAATCCTCAACAAAACATTAGCAATATATTAAAAAGATCATACACCATGACCAAGTGGGATTTATTCCGGGAATGCAAAGCTAGTACAATATTCACAAATCAATAAACATGCTACATCACATAAACAAATGAAAGACAAAAATCACATGATCATATCAATAGATGCAGAGAAAGTATTTGACAAAATCCAACATCCATTTTTGATAAAAAGTCTTAACAAAATAGAGGGAGCATATCTTAACATGATAAAGGTCATATATGACAAACCTACAACAAACATCATACTCAATGGGCAAAAACTAAAACCATTTCACTGAAGAACAGGAACTAGACAGCAATGTCCACTTTCACCACTCTTGTCCAACATAGTACTAAAGTCCTAGCCACAGCAATCACACAAGAAGAAATAAAAGACATCCAAATTGGAAAGGAGGAAGTAAAACTCATTATTTGCAGATGACATGATATTGTACATAGAAAACCCTAAAAACTCCACCAAAAAACTACTAGATTTAATAAATGAATTTGGCAATGTAGCAGGATACAACATCAACACCTAAAAATCTCTGGCTTTTTTATACACTAGTAATGAATTCTCAGAAAGAGAAACTAAAGAAACAATCTCATTTACCATTGTAACAAAAAATTAATATACTTAGGAATAAACTTAACCACGTAGGTAAAAGACTTGTACTTGGAAATCTATAGGACATTGAAAAAAGAGATGGAAGTTTAAACAAGTGGAAGATTATTTCATGTTCATGGATTGGTAGAATCAACATCATTGAAATGTCCATACTACCCAAGGCAATCTACAGATTCAATGCAATACTAACAGCATATTTCACAGATCTAAAACAAATACTCCAAAATTTTATATGGAACCAAAAAGACCCTGAATAGCTGTAGCAATCTTGAAGAAGAAGAACAAAGTTGGAGGAATCACCATTACCAGATTTCAAGTTATACTACAAAGCCACTGTAATCAAAACAGCCTGGTACTGGCACAAGAACAGGCATATAGATCAATGGAACAGAACAGAGACCCCAGAAATGGACCCAAGCCATTATGCTCAATTAATATTGACAAAGGAGGCAAGAGCATACAATGAAGTCAAGACAGTCCCTTCAATAAATGGTGTTGGGGAAATTGGACAGATACATACAAAAATAAAAATGAAACTAGACCACCAACTTACACTATACACAAGAATAAACTCAAAATGGATAAAAGACTTAAATGTAAATCAGGAAACCATAAAAATCCTAGAAGAAACTATAGACAGCAAAATCTCAGACATCTCTTATAACAATGTGTTTACAGATACATCTCCTAGGACAAAGGAAACTAAGGAGAAAATAAACAAATGGGATTACATCAAAATAAAAAGCTTCTGCACAGCAAAATAAACCATCAACAAAACTAAAAGGGAGCCCACTGTATAGGAGAACATATTTGGCAATGATACATCTGATAAAGGGTTAGTATCCAAAATATATAAGGAACTCATACAACTTAACAAAAGGAAGACAAACAATACAATTAAAAAATGGGCAAAGGACCTAAATAGACACTTCTCCAAAGTGGACATACAGATGGCCAAGAGACATATGAAAAAATGCTCAAAGTCACTGATCATCAGAGAGATGCAAATTAAAGTGACAATGAGATATCACCTCACACCTGTCAGAATGACTACCATCAACAAATCAACAAATGACAAGTGCTGGCGAGGATGTGGAGAAAAGGGAACCCTAGTGCACTGCTGGTGGGAATGCAGACTGATGCAGCCATTATGGAAAACAGTATGGCATTTCCACAAAAAATTAAATATGGAACTGCCATTTGATCCAGTGATCCCACTTCTAGGAATATATCCTAAAAACCCAAAGCACCAATCAGAAAGAATGCACGCATGCTATGTTCATAGCAGCACAATTTATAATAGTTAAGATCTGGAAACAGCCTAAGTGCCCATCAGTAGATGAGTGGATATTTATACCATGGAATACTATGCAGCAGTAAAAAAGAAGAATCTCTTACCCTTTGAGACAGCATGGAGGGACCTGAAGAGTACCATGCTAAGTGAAATAAGTCAGTCAGAGAAAGACAAGGATCACATGATCTCACTCATATGTGGAACCTAATGAACAAAATAAACTGATAAAGGGAATGGATCCAGAGACATGGGAGCATGGAACAGAGTGGGGAATCTCGGAGGGAAGGTGGGGGAGGGTGGGTTCATGGGAGGGTGTGGGGATAGCTGGAGGGATCATGGGATAGCGGGAGGGAAAGGGCATGGGGAGAGCAGGAGTGGGCATGGGGATAGCGGGAGAAGGGCGTGGGGGTAGGTGGAGGTGGACAAAGGTGGGGCAAAGACCTTGTATGCATATATGCATGGCCCATGGACACAGACAATGGGGCAGTGAGGGCCTGGGGTGGGGGTGAGGGTGGGCTGGAGGGGTTTGATTGGAGAAAAAGGGGACTTATGTAATGCTTTTAACAATAAAGATTTCAAAAAAGAAGGTGTGGTACATTTACACAATGGAATACATCTCAGCTGCAAAAAGGGAGGGGAAATCTTAGGTTTTCGGACAGCATGGGCGGACCTGGAGGTTATTATGCTAAGTAAAATAAGGCAGCCATAGAAAGACAAACACCGTATGATCTAATAAACAAAATAAACCGATGAACAAAATAGAAACAGAGGCATGGAACAGACTGACAGCTGTCAGAAGGGTGGGGTGGGGGCTTGGATAAAAGAAGGAGAAGAATTAAGCAAATATCTATATAACTACATATATATCTCACATACACACAAACAGCAGTGTGGTGATAGGCAGAGGGAAAGGGCATGGGGAGAGCGGGAGAAGGGCATGGGGGTAGGTGGAGGTGGACAAAGGTGGGGCAATGGGGACAGAAAGAGACTGCTCCAGGTGCTGGACACACGATGCAGCGAGCAGATGATGTTTCACTGAGTTGTACACTTGAAACCTGTATGGTTTTGTAAACCAATGTGACTCCAATAAATTCAATTTAAAAAAGAAAATAGTTACACAGTGGCAACTAATTCAACTATATCAATAACTTTAAATGTGAAGGGTCTAAATACAGTGATTAAAAACAGAGATTGTCAGAAGGCATTTTTAAAAAATATTTTTTTAATTTATTTCAGAGAGGAAGGGAGAGGGAGGAAGAGATGGGAACATCAATGATGAGAGAGAATCATGGATTGTCTGCCTCCTGCACGCCCCCAACAGGGGATGGAGCCCACAACCCGGACAAGTGCCCTTCAGTCCTCAGGCGGACGCTCTATCCACTGAGCCAAACCAACTAGAAAGCATTTTAAGAAAGAAGACCCAATGATATGTTATCTACAAGAAATTGACTTTTGGCCTGGTCAGCGTGGCTCAGTGGTTGAGCGTCAACCTATGAACCAGGAGGTCACAGTTTGATTACCAGTCAGGGCACATGCCCGGGTTGTGGGCTTGATCCCCAGTGTGGGGCGTGCAGGAGGCAACTGATCGACGATGATTCTCTCTCATCATTAATGCCCCCCTTTTTCTCTCTCTCACCCTTCCTCTCTGAAATCAATAAAAAAAATTAAATAAATAAAATAAGTTGACTCTTTATAGATATTTTCAAATAGAAACTCTGTAGAGTGGCTTTTGTTGAGACAGACTAAAGGTAAGAAATGGAGAAAATATATTGTATGAACAATAATCAAAGGGGAACTGGAGAAGATGTGTTAATTTCAGACAAAGCCAACTTCAGTGCAAGGAAGATGATGGGGGTTAAGGAGGAGCTTTCATATTGTGAAAGTGGCAAAAAACCAAGAAGATGTAACAATTCTTACTGTGCACAAGCCCAACAAGAAAGCATCCAACTATGTAAGGCAAAGCTGCTAGGATGGGAGGGCTAGGAAAACCCACCACTGTCCTCGGAGCCTGCCTCGGTAACCAGCAGACCCGGCAGGCAGTGAGGAAGGGACAGTGGAACCGAACAGCACATTAATCAACGAGACCCAATTGGCACCTGTAGGACACTCCATTCAAGAGGAGTAGAACAAGCATTCTTCGCAAGCTCACACGGACTGATTGCCAGCGAATACTATATTCTGGCCATAAAGCATGCCTTAAGATATTTTTTTAATCCTCACACTAGGATATGTTTTTTACTGATTTTAGAGAGAGAGGAAGGAAGAGTGAGAGAGAGACAGAGAAAGGAGAGGGAGAGGGGGAGATCAGTTGCCTCCCACATGTGCCCCGACTGGCGATCAAACCTGCAACCTGGCTATGTGCCCTGACCGGGGACCGAACCTGCCACAGTTTAATGCATGGCACCACACTCCAACCCACTGCGCCACCCAGCCAGGGCGCCGTTTTTGTTTTTTTTTTTGACACTAATCTTGGCTGCCACGCATCTCTAAAAGTGAGGAGGACAAATCATGAACATGTCTGTGCTGATCATTTGTTTTTCCAAAATGAAGACTAGAAACGCTGCCTCCCTGCACCCCTTCCTTCCCCGCTGGGCGGGCAGCACCTCCGCGCTGTTCTGTCAGCAGCAAGGGGGGAGCCTCCCGCCCCCGGGGTTCTGAACTATAAACATCTATGGAAACAGGTTTCTCCCCTGGAGATGGAAAGAGAGAAAACCGTGACGAGAAAGTGAGGAGGAGCCTCCTGTCTCCTCAGTGGACAGGATCCCGTGATTCCCGCCGGCCTGGGCCTTCACAGTGCGGTCTGTGCACGTTTCTTAGAAATCCTCCACTCTGCGAGTTTCCCCCCAAATATGTTGCCGTTTCCCTCTTCCATGGGGTGGCCACTGCCTTCACACCAGCCCCAGCAAAGTGAAAGAGCAGAGCGGGCAGCGGGGAGACGAAAGGCGGGCATCTGTAATCCTCTCAACAGAAAAGATTCTTTTTAAAGTGGCAAGATGTGATTCATCCGCCAGATTCCAAAAATAAAAAATAAAAATAAATAAAGTGAAAGAAAAACACCTCAAGCTACCAAACATCCAAACAATGCATATCAGCTACCAAACCACGGCTATTCCCCACAGATTTTCAGAGAGAGTGGAGGGGGGGGGGACAGAGAGACATCGATGTAGGGGAGACACAGCGATTGGTTGCCTCCTGTACGCACCCTGCCCAGGGCCAGGAATGAGCCTGCAACTGAGGTCCATGCCCTTGACCGGAATCGGGTCTGGGACCCTCCAGTCCATGGGGCGATGCTCCATCCAGTGAGCCACACAGGCGAGGGCCTCAGTCTCTCCTTGTTTGGGCCTTGAGGCGGAGGAAAAGAAATGGAACGAGATGAGGCAAAAATGTCATTGCCTGATGCCGGCCAGTGGCCGCTGCAGGCTCTCTCTTGGAGGCATGCTGGGCAGCCACGGACGAGCCGCCTGGAGCCCAGCCTTGGGGCTTACGGCACGTGGGGAATTCATACATCGACCAGTGTGTCACCCAGCCTGACCCGAACATCTTGGAACAAAAGTCATGGAAGAAGCAAACTGCAAATCAGGCTGAGCTCCCGGGCCAAGCGGTGACCCCGCACTGCCATCAGCCCTTTCTCAAGGCGCACCAACGTTTGACGGAAGAGTGGACAAAGGAGACAACGTCTTGTTGTTTGTTTGTTTGTTTTTAAAAAAAGCATTTTGTGTCCACAGGGCCTTGGTGACCTGGTCTGCCACTAGTCTGTTATTTAAATTAGTAACCGCCTCACAACAACTCCACCCCACAACAAATGCCACCCACAGTGGGAGGAGGAGGGAAGGGGTGATTTATTGAGCACATGTTACATGCTTTACAAATGCAGTTTCATTTAATCCCATAGCAGCACCCTACAGCCTTTTTCATTGCATCCCTCTTTTACAGATGAGCAAACAGAGGTTAAAACTGCTGTCATAACTTGTGCAGGATCATACGAGAGAAGGGAGGGGCACCCCAAGGATTCAAACCCCGGCCCCCTTCTTTCTAGAATGCCATGACTTTTCAAACTCCCCCCAACAGGACAAGAAAGACCTGAACCATATTAGGATGTTCTGCTGCTAAAATCATGTAATGACTTATAATGACAGATTTCCCCCAGTTTGCTCAAAAAGTTAATTGACAGAATTGTCTTAATTTCATGTTTTTCTCCTATTACTTTTTCCTTAGTTTTGGTGACAGCACTCCTTGTTTGATAGTGATACCAGCAGCCCTAAAAAGAATGAAAAATTAGAAAGAGATAATTAACAAGCATTCATGCTTCATTCAGTAGATTTTCTTTTATTGTGGAATGAATGCTCCTGATTTTGATTGTATATTGAATTTGTGTTCCATGAGACTTGGGGCTCATAGGAGAGTTCTGTGCACAAGTTCATTAGAAGGTGTTTGGACTGGATGTCCTGAGGAGGGCTGTCCATTCGAGGGAGAACATTCGGGAAAGCTCAGCTCCAAATTAGCAAGGACACCCCAGGGGCGATGAAATTAATTTCCTATTCAGAAGTAGCCAGTCCTGCTCCTTCCTCACCTTCAGCAAGCAGCTTGTCTATGCTGGTTTCTATTAGGAACAGAAACGGTTCTGGTCACTCAATAAATCAACAATATCCCACAGAAGACACGTCCCTTTCGTTAAAGGAGGGAAATGAGGCCACTGCTCAGTATTGTCATTCTGCAAACCATCGTATAAAAGCCAGGGCCCACTGAGCAGCACCCTGCCGGGGCCGTAGGGAGGAAAGAAAGAGAGAAAAAGCTTTTGAAAACAGTCAGAGCTGAGGCTCTACAGCCCTGTGGAGAGGCCAATTTTTCTCCACCGAGAGCCATTTATTCAGTTACCCCTTTATTTACTCATCCAACGTTTTTCAGCCCCCACTCCGTGCTGTGAGGTACTTTGCAAGGCCCGCGTTAACAGACATTCCCTCAGCAGGAAGCTCACAGTCTGTTAAGGAGAATTGATAGCTCTGGGTTCCAAGGCTCTGCTGGTGGGTAAAGGGTGCTGGGCAGGTTCGTGGTGGAAAGATGTCTCCTCATTGCAATGATGCCCCAAAGATTCTCCAGATTTGGCACAAGCAACAAAAGAAAAAGCAGATAGACCGGGCTTTATCAAAAGTACAAACTTTTATATGTCAAAGGACACCATCAGCAGAACAAAAAGGCCGCCAATGGGGAAACAGTGCTCAGCATCTCCCCAACAAACAGCTGCTCTGCAGACCATGTGACGGACGCCTACAGGTCACCGCAAGAAAAGCAAACAAGCTGATTTTAAAATGCATGGACTTGAACAGACACAAATGACCAAGAAGCACATGGAAAGATGCTTATCATCACTGATTATTAGAAAAATGCAAATCAAAACCACAACGAAGTACCACGTTGCACCCATTAGGATGGCGACTATAAAACCACCACCACCAGGAAGCAGCGAGTCTGGGGAAGGCTGCGGGGAAGCTGGAACACTGTGCCCGGCGGGTGGGGTGTGAAATGGTGCAGCCACGGTAGAAAGCAATATGGTGGTTCCTGAAAAAGTTAAAAAAAGAATTACTGTGTGATCCAGCAAGTCCACCTGTGGGCACGGAGCCCAGATGACTGAACGCAGAAACTCAGATAGATGCTTACACACCCGTGCTCAGAGCAGCGTTGTCAGCAACAACTAGGAGGTGGAAGCAACCCATGTGCCGCCAGTGGGTGGGTGGGTAAGCCAATGCGCTTCACACACGCAGCGGAGCATCGCTCAGGCTTAGGGAAGAGGGCATTCTGACGCAGGCTCCAACATGGATGCTCCAACATGGATGAAACTTGAGGACGTTATGCTCAGCGAAACAAGCCAGTTACAGAAGGACAGATGCTGTTTCATTCCTCGAGTGGTCAAATGTATTGAGACAAAAAGGAGAATGGTGGTTGCCAAAGGCCGGGGAGTGGGGAGATGCTGTTTAACGAGTACAGAGGTTCAGTCTGAGAAGATGAGGAAGCTATGGAGCTGATGGTGTACAGCACTTCATGCTGCCGAACTGCAGACTTAAAAGGGTTGGACTGGTAAGCTTGGTTACGTACATTTTACCACAGTTTGAAAAAGAACAGCTCTCCAAGTCAGAGTCCCTCAGCCTCTCCCACAGTGAAGAGCACACGCTTCCCCTTCGCGAGAAAGGCGCACACGCGCTCGCATGGCGCGCTCGCTTATTGTCACCCACTCGGTCATAGAATTACTCAGTGAGCACCTCCGTGTGCCCGTGCTTTGCTGGCGCTGGGGTCACAGCAGGGAGGTGAACAAAAGCTGGCAGAAAGCCTTGCACTCTGTGGACCTGTCTCATATCCAAGGTGAGATCAGTGAGCGTCCCAGCAGCAAAGAGAGGGCACCTCACATTAGGGTAACTTGGGAGCACTAATAAAGACAGGGACAGATCAGGGAAACCACGTGGGGATAGTTCAGAAAACCAGGGTAACAATAGAGCTGTCACCACCCACAGGCTGAAAGGCTGTCATGAGAGAAACCGAGAATTTGATGGAGGGACATAATTACCCTCACAGTCACCCAAAGCTACCCCCACAGTCACCCCAGGCAATCCCACAGTCACCCCAGGCTATCCCACAGTCACCCCAGGCTATCCCTCAGTCACCCAAGGCTGCCCCCACAGTCACCCCAGGCCATCCCACAGTCACCCCAGGCTGTTCCACAGTCACCCCAGGCTATCCCACAGTCACCCCAGGCTATCCCACAGTCACCCCAGGCTATCCCACAGTCACCCCAGGCCGTCCCACAGTCACCCCAGGCCGTCCCACAGTCACCCCAGGCTATCCCATAGTCACCCCAGGCCATCCCACAGTCACCCCAGGCCATCCCACAGTCACCCCAGGCTATCCCACAGTCACCCCAGGCCATCCCACAGTCACCCAAGGCTGTCCCACTTTCACCCCAGGCTATCCCACAGTCACCCCAGGCTGCCCCCACAGTCACCAAGGAATCCCACAGGCAGTAAATAGCTAACCTACTCTCCACCCCACTGGGCCCCCTGGGAGTGTCTTGGTGGCCAAACTGAAGCAGATGTCACCAGGAAGAAAGAATGAGGTGGAAGGCCGGGCAGTCTGCAGACAATGGCAGTCCAAGGGGAATCTGGGACTTTTTCTATCTTCAAGCCACCCAGGGAATCAGGCTCAGCCATTCCCAGCCTGAGAGTTGATGAGGAGACCAAGGTAATTCAGTCCCAGTCTCAGCAGGTGGGGTTCAACGGATCCAAATATCCTAAACCAAAGTCTGACCTAACCCCAACCGGAACCACATCAAGGTTTTATTATTCAGCAAATAGTCACCTCCTAGCCCTACTCACCCTGGGAATGCTAGCCACGCCCACAGGAGCAAGCAGAGGCCTGAAACATGCCCTGAGGACCTGCTGGGGGACCTGTGGCCCTCAACCTGGGTTCCCAAATGAATCCCAACCCACTTATTAGGAATATTGCCTTTATGATGTTCTGCTAAGGAAATGAGACTCAGCAATTAAGTGACTCACCTAAGGTAACCCAGCTAACTAATTAATTGCCGATCTGGTTGTAGAATCCAGTTGTTTTGAAGTGCGGTCCATATTTTAGGAACTTGCTTTCTCGGGTCAATGAAAGGACTCCGGGAAGCTTCACCCAGGTGAACATCGAGTCTGCCCCTTGACAACCAGAGCCCACATTGCTCCTGCCAGCAGCTCTTCCTCTTCTTTGTGCCCAACAACACAGAGATCTGCCTGTGCTACCTTTTATAGTCACACCCACCTTCCTCACTTCCCTGTCCCTAACTCCTGGCAACCACGAAACTGGTCTCCATTTCTATAGCTTTGCTGAGAGTGTTATTCAAATGGAGCCATACCATATGTGATCTGAGACTGGCCTTTGTTTCCAATGTACGAGCCATTCAGAACAGTGCCCCTGGGAACCATCCACCACGTTCCCTACATCATCACTTCATGTCTTTTGATTGCTGAGTAGTAAACCCCTGGTGTGATGTACCACATATTTGACTATTCACTTATTCCAGGGTGTGGCTATTACAGATGAAGTCACACGAGCAGTAGGGAGCAGGTTTTGTGTGGACATTGCCATCACTCCCACATAAACGCCCAGGAGTGTGGTTGCTGGGGTGGATGGTAATCATGCTTAGTTTTTGTTTTTCTTTCAGTTTTATTGATATAATTGACACATAGCACTGTGTAAGTTTAAGGCGCTCAGCATGACTTACGTATACTGCAAAATGATTCCCACAGTAAGCTGTGTTAACACCCATCACCTCATGCAGTTACAGGACAAAAAACACAACAAAAACCCAAATGTCAATGTTATTTTCCATTTGATGTGAACTTGTAGGATTTACTCTCTTAGCAATTTTCAAATATGCCACACAGTAGTGCCAACTACAGTCATCGTGTTGTGCTTGCTTGTCTTATAACTGGAAGCTATAAGCTAATGCCACAGAGCTCTCTGCCACCTGACAGCCAGGACTCTCATTCACCTGACAGCAGGGAGGTGGGACTATGTCTAAACATCTACTATTGGGAGAATCCAAGATGGTGGCGTAAGTAAACACCTAAACTGCTGCCTCGCACAACAATTTCAAAACTACAACTAAAAGACAAAACGTCTATCACCCAGAACCACGGGAAAGCTGGCTGAGTGGAAGTTCTACAACTAGAAGGAAAGAGAAAAGAACATTGAGACGTGCACAAGTGCTGAAGAGCTGAGGTATGGAGGCACATGATCCGGGCTGGTGGCCGGCGTTGCTTTTGTCAACCCAAAGGGAGACAAGCTCCCAATTACTCTGAAATCCAGTTTCTGGGGAGACGCGGGGGACCCAAACTCCTATGGGGAGAAGCTGGACTGTCTGCCATCGGGTCAGAAAGTGAGGGTGGCTTGCTTGCAGAGCTGCACGCAGGAATAATTGTTTACTGCGCTGGGGCGCGGGGCGCAGGGATGCAATCTGAGACTCAGAGACGGCTGACTGGCAGCCATCGCTGTTTGCCACGCCCTAGCCTAGTGACACCCTGAGACCCTGCCCCGCACAACCTACAAACCCAACCAAGCTCCAAGCAGCTGCTTTTGCAAATGAATGGCCTGACCTATCGCAGCTTAACCTAGCAAACTTGCAGCTCCGGTCAGACAGCTCCAAAACTTCCAAACCCCAAGCAAAGAGGAGAAAACTGTAGTTCTTGATGTAGCTCCTGCTGGGTGGCCTCAGACAGTAGCTGACCTGCACCCCATTGGAGATCCAGAAGCCAGTGTACCTAGTGTTCAGTGTGAGACACCAGATTTCAACTCCTCACATCCATAAGTGACACATTCATGAGGCAGACTCAGTGAGCACTAAAGCCCCACTGAAACAAGTCCTGCACCATAAGTGTGTCTCCAGTGCAGCAGTTCTTCCATTATAGACACAGCGGGTCCTCACAGCCAATTGGCCTGGAGGTCAATTCCTCCCAGTGTACCAACAGCAATCAAGGCTTAACTACACCAAGACTTTACATTCAGCCCACAAAGGGGTGTACCAAAGCGTCCACCTCAGGTGATTGGGGAGGCTGAGCTACTGGCCCTATAGGTCACCTACCACACAAAGCCACTCCATCAACACAGGGGAGCAGCCAAAATGTGGAGACAAAAAAACATGTCACGAATGAAAGAAATGGAGGAAAGTAAACTACTGGACGACATAGAGTTCAAAACCACATTTATAAGGTTACTCAAGAATCTTCTAAAAATCACTGAGATACTTGATGAGACCTTCAAGAACCTTAATGAGAATACCAAAAAAATGGAAAAGGACCAGTCAGAAATTAAGCATACACTGTCTGAAATAAAGAATATACAGAAACTCAACTGTAGATCACCATACCCAAAGAGTCAAACCAAAGATCTGGAATATGAGGAAGCAAAAAACACCCAACCAGAGAGGCGGAAATAAAGAAGAATCCAAAAGTGTGAGGATAGCGTAAGGAGCCTCTGGGACTGCTTTAAGAGTACCAACATCCGAATTTTTGGGGTGCCAGAAGAAGAGAGAGCAAGATACTGAAAAACTATTTGAAGAAATAATGACAGAAAACTTCCCCCACCTGGTGAAAGAAATAGACTTACAAATCCAGGAAGTGCACAGAACCCCAAACAAGAGGAATCCAAAGAGGACCACACCAAGACACATCATAATCAAAATGCCAAGGGCAAAAGACAAAGAGAGAATCTTGAAAGCAGCAAGAGAAAAACAGTTAGTTACCTACAAGGGAGTACCCATACGACTGTCAGCTGATTTCTCAACAGAAACTATGCAGGCCAGACGGGAGTGGCAAGAAATATTCAAAGTGATGAACAGCAAGAACCTACAACCAAGATTGCTCTACCTAGCAAAGCTATCATTCAGAATTGTAGGTCAGATAAAGAGCTTCACAGATAAGAAGAAGCTAAAGGAATTCATCACCACCAAACCAGGATTACATGAAATGCTGAAGGGTATTCTTTAAGAAGAGGAAGAAGAAGAAAAAGGTAAAGATAAAAATTATGAACAACAAATACATACCTACCAACAAGTGAATCTAAAAATCAAGTGAATAAAAAATCTGATGAACAGAATGGACTGATGAATATAATAGAATCAGGGACATAGAAAGGGAGTGGACTGACAATTCTCAGGGGGAAGGGGGTCTGAGGGGTGTGGAAAGAGATTGGACCAAAGTCTTACACCTATGGATGAAGACAGTGGTCGGGGGTAAGGGCATGGGGTGGGGTGGGGAATCAGGTGGAGGGGAGCTATGGGGGGAGAAAAAGAGAAACACCTGTAATAATCTGAACAATAAAGATTTATTAAAAAAAAAAAAAGCTAATGCCACAAATCTGGTACCCACAAATATGATCTCTTCTTTTAGATTCCACATATAAGTGAGGTCATACAGAATTTGTCTTTCTCTGTCTGACTTATTCACTTATGCTTGTTTATTTAAGAAACTGTAAAACTGGTTTCCAGAGGGGCTGTAACACCCTGCATCCCCATCGCGATGTAGGAGATAGAGCTGCTCTGCCTCTCGCCAGTACGTGTTATTGTAAGTGTTGTGTGTTTTATTTGTTGTTCTGCCAGATGTGTGGCGGAATCTCACCAGGGTCTGAATTTGCATTTCCCCAGTTGTTGGTGATGCTGGGTATTTTTTCATGTGCTGCTTGCCATAAATATATCCTCTTCAGTGAAATGTCTCTTCATGTAGTTAGTCAATTTCTGAGTAGATTTCTGTTGAATGTTGAAAGATTTTTATATATTCCAGGTAAGAGTCCTTTGTCAGGTATGAGGTTGCAAATATTTTATCTAGTCTACAGCACAGAAAACAAGCTAAATTTTGATGAAGACCAAGGTATTGAATTTTTTTTTTTTTTTTTTAGGAATGTGCTTTTGGTATCATGTCTAACAACTCTGTACCATCATTCCTATGCTTTCTTGTACATTTTTATAATTTACTAGTGCCCTGGTGCATGGATTTGTGCACACTGAAAGGAAATTAATTAGAAGGTGGCTGGCGGGCGAGACTGGGCAAGATGGGCCAGACATGCCCTGGAGCCAACCTCCTGCAGTACCTCCTCGTCCAGCCACACCTGGGGCAGCACCACGGATCAAAGGACATCTGTGGAGTGAGCGGGGTGCCTCTGGCAGGTGGGGTCCCTGGGCCTGGCCTGTGGGGATAGACCAAAACCCGCTCTTTGTCATCCCCTGAGGGATCCTGGATTGCGAGAGGGTGGTTCTCAGATGACGCACCCCGGAATCGGGCTCCCTCTTCTCTGGTTCTGGGGTGTGTCACCTGAGAACTGCCACTGCCAACTCACTGCAGCTCGGCAGCTCCTACATTGAGCGTCTGCCCCCTAGTGGTCAGTGTGCATCATAGCTACCAGTCACAGCGTCTGCCTCCTGGTGGTCACTGCATGTCATAGATACCGGTCGGACGGTTGGACTATCACTTAGCCTTTTATATATGTAGATGTTTTACTTTGAAATCTATGACCCAGATTGAGTTATTTTTTTTTGAAAAATGTAAAGTCAAGATTATTTAAAAAATTATTTTGGAGAAACCTAGATGGCGGCGTAGGTAAACACCTGAACTTGCTGCCGTGCACAACTACTTCAAAACTACAACTAAAAGACAACTTGGACATCATCCAGAACCACAGGAAGGCTGGCTGAGTGGAAATTCTACAACTAGAAGGAAATAGAAAAGCACACTGAGACTCAGAGGAGCTGCAGAGGTACGGAGGTGCGCACGTGGAAAGGGCTGGCAACTGAGTATGTGGCTGGCTTTTTCAAAAATTATTTTGACTGTGGAACATCCAATTGCTCCAGCACCATTTGTTGAAAAAATATTTTTCTGCCCTCACTGGTATGCTAAGAGGTTAGACTGTCAACCTAAGGACTGAAGGGTCTCGGGTTCAATTCCCAGTCAAGGGCACATACCTTGGGTTCAATCCCTTGCCCCTTTCACTCTCTCTAAAAATCAATGGAGAGAACCCAAAACGGCGGCGTAGGTGAGCACCTAATCTGCGGCCGTGCACAACAATTTCAGAGCTACAACTAAAGGACAGAGCCTCTATCACCCAGAGCCACGGGAGAGCTGGCTGAAAGGAGGCTCCACAACTAGACGGAAACAGAGAGGAGCATTCAGGACACAAAGCTGAAAAACTGAGGTACAGGGCGCGCGCAAGACACGGGCTGGAGGTGGATCCCAGCTGGCAGCAGACATTGCTTTCTTCAAACCGAAGGGGAAACGCACGGGACCCAGACTCCTACGGGGAGAAGCATCCTCGATGCCTCTCTGTCTCTGGACTGTTTGCCATCGGGTCGGAAAGTGAGGGTGGCTTGCTTGCAGAGCTGTGCGGAGGGGTGGTTGTTTGCGGTACTGGGGCGCGAGATGCAGGGTCGCGGTCGGAGACGCGGGAAGGCTGGCTCCCAGCCATTGCTGTTTGCCATGCCCTAGCCTAGTGACGCCCTGAGACCCTGCCCCGCACAACCTACAAACTCACTCAAGCTCCAAGCAGCAGCTTTTGCATATGAATGGAGTGCCGCTTAACCTAGCAACCAGTTCAGACAGCTCCAAAATCTCCAAATCCCAAGCAGGGAGGAGAAGACTAAAATTCTCCTGTAGCTCCTACAGGGTGGCCTCAGACAGTAGCTGACCTGCACCCCATTGGAGATCCAGAAGCCAGTGAACCTAGTGATCAGTGTGAGACACAGACCTCAACTCCTCACATCCATAAGTGACACAGCCAGGAGGCGGACTCAGAGAGCACCAAAGCCCCATTGAAACAAGTCCTGCACCAGAAGCGTGTCTCCAGTGCAGCAGTTATAAACACAGCGGGTCCCCACAGCCAATTGGCCTGGGGGACAATTCCTCCCAGTGTACCAACAGCAACCAAGGCTTAACTACACCAAGACTTGGCACTCAGCTCATAAAGGGGTGCACCAAGACCGTCCACCTCAGGTGATTGGGGAGGCTGAGCTACTGGCCCTATAGGTCACCTACCACACAAAGCCACTCCATCAACACAGGGAAGCAGCCAAAATGCGGAGGCACAGAAACATGTCACGAATGAAAGAAATGGAGGAAAGTAAACTACGGGATGATATAGAGTTCAAAACCACATTTATAAGGTTACTCAAGAATCTTCTAAAAACTGTGGAGAAACTTGATGAGGACTTCAAGGACCTCAATGAGAATGTCAAAAAAATGGAAAAGGACCAGTCAGAAATTAAGCATACACTGTCTGAAATAAAGAATATACAGAAACTCAACTGTAGATCAACGTACCCGAAGAGTCAAACCAAAGATCTGAAATATGAGGAAACAAAAAACACCCAACCAGAGAAAACAAAAAATATGAGGAAACCAAAAACACCCAACCCAAAAGAAAAAAAGATCCAAAAATATGAAGATAATGTAAGGATCCTCTGGGACAACTTTAAACGTACCAACATCCGAATTTTTAGGGTGCCAGAAGAAGAGAGAGAGCAGAATATTGAAAACCTATTAGAAGAAATAATGACAGAAAACTTCCCCCACCTGGTGAAAGAAATAGACTTACAAGTCCAGGAAGTGCACAGAACCCCAAACAAGAGGAATCCAAAGAGGACCACACCAAGACACATCATAATCAAAATGCCAAGGGCAAAAGACAAAGAGAATCTTGAAAACAGCAAGAGAAAAACAGTTAGTTACCTACAAGGGAGTACCCATACGACTGTCAGCTGATTTCTCAACAGAAACTATGCAGGCCAGACGGGAGTGGCAAGAAATATTCAAAGTGATGAACAACAAGAACCTACAACCAAGATTACTCTACCCAGCAAAGCTATCATTCAGAATTGAAGGTCAGATAAAGAGCTTCACAGATAATAAAAAGTTAAAGGAATTCATCACCACCAAATCAGGATTACATGAAATGCTGAAGGAAATTCTTTAAGAAGAGGAAGAAGAAGAAAAAGGTAAAGATAAAAATTATGAACAACAAAAAGACATCAAATACATACCTACCAACGAGTGAATCTAAAAAGCAAGTGAATAAAAAGTCTGAAGAACAGAATGGACTGGTGAATATAATAGAATCAGGGACATAGAAAGGGAGTGGACTGACAACTCTCAGGGGGAAGGGGGTCTGAAGGGTGTGAGAAGAGATTGGACAAAGGTCTTACACCTATGGATAAAGACAGTGGTCGGGGGTGAGGGCATGGGTGGGGTGGGGAATCAGGTGGAGGGGAGCTATGGGGGAAAAAAAAAGAGGAACACCTGTAATAATCTGAACAATAAAGATTTATTTTAAAAAATAATAAAAAATAAATAAAAATAAAAATCAATGGAAAAAATATCCTCAGATGAGGATTAAAAAAAGAAAGAAAATATATTTTCTCATTGAATTGTTTTTGAATTTTTGTCAAAAATCAGTGCCGCACCTGCCTGGCCTCCTTCCTGGCCTTCCCTTCTGTCCCATTGGTCTAGGTGCCCATCCCTCTGCCAATACCGCACCAGCCTGACTTTTTCTACAGAAAATCTTAAAATTGGGGTAGACTAACTCTTCCTATTTTATTTTTTTTCCAAAATTATTTTAGCTACTCTAATTCCTTTGTCTTTCCTTATAAAGTTAAAATAATCTTATTGATATCCATAAAATATCACCCTGGGATTTGGATAGAAATTGTATAAACATGCATATCAGTTTGGAAAAAACTGATACCTTTACTTAGTTCAGTATTCCAAACCATGAGCACAGTATGTTCCTCCATTTATTTAGATTTTCCTTGAGTTTTTTCATCAAAATTTTACAGTTTTTAGCATACAAGCCTTATATGTGTCTTTTAAAGGTTTACATTTAAATTTAAGTAATTTGTTTCTTTGAGTGATTATAAATGGTATTGTATTTTTTATTTTATTTTTATTGAATTTATTGGGGTTACATTGATTAATAAAATTATATAGGTCTCAGGGGTTCACTTCTATAATCATCATCTGTATATTCTATTGTGTGTTTAACACCCAAAGTCTAGTCTCCTTCCATCATCATTTATCCCCCCTTTACGGTACTATCTCTTATCTGCCCCACCCCCTTTCCCTCTGGTATCACCACACTGATGTTTGTGTCTATGTCACCCAATCCCCCAACCCCACCCCCCACGCCCCAAAAGCTGTCAGTCTGTTCTCTGTTTCTATGAGTCTGCTTCTATTTTGTTTATTTATTTTGTTCATTAAATTCTACATATAAGTGAAATCATATGGTTTTTGTCTCTCTCTGACTGGCTTATTTCACTTAGCATCACATCCTTCACTTAGCACATGCTCTTGCAAAGAAGGTACGCTTTTCTTCTTTTTACAGCTGAGTAAAATTCCATCATATAAATTACCACAGGTTTTTTTTTAATCCACTCATTTGGGCCTTCCAAATCTTAGCTATTGTTAATAGTAGTGCAATGAACATAGGGATGTCTTTTGAATCTGTGTTTTGGGTTTCCACAAATATATTCCCAGAAGTGGAATGTCTGGGTCATATGGGAGTTCCATTTTTAATGTTCACACTGTTTGCCACAGTGGCTGCATTCCCACCAACAGTGCATGAGGGTTCTCTTTTCTCCTTCCACATCCTTGCCATCACTTGTTTATTGATTTATTAATGACTAGAGGCCCGGTGCACGAAATTCGTGCACGGAGGGGGGTTGTCCCTCAGCCCAGCCTGTACGCTCTCCAATCTGGGACCCCTCAAGGGATGTCCGACTGCCCTTTTAGGCCCGATCCCAGTCGGACATCCCTCTCACAATCCATGACTGCTAGCTCCCAACTGCTTGCCTGCCTGCCTTCCTGATTGCCCCTAACCGCTTCTTCCTTCCAGCCTGATCACCCCCTAACCACTCCGCTGCCAGCCTGTTTGCCCCCAACTTCCCTCCTCTGCCGGCCTGGTCACTCCTAACTGCCCTCTCCTGCAGGGTTGATCACCTCCAACTGCCCTCCCTTGCAGGCCTGGTCCCTCTCAACTGCCCTCCCTTGCAGGCCTGGTCCTTCTCAACTGCCCTCCCTTGCAGGCCGGGTGCCTCCCAACTGCCCTCTCCTGCTGGCCATCTTGTGGTGGCCATCTTGTGTCCACATGGGGGCAGGATCTTTGACCACATGGGGGCAGCTATATTGTGTGTTGCAGTGATGATCAATCTGCATATTACTCTTTTATTAGATAGGATAGTCATTCTGACAGTGAGGTGATAGTTCATTGTGGTTTTAATGAGCATTTCTCTGATGAGTGGTATTGAGTATCTTTCCATATGTCTATTAGCCATCTGTATGTCATCTTTGGAGGTATCTATCCAGAATATTTGCCCATTTTTAATTGAACTATCTGTGTTTTTGTGTGTTGAGTTTTACAAGTTTTTTCTTTTTAAATTTTTATTGTTGAAAGTATTACATATGTCCCCATTTTCCCCCCATTAACCACCTGCAGCCCAACCCAGCCCCCAGCCCCAGGCTTTCACCACCTAATTGTCCATGTCCACGGGTTATGGATATATACATACAAGGTCTTTGGTTGATTACCTCCCCCCCTTTCTTACCCTCCCCCATTCCCTCTGATATTCCACACTCTGTTCCATGCTTCCATGTCTCTGGATCCTCTCTGTTCATCAGTTTATTTTGTTAATTAGATGTCACATATGAATGAGATCATGTGATACTTATCTTTCTCTGACTGACTTATTTCACTTAGCATGATACTCTCCAGGTCCCTCCATGCTGTCTCAAAGGGTAAGAGAGTCTTCTTTTTTACTGCTGCACAGTATTCCATGGTATAAATGTACCACAGCTTTTTTAGTCTACTCATCTACTGATGGGCACTTGGGCTGTTTCCAGATCTTAGCTCTTGTAAATTGTGCTGCTATGAACATAAGGGAGCCTACATTCTTTCTGATTGGTATTTTGGGATTTTAGGATATATTCCTAGAACTAGGATCACTGGTTCAAATGGCAGTCCCATATTTAATTTTTTGAGGAAACTCCATACTGTTTTCCATAATGGCTGCATCAGTCTGCATTCCCACCAGGGATTTCTACGTACAATTCCATGTCATCTGCAAATAATGAGAGTTTTACTTCCTCCTTTCCAATTTAGATGCCTTTTATTTCTTCTTGTCTGACAGCTGTGGCTAAGACTTCTAATACTATGTTGAATAAGAGTGGTAAAAACAGACATCCCCATCTCATTCCTGTTCTTAGGAGAAATGGTGTTAGTTTTTGCCTATAGGGTATGATGTTTGCTGTAGGTTTGTCATATATGGCCTTTATCATGTTGAGATACACTCCATCTATTCCCACTTTGCTGAGAGTTTTTATCAAAAATGGGTGTTGGATTTTGTTGAACGCTTTTTTGGGTTCCATTGACATGATCATGTGATTTTTGCCTTTCAGTATGTTTATGTAATATATCATGTTTATTGATTTGCAAACATGGTACCCACCTTGAATCAGTGGAATAAACCCCACTTGGTCATGGTGTATGATCTTTTAAATATATTGTTTAATCCAATTTGCTTATATTTTGTTGAGGATTTTAGGCTCTATGTTCATCAGGGATATTGGCCTGTAATTCTATTTCTTTCTAGTGTATTTATTTGGTTTTGGAATTAGGATAATGCTGGCCTCATAAAAAGAGCTTGGAAGTATTTCTTCCTCTTGGAATTTTTAAAAATAGTCTGAGGAGGATAGGTGTTAGTTCTTCTTTGAATATTTGGTAAAACTCCCCTGTGAAGCCATCTGGTCCCGGGCTTTTGTTTGCTGGGAGTTTTTTTTTAATTACTGCTTCTATTTCACCAGTTGTTATTGGCCTCTTCAGGTTTTCTGATTCTTCCTGATTCAGTTTTGGGAGATTGTATTTTTCTAGGAATTTCTCCATTTCATCAACATTGTCCAGCTTGTTGGCTGTTCATAGTATTTTCTTACAATCCTTTGTATTTCTGTGATGTTAGTGGTTACTTCTCCACTTTGTTTCTGATTTTATTTATTTGGGTCCTCTCTCTTTGTTTCTTGGTGAGTCTGGCTAACGGTTCATCAAACTTGTTTATTCTTTCAAAGAACCAGCTCTTCGTTTCATTGAATATATATATATATAATGAATAAATGAATATATATATTCATTATATATATATAAATGAATATATATATATTCATTTATTTTTACTCTAATCTTTATTATTTCATTTCTTCTACTTACTCTGGGTTTTTCCCATTGTTCTTTTTATAGTTTTTTTTTTTTTTAAGTTGTAGGGTTAAATAGTTTATTTTTAATTTTTCTTGATTTTTTTTTTTGAAGTAGGCCTGTAGTGCTATGAACTTCCCTATCAGAATTGCTTTTGCTGTGTCACAGAGATTTTGGGTTGTTGTGTGTTTGTTTTCATTGGTTTCCAGGAAGTTTTTTATTTCTTTCTTGATCTCGCTGGTAATCCATTCATTGTTTAATAACATACTATTTAGCCTCCATGTGTTTGAGTGTTTTGGGTGTGTTTACTGTAATTGATTTCTAATTTCATTTCACTGTGATCTGAGAAGATGCTTGATATGATTTCAATCTTCTTGAACTTGTAGCAACTTGTTTTGTGTTCTAACACGTGGTCTATCTTTGTGACTGATCCATGTGCACCTGAAAAGAATGAATACTCCACAGCTTTGTGGTGAAGTGCTCCACTCATGTCCGTTAAAACCATCTGATCCAATGTGTCCTTAAGAGTCACTGTTTTGCTTGTTAATTTTTTGTCTGGAAGATTTATCCAGTGAAGTCAGCAGGGTGTTAAAGTTTCCTGGTTTGACTATTTGTTGTTGATCAGTTCCTTAAAGTCCTCTAGGATTTTCTTATATTTACGTGCTCCAGTATTGGGTGCATATATGTTTACCAGGATTATATCTTCTTGTTGGATCAACCCTTTAGCTTGTAGTGACCTGTGTTGTCACTTGTGCTGGCCTTCATTTTGAAGTCTATTTTGTCGGATATGAGTATTGCTACTCCAGCATGCTTTTTTTTTCCATCCCTTCATTCTCATCTTGTGTGTATCTTTGTTCTGAGATGAGTCTCTTGTAAACATGTACTTGGGTCATGTTTTTGTATTCATTCAGCTACCCTATGCCTTTTATTGGAGCATTTAATCCATTTATCTTTAAGGTTTTTATTGATAGGTACTTATTTAATGCCATTTTAATTCTGTATGTCTGTTTCTCTCTCTATTTCTTCTTCTCATTACAGCAGTCTAGCATTTCTTGTAATGCTGGCTTGGTGGTGATGTACTCCATTAGCCTTTTTTTGTCCAGGAAGCTTTTTCTTTCTTTCTTTCTTTCTTCCTTCCTTCTCTTTCTTTCTTCCTTCCTTCCTTCCTTCCTTCCTTCCTTCCTTCCTTCCTTCCTTCCTTCCTTCCTTTCTTCTTTCTTTCTTTCTTTCTTTCTTTCTTTCTTTCTTTCTTTCTTTTTTAAATATATGTTATTGATTTTTTACAGAGAGGAAGGGAGAGAGATAGTTAGAAACATTGATGAGAGAGAAACATCGATCAGCTGCCTCCTGCACACCCCCCACTGGGGATGTGCCCACAACCAAGGTACATGCCCTTGACCGGAATCAAACCCGGGACCTTTCAGTCCGCAGGCCGACGCTCTATCCACTCAGCCAAACCGGTTTTGGCAGGAAGCTCTTTATTTCACCATCTATTTTGAATGATAGTCTTGCTGGATATAGCAATCTTGGTGTCAGATCCCTGCTTTCCATTAATTACCTTGAGTAATTCATGCCATTCCCTACTGGCCTGTAGAGGTTGTGATGAGAAATCAGCCTTATGGGAGCTCCTTTGTAGGTAATGGTTTGCTTTTCTCTTGCTGTCTTTAAGATTTTCTTGCCCTAGCTAGTTTGGCTCAGTGGATAGAATGTCGGCCTGCAGACCAAAGGGTCCTGGGTTCGATTCCAGTCAAGGGCACGTGCCTTGTTTGCAGGCTCCTTGGGCCCTGGCA
Source organism: Eptesicus fuscus (assembly GCF_027574615.1). Classification (NCBI taxonomy): domain Eukaryota; kingdom Metazoa; phylum Chordata; class Mammalia; order Chiroptera; family Vespertilionidae; genus Eptesicus; species Eptesicus fuscus. The sequence goes on from NC_072488.1 coordinate 63,500,220, forward strand.
CTGTTTGGAGGCAACCAATCAATGTGTTTCTCTCACATCGGTGTTTCTCTCTGTCTTTACCTCTCTCTTCTGCTTTCCCTAAAAATCAATGGAAAAATATCCTCAGGTGAGGATTAACAAGACAAAACAAAATTCTCTTTTTGTTTTTAATTTTTGGCATTTTAATTATGATGTGTCCGGGTGTGAGTCTGTTTGGGTTCTTCTTGCTTGGGTTTCTTTGTACCTCCTGAACTTGTGTGACTTTTTCCTTTACCAGGTTAGGGAAGTTTTCTGACATTATTTCTTCAAACATGTTCTTTATCCCTTGCACCCTTTCTTCACCTTCTGGCTCACTTATTATGCGAATATTGTTATGTTTCATGTTTGCCCACAGCTTTCTTAACTTGTCCTCCTGTTTTTTAATTGTGTTTTCTTTTTGGTTCTTTGATTGAGTGATTTTTTTAACCCTGACTTCTAATTCACTGATTCAGTCCTCAGCTTCCCCTAATCTGCTGTGTATTCCTTCCAATGTGTTCTTTATTTGTGCTATGTCATTCTTTATTTCTCTTTTCAGAGTTACTATATCTTTTCTCATGCTGTTGAGCATCTTTTCCATCATTATATTGAACTCTATATCAGATAACTTTCTTATCTCTGATTCACTTATCTCTTCTTCTGAAGAATTCTCTTGTTCTTTCACTTGGGGGTTTTTTCTTTGTCTCCTCATTTTGGCTGCCTGTTTGGATTTGTGACTATGTATAAGGTATATCCTCTACATCTCTCATTCTCTAGTGCAGGATAATGTCAAATGCTGTTTCTGACTAATTACATCAGGCAAAAGACCCCAAGCCTCCAGAGACTGCCTCTGCTTGCAGACTGATAGGATTCTGACCCTCAGGCAATCGTCCACAGGTGTGGTGAGAGTTTTTCCTGACAGGGTGGGGCAATTGCTTCTGCCTGGAGGCTGATTGCTATTCTCAGTCTTTTTAATGGGCCTCAGAAAATCCACACCATGGTGCAAGGTGTTTTCCAATAGGGTGGGTCAACTGTCTTCTCCCAGGCAAAGACGCCTGTATAGCAGATGTCTGCGTGAGAAAGATGGCCTCTACAGTGTCAGAGAATGATTCAGCACAGGAAACCAGGGTGTCTGACTTCTGAGCTGTAACCCTTGAGCCTCCAGTCATGGCTTCTGCCCACACAGCTCCAGTCCACTTTGCCCTCCCTCTGCCAGAGCACAAGGTGAATGGCTCCACAGGTATTTTTGTGTGTTGGCTCTTTAAGATGGTGCCTGGATTTCTAGCCATCTCTCCCTTGCAGACAGCAACCCTGCTGCTTTTCACAGTCAGATGTTATGTGGATATCCTTCTCAGTTCTGGTGCTTTCTGCTGGGGGGGCCCAGCTTGGGGATTAGATCTCACAGCTCTTGGTTTCAGTGATCTTTTAAATTGTTTTTTTTTTTTTTAGCCTCTGTGTCATTTATTTCTGCTCTAATTATTAATATTTTCTTTCTTCTACTTACTCTGGGCTTTTCTTGTTCTCTTTCAAGTTCTTTAAGTTGTAGGATTAAATAGTTTATTATTAGTTTTTTTCTGTTTTTTGAGGTAGGCCTACAATACTATGAACTTCCTTCTTAGGACTTCTTTTGCTGTGTCCCAGTGATTTTGTTGTGTGTTCATTTTAATTGGTTTCCAGGAAGTCTTTTATTTCTTTCTTGATCTCATTGGTAAACCATTCATTTTTTAATAACATACTATTTAGCCTCCATATGTTTGAATGTTTTTGAGTGTTTTTACTAGTTCATTTAATTTCATTCCATCATGATCTGAGAAGATGCTTGATATGATTTCAAAATTCTTGAATTTGTAGAGACTTGTTTTGTGTCCTAACACATGGTCTATGTTGGAGAATGGCCCATGTGTACTTGAGAAGAATGTATTTTCTGCAGCTTTGGGGTGAAATGTTCTATGAATGTCAAACCCATCTGATCCAGTGTGTCCTTTAGAGTCACTGTTTCCTTTTTAATTTTCGGTCTGGAAGATCTATCCAGTGAAGTCAATGCAGTGTTAAAGTCCCCTACTATGATGTATTCCTGTCGACCTCTCCTTATATAAAATTTTTTATACATTTTTTATAAATATATTAAAAAAACTTCTTTCAGAAGTTTTTTTTATATATTTAGGTGTCCCAATATTGGTTGCATATATGTTTAACAGGGTTATACCCTCTTGTTGGATCAATCCCTTTAGTATTATGTAGTGACCTTTATGTACGAGTGATTTTTTTTCTACCCTGACTTCTAATTCACGGATCCAATCCTCAGCTTCCCCTAATCTTCTGTGTATTCCTTCCACTGTGTTCTTTATTAGTACTATGTCAATCTTCATAGTTACTATATCGCTTCTCATGTTGTTGAGTATCCTTGTCATCATTATTCTGAGCACTATGTCTGATAAATTTCTTATCTCCATTTCATTTAGCTCTTCTTCTGGAGAAATTCTCTTGTTCTTTCATTTGCAGCTTGTTATTTTGTCTCCCGTGTTTGGCTTCTGTTTGGGTTTGTGTCTATTTATTAGGTATATCTACTACTCCCCCAATCTTTAGTGCAGGACAGTGTCAGGTGTTTCTAACTGACTCTGAGTACCCTTTTTGGAGCTATCAGCAATCCACAGTGTGTGGCTCCCTCTGCTGGGGCTGGGTGCCTTTTGGAAGAACCAAGATGTGCACAAGGTAATGCTTTTCCTACCCTTGGGCCCAGAATTAGATCAGAGAAAGACTCCAAGCTTCCAAAGATGTGTCTCTGCCTGTAGTCTGATTGTTATTCAGTCTTGATTAGCCTCAGGCTATCAATCACAGGGTGGGGTGAGACATTTTCCAATAGAATGGGACAATTGCTTCTGCCTGCAGGCTGATTGTTATTCTCAGTCTCTTCATGGGCCTCAGAAACTCCACAGGGTGGGGCAAGGGGTTTTACAGTAGCGTGGGACAACTCCCTTCCCCCCAGGCAAAAGCCACGTGGAATAGCAAAAGTTTGTCTGAGAAAGATGTCTTCTGCAGTATGAGGGAATGACTCAGCATGGGGAAATCAGGGTGTGTGCCTTCCAACTCTAACCCCAGAATTCCCAACCCTGGCTTCTGCTAACACAGCTCCAGTCCACTCTGCCCTACCTCTTACGGAGCCCAAGGTGAGTGGCTGCACAGGAAATTGTGTGCATTGGCCCTTTACAAGGGTGCCTGCATTTCCAGCTGTCTCTCCTTGGCAGACAGCAACCCTGCTGCTTTTCACAGCCTGATGTTATGTGGGTACCGTTCTCAGTTCTGGTGCTCTGGGCCGGGGAGCCCAGCTTAGGGTTTAAACTCCAGAGTTCTCAGTGGGAATGCCCCATATCTATAATATCCCTTCAGAACTTCAACTGCTGTCTGTGGGCATCCAGCTAGTCCTTTAGTGCCTCTGCACTTCCTACCAGTCTCTTTGTAGTCTCCACTTTCCATTCTTGGCTATTAGGGTTCTCTCCAGCTAGTCTTCAGTTGATTATTCAGGATGGTTTTTCTATATTTTAGTTTTAATTCCAGTTTTGTCTTGGGAGTGTGTCAGTGCAGCTTACACTTACTCTACTGCCATTTTGAAATCATCAATTTTTAATTTTTTGGTGGAATTTCAATATTGTTTTAACTAATGGCTACACCAGTCTGCATTCCCACCAGCAGTGAACTAGAGTTCCTTTTTCTCCAAATCCTCACCAGTACTTGTTGATTGTTGACTTATTGATGGTAGCCATTCTGGCAGATGTGAGGTGATACCTCAATATAGTTTTTATTTGCATCTCTCTGATGATTAGCGATGTTGACCATTTTTTCATATGTCTGTCCTCTTTGGAGAAGTGTCTATTCAGGTCTTTTGACCATTTTAAAATTGGATTTTTTGTCTTCCTGGTGTTGAGTTATATGAGTTCTTTTTATATTCTGGAAATTAACCCCTTATCAGATGCACCATTGGAGAATATGTTTTCCCATACAGTGGAACCCCATATTTTTTAAATAGAACTATCTTTCATATCTGGCTTCCTCACTTCCTTCCATTGCCAATATTGAAGCAATATATGAAGATTTCACCTCTTAGTACACCTGGAATGAAAAGAATGGTTCTTTCCATGCTCCATACTTTTGACCTGCTCAGAATATCACTATCTCTTGCTTGAATTATTTAAATGGCTTCTTAATTAGTCTTTAAACTGACAACCTCTCCCTTTCTTTCAATTATTTCTATTCTTTCGATTCTGCCAGTTACATTTCCTTAAACATAAATACCTTCCCTTCACTTCCTCTATAACTTTTGAAAGATCATCGCTGGTTACTCAGTCAAAATTAAACTCTTTAGCACGGGGTTCAAAGCCATCAGTATAAAAGCTCAATTTCCCATTCTCACATACAATCTGATGCTGCAGCTAAAATGCACCGTTTCTGGATCCCAGTCACGTGCTGTGCAGTTTGATCCTAGGCCTTCACTCATGTTTTTCCTCTGTTTGTAATGCTCTTCTTTGCCCTGTTGGGTCAGGGCCCATTATTTCAAGGTAACCTTTCTTGATCATCCAAGACAGAATTAATGCCTTTTCCCCATTGGAAACCACAGCTTTCTGCTCATATCTGTCTTTAAACCGATTTCCAACTCATTTCATAGTGTAAAGAGAAAATGTATGGTCTCTGCAGTGTCTCCTATTGTTAAAAATCAAGATGTCTTGGCTCCGTGATCCAGGAAGGAGAACAGGCTCATCAGTGATTGGCAAAACTGGAACTAGCTTCATCAGGAATCAGGAAGTATGGCAGGGAAACATTTGTTTACTTCTAGAAAATGTGACAGTTTCAAGAGATTCTGTTCTGTTCTTGGCTTCCCTCAAAGTCCAGCAAAGGAAATTTTACATCTATCATGCTTGCCTTAAAGTTAATTTTGGAGACCCTCTAAGCAAAGCTCCCCTGCCTTTCATCAGATCTACCTGTCATATCTAATATGGACTGTTTATGCTTTGGGATGTAGGTACTTTCTCTGTAAGGCAAGCATGTCAAACTCGTGTGCAGAGGAAGAGGCATGCAGCCTATCAGTTGTGAGTTTGACATGCTTGCTGTAAGGGGTGGGAGGGGTAGTGACAGCATAAGAAGTGAGGGAAGCTCTGCCATTGTGGCTCAGTAGTTGAGCAACAACCTATGAACCAGGAGTTTACAGTTCGATTCCCAGTCAGGGCAAATGCCGGGTTGCGGGCTCAATCCCCAGAAGTGGGCGTGCTGGAGGTAATTGATCAATGATTCTCTCTTATCATTGATGTTTTTCTCTCTCCCTCTCCCTTCATCTCTATGAAATCAATAAAAACATATTTTTTTTTTTTAAAAAAGAAGTTAGGAAAGAGAGAAACTGCTTGGATTTTAAGTCTTAGCTTGCTGCTTACTAGCTGTGTAAACTCTGAACAAATTATTTAACTTCCTTGTACCTCAGATTCCTCATTTTCAAAATGCATGTAATTATAGAACCTACAGAGAATCATATAAAAATGCTTGGCCACAACCAGAAATAAGAAACTATGAGGGAGGAAAAATAATCTCACAAGTAAAGCCAAATATTGAACAAATATAGTAAATCACACATTTAAAAAGCTATTATGAAGGTTTAAAATGTATCAAACTCAACTGAAACTATAATAAGTAGGAGATATAAAACACAAAAAGATCTAAAATATTACATCAATAACATAAAGAATGGAGGGTGAAGTAAAAAAGTAGTCTTATAGGATATATTCAAATTTAAAAACCTAACAACATAAAATAGATATAGAATTATATACATAAATCTCATGGTTAGCACACAGCAAAAACCTACAAAAGCTGCACAAAGAATAAAGAGAGCCCAACTGGTGTGGCTCAGTGGTTGAACATAGACCTGTGAACCAGGAGGTCATGGTTCGATTCCTGGTCAGGCCATATCCCTAGATTGTGGGCTCAATCCCCTTTGTGGGGTATCCAGAAGGCAGCTTATGGACAATTCTCTCTCATCATTGATGTTACACCTCTCTCTCTCTCTCTCTCTCCCTCTCTGTTCCTCTCTGAATCAATAAAATACATTTTTTTTTTTAAAGAATAAAGAGAATGGAAGGAAACAAAACACTAAAGAAAACCAGCAGACCACAAGCAAGGGAAGAGATCAAGAAAAGAAGAAAGAAAAAGAGAACTATAAAAACAACCCCCCAAAATTAAAAAAATGGCAAAAAAGTACATACTTATCAATAATTATTTTAAAAGTAAATGGATTAAATTATCCAATAAAAAGATATAATATTGTTAAATGCATTAAAATAATTCATTAATATGCTGCATACAAGACTCACTTCAAATCAAAAGACACATACAAACTGAAAGTGAAGGAATGGAAACAATATTTTATGCAACAGAAATGAAAGCTCTGGTAGCAATACTCATATCACACAAAAACAAAGAAATGTGTAAAAAGACAAAGAAAGACTACATAATTATAAAATGGTCAGTTCAAGAAGAGGATATAACTATCATAAATATCTATGTACCCAACATAGGAACACCTAATATACTAAGCAGTTATTAATGGACATAAAGAAAGAAATCCACAGTAATATAGTAATAGTAAGGGCTCTTAATACCCTACTCACATCAATGAATAAATTATCCAGACATAAAATTAATAAAAAATAATTACTTTAAATATCACATTAGATCAGATCAACTTAGCACATCTATAGCACATTTCATCTTAAAAACTGCAGAATATACTTTTTTCAACGGCATATGAAACATTCTACAGCATAGATTACAAGCCCCAATAAATTAAATTTCAATCAAGAAGACTGAAATCATATCCAGAATGTTTTCTGACCATAATGCGTGAAACTAGAAATCAACTACAGGAAGAAAACTGGAAAAAATCTACAAATATGTGTAAACAAAACAACATGCTACTAAACAACCCATGGATCAAAGAGGAAATCAAATAGGAAATAAAAATCTATCTTGAAACAAATGAAAACACTAGTTTTCAAAATTTATGGTATGCAGCAAAAGCAGTTCTAAAAAGGAAGTTCATAGTTACACAGGCCTACCTCAAGAAACAGGAAAAATCCCCAGTAAACAATCTACTTTTCACCTAAAGGAATGAGAAAAAGAAGAACAAACGAGACCCAAAGTCAATGTAAGAGAGGAAATAGGATCAAAGTGGAAATCAAAATATAGAAATTTAAAAAACAACATAAAAGATCAATACAATTAAGATTCTTTGGAACGATAAACAGAATAAACAAATCTTTAGCCAAACTCATCAAGAAAAAACAGAGTCCAAATAAATAAAATTATAAATAAACTATTGGCCCATTGCAGGAAGATTCCTGCAAGCGGCCACCGCGGCCACGCGCACCACCACCACCTGCCCCGCCCCGCCCCGCCCTGCCCGGCCCTGCCCGCCGCTGCCCCCGCCGCCGCCACCTCCCGCGCTTTCCCTCTGGCAGCCGTCTTGCTTTCCGCTTTCCCTCCCTCTTCCTTCTATGCTGTCTTCAGTCTTCACTCCTCCCTCCTTCAGCATATGCAAATTAACCACCATCTTTGTTGGGTTAATTTGCATACTCACTCTGATTGGCTGTCAGTCAATTAGCATTTTTTCTCTTTTATTAGGGTAGAAGAGAAGTTACAAATGACACCATAGAAATACAAAGAATATTAAAAAATACTACAAACAATTATATGGCAACCAATTTGATAACCTAGAAGAAATGGATATGTTCTGGAGTATATAACCTTCCAAGAATGAACCGTGGAGAAATACAAAATCTAAACAGACCAATTACCAGCAATGAAATTGAAGCAGTAATAATTTTTTTAAGACTCCCAACAAATAAAAGTGTAGGGCCAAACAGCTTCACAGCTCAATTCTACCAAAAATTCAAAGAAGAAAGAATGCCTATCCTTCTTAAATTATTTCAAATAATTGAAGAGGAAGGAGTGCTTCCAAACTCATTCTATGAAGCCAACATTACCTTGATACAGACAAAAACTTTACAAAAAAATTACAAGTCAATAGCCTTGATGAACTTATATAAAAATTATTGAAAATAATGTTAGCAAACTGATTCAACAATACATTAAAAGCATTTTACACCATGATCAAATGGGATTCATCACAGGGATGCAAGTATGGTTCAACATCTGTAAATCAATCAACATGATATACATACATCATGTTAACAAAATAAAGGGTTGAAACTTCTGATCAAGATGGCAGTGTAAATAAATGTGGTACTCAAATCCTCCCACAACCACAACAAAATACACCTAAACTACAGAACAATCATCATTCAGAACCACCTGAAATCTACCTGAATGGAAGTCCTACAACTAGGGATTTAAAGAAGCCACATTGAGACTGGTAGGAGCGGAAGATACATGGAACAGGCTGGTTCCACACCCACAAGTTGCGGATAAAAATCAGGAGGGATCAGCTGCAAAGGTCTCCCCTGAGAAGTGAGAGGTACCAGCCCATGCCAGGCCCCCAAGCCCCGGGTTCCAGAGACAGGAAGAGAAGTCCCCATTACTTCTGTCTGTAAAAACAGATGGGCATTGTGGCTGAGATGGAGGGCTGCTAGAGTCACAGGCAGTTCCCTTTAAAGAGCCCACACAAAGATTTACTCAGACTTTCTTCCTCTGAGCTCCAGCACTGGGGCAGTAGCTTGAAAGGAGCCAGGGGCATACAGATAGGAATTGAATTGTCTGGCATCAGGTTGAGAGCTGGGGGGCAGGTTTCTGCCAGACAAAAATGCTGGCAAATGCCATTGTTTCTTTTCTGAGAACCCCCAATGGAGCCAGCAGGTGGATGCCATATCTGAATCTCCATCAATCTGACTCACAATGTTCACCCCACCCTGGTGATTCCCTACCCAACTTGTGGGCCCACCCAAACTGTTTCCAAGTGGCTTTTCCATACAAATGGCCTCTTTTGCATCATGCTTTGGACTTTCCTAAAATTTCTCAAACAACCAGCATCTGGCCTCTATGTACACTTTACCTCTTGCTAAGTGCCCCCAGACTCAACACTAGCAGCAGCCCACCTTGGTTCATAGCTTGACCTCTCCTGGGCACTCAAAGCCCAACACAATTAGCAGCCATCTGAAGATCATTCTGTAGCTCGTGTTGGGTGGCCTGATGCAGGGCACACATGGTGGCAGACCTTGCACTTCTGGGGAGGCCCCAGAGCCAGGGCACTGGTGGATAGCTTCAGATCAGGCTGGATTACAACCCTACCACCTCCATGAGTGGCACACTCAAGGCATGGACTTGGTGAGCACCAATGCCGAACTGAAGCAAGTCCTGCTTCATGGGGTCTACTCCTACACAGCAACTCTTCTGCTATAGTTGTAGCCAGTTCCCACAGCCAGTTGGTCTGGGGTCAATCCCTCCCAGTGATACCAACAGCAATCAAGGCTCAACTACAACAGGATAGTGCACACAGCCCACCAGGGGCACACCTGGAGCACTGAGCTCAGGTGACAAAGGAGGCTGCACTACTGGGCCCTACACAAGGTCACTCTATCAAGTTTAGGAGATGTAGTAGCTCTACCTAATACATAGAAACAAACACAGGGAAGCAACCAAAATGCAGAGACAAAGAAATAGGTCCCAACAGAAAGAATAGAAGAAATCTCCAGAAAAAGAACTAAATTAAATGGAGGCAAGCAAACTACCAGATATAGAGTTCAAAACAATGGTCATAAGGATGCACAAGGAACTTAGTGGTAACTTTAAGGAACTTAGTGAGAATTTCAACAGCATGAAAAATGATATCTATAATAATAAAAGCGTACTATGCTAATTAGACCGGACATCCTTCCAGATGACCTTCCGGTGAAGCCATGGTGGCGAGGGCCGAGGCGGCTGTTACGGCAGCGGGGATTTCGTGCATCAGGCCTCTAGTAGAAACCATAAAAAGAACCAGTCAGAAATAAAGGATACACTAATTGAAATGAAGAATAATTTAGAGGAAACCAACAGTAGAGTAGATGAGGCCGAGAATCAAATCAGCAATTTGGAATATTAAAAAAAAAGCAAAAAACACCCAATCAGAACAGCAAAAAGAAAAAAGAATTAAAAAAGTGAAGACAGTATAAGGAGCCACTGGGACAACTTCAAGCATACCAATATTTGCATCATGGGGGTGCTGAAAGAAGAAGAGACAGGGCAAGAAATTGAAAACCTTTTTGAAAAAATAATGTCAGGAAATTTCCCTAAACTGGTGAAGGAAATAGACATACAAGTCTAGGAAGCACAGAGAGTACCAAACAAAATGAACTCAAAGAGGCCCACTCCAAGACACATCATAATTAAAATGCAAAAGGTTAAAGACACAGAGAGATTCTTTAAAAGCAGCAAGAGAAAAGCAGTTAGTTACCTACAAGGGTGCTCTCATAAGCTGATTTCTCTACAGAAACTTTGCAGGCTGGAAGAGAGTGGCAAGAAATATTCAAAGCGATGAGAAGCAGGCACCTACAACCTACAAGATTACTCAACCCAACAAAGCTATCATTTAGAATTGAAGGACATATAAAGAGCTTCTCACACAAGAAAAAGTTAAAGGAGTTAGTTCATCATCACTAAATAAGTATTACATGAAATGTTAAAGGGTCTTCTTTGAGAAGAAGAAAAAAATAGATTAAAAAAATGAAAAATAAAATGGCAAGAAATACATATCTATCAACAAATCTAAAAAACAAAATAAATGAATAAGCAGAACATAAATAGATTTATAGGTACAGAATACATTTTGACAGTTGCTAGATAGGAAGGTGTTGGGGAGATGGGTGAAAAGGGTAAGGAATTAAAAAGTAAAAATTGGTTGTTATAGAACAGTCATGGGATGTAAAATACAGCATAGAGTTTATAATCCATAATCTATATACTAGTATATAAAAGTCTAAGTGACCAGCCAGTAGCTATGATGTGCACTGACCACCAGGGGGCATACACTCAACTCAGGAGCTGCCGAGCTGCGGTCACTTGGCACCCGGAACCAGAGAAGAGGGAGCCTGATTCTAGGGTGCGTCACCTGAGAACTGTCCTCTCGCAATCCGGGATCCCTCGGGGTGGGTGGCGGGGGAGGGTGGTGGTGTCGGATAGCTGGTTTTGGCCCAATCACTACAGGCCAGGCCGAGGGACCCCATTGGTGCACGAATCTGGAATCTGTGCACCAGGCCTCTAGTATTCTAATAACTATGCATAGTGTCAGATGGGTATGAGATTTCTCGGGATGATCTCTTAGTAAGTTTTATAATGCCTAATCATGAGACTGTATGCCTGAAACTAATAGCATATTGTATGTCAATTGTAATTGAAAAATTAAAAAATGATTAAGTAAATAAATAAATAAATAAATAAATAATAATAAATAATAAAGAATAGAAACCATATAATCATCTCAATAGATGCAGAAAAAGCATTCAACTAAGTTCAACATCCTTTTATGGTAAAAACTCTCAACAAAATAGGTATAGAAGGAGCATATCTCAACATAATAGAGGCTATATATAACAAACCCACAGCTGATATCATACTTAATGCTTAAAAGCTGAAAGCTTTTCCTCCAAAATTAGGAACAAGCCAAGGATGCTCACTATCACCACTTCTATTCAACACAATATTGGAAGACCTAGCCACAGCAACCAGACAATAAAAGAAAGAAAAGGCATCTAGATTGGAAAGGAACAAGTAGAACTCTCATTATTTGCAGATGACATAATATTATTTATAGAAAACCCTAAGGACTACACTAAAAAACTATTAGAACTAATAAATGAATTCAGTAAAGTTTCAAGACACAGAAGCAATGTACAGAAATATGTTGCATTTCTATACACCAATAACAAATTATAAGAAAACAATCTCATTTATAATTGCACCAAAAAAGCATAGGATACATAGGAATAATTTTAACCAAAGAGATAAAAGACCTTTACTCTGAAAACTATAAAACATTGAAGAAGATACAAATAAATAAAAGGCTATACCTTGCTCATGGATTGGAAGGATTAATATTGTCAAATTGTCCTTATTACCTAAAGCAATTACAGATTCAGTGCAATCCCTATCAAAATACAAATAGCATTCTTCTCATAATTAGAGCAACTAATCCTAAAGTTTATAGAGAACTACAAAAGACTCCAAATAGCCAAAGCCATCTTGAGAAAGAACATAGTAAGAGGTATCATGCTCCCTGATATCAAACCAATCTAAGTACACTATAAAGCTACAATAATCAAAGCAGTATGGTTCTGGCATAAGAACAGATATATGGAAACTGATGCATTGAATGGAAGATAATAGCCAGCCAGAATTAAATCCTTACTTATATGACCAATTAGTCTATGACAAAGGAGGCAAGGATATACAATTGGTAAAGACAGTCTCTTCAATAAGCATTGGAAAAACTGGGCAGATACATGTAAAAGGTACATAGGGGCACTTCCTTACACCATATCCTATCTAATAGACAAATATGCAAGTTGACCATACCTCCGACACACCCACAAGCCACGCCCACAAGCCACGCCCACCATCCAATCAGAGTGAGTATGCAAATTAACCCAAACCAACATGGCTACAGCCACAGAGAGGAATGTTTCCTAGGTAACAGAGGAAGCCAAGTTTTCCGCCTGCCCTAGCCAGGCCTAAGCCTCCACTCAAGCTACAAAGTTTCAATTATAGAAGGTAAACAAATTCAAACAAATGGCGGCAGAATGGAGCTTGAGAGAACAGGCCAGGGTTGCCGCCGGCAACAGGGGAACCAAAGCTTTCCGCACACCCTGGCCGGGCCCACCCACTTAAGGCAACAAAGTTTCAATTATAACCCCAACACAAATGGCTACGGGCCTCGGAGGGAGCCCCAGGCTTGGCTCTGCTCCAAGCTACAAAGTTTCAATTGTAGAAGGAAAATAAATTCCAGATACCAGGGCCTCCGCTTGCTTTGCCAGGGGGCGTGGCCGGCCTGCAAACCACCACAAGCCCCTCGCTCAGGCCGCCTCACACCCCAAGGGAACCCCCACCTGATCCGGGATGCCTTTCAGGGCAAACCTGCTGGCCCCCACCCCTGTACGAGGCCTCTATCCTATCTAATAAAAGAGTACTATGCAGATTGATCATCACTGCAACACACAATATAGCTGCCCCCATGTGGTCAAAGATCCTGCCCCCATGTGGACACAGGATGGCCACCACAAGATGGCCAGCAGGAGAGGGCAGTTGGGAGGCACCCGGCCTGCAAGGGAGGGCAGTTGAGAGGGACCAGGCCTGCAAGGGAGGGCAGTTGGAGGTGATCAACCCTGCAGGAGAGGGCAGTTAGGGGTGACCAGGCCAGCAGAGGAGGGAAGTTGGGGGCAAACAGGCTGGCAGCAGAGTGGTTAGGGGGTGATCAGGCTGGCAGGCAGAAGCGGTTAGGGGCCATCAGGAAGGCAGGCAGGCAAGCAGTTGGGAGCCAGCAGTCCTGGATTGTGAGAGGGGTCCCAGATTGGAGAGGGTACAGGCTGGGCTGAGGGACAACCCCCCTCCATGCACGAATTTCGTGCACCGGGCCTCTAGTACAAAAATAAAAGTCAAATGTATTAAAGTCTTAAATGTAAGAAATGAAATCATAAAACTTTTAGAAGAAACCATAGGCAGTAAACTCTTTGACATTGCTCTTAGTAATATCTTTTTGGATATGTCTCATCAGGCCAGGGCAATAAAAGGAAAAATAAATAAATGGGACTACAACAAACTAAACATTTTTTGCACAGTAAAGGAAACCATCAACAAAACAAAAAGAAAATCTAATGAATAGAAGATATTTGCAAGTTATATATCTTATAAGGGGTTAATATCTACACTATATAAGGAACTCATACAACTTAATACCAAAAATACAAAGAATCCAATAAAAAAAATGGCAGAGAACCTGAACAGATATTTCTCTACAAAGAACATACAGTTGGCCAACAGACATATGGAAAGATGCTTAACATCACTAATTATTGGGGAAATGCAAATTAAAATAATGAGATATCACCTCACACCTGTCAGAATGGCTATCATCAACAAATCAACAATAATAAGTGTTGGTGAGGATGTGCACTGTTGGTGAGACTGTAAATTGGTGAAGCTACTATAGAAACAGTATGGAGTTTCCTCAAAAAATTAAAAATAGAGCTGTCATACCATCCAGCAAATTCATTTGTGGGCATTTATCTGAAGAAAACAAAAACACTAATTCAGAAGGATATATGCACCTCTATGTTCATTGCAGCATTATTTCCAATAGCCAAAATATAGAAGAAGCCCAAGTGCCCATCAATAAATGGACGATAAAGATGTGGTATATATAAATACACAATAATTTGTTATTCAGCGATGAAAAATAAGCAAATCTTACCATTTGTGACAGCATGGATGGACCTAGGAGGTATTAAGCTAAGGGAAGTAAGTCAGACAGAGAAAGACAAACACCATATTATTTCACCTATTTGGAATCTAAAAACAAAACAAAGGAATAAACAACACAAAACAGAAACAGACCCAGAGATATAGAGAACAAGCTGATGGATGCCAGAGGGAGAGGGGTGAGGGGAGAGGAATAAAAATTAAAAAGTAGTAGGGAAGACAAGATTAGGTTATAGAACTAAACTTCTATGTACATTATATACACACACGTATATACATACATACACATATATTTAAAATAATGTAATGTATGAGTCTTATTTGTATCCTGACTCAAAGAAATCAAATTAAAAAGACATTAATGAGAAAAACAACCCCCCCCCAAAAAAAAGACATTAATGATACAACTGGGGAAATTTGAGTAGTGACTGTGTATTTGATGATATTTAGGTGTTACATGTTATTTTTTTTAATGCTTAGAATTGTCTGTGGCACTCAGTAAATGTTAATTTTTAATGTTTTCCACCAAAGTGCCATGAATAGTAGAGCATTTATGAGGCCTGGGTGAATACCCCAAATTCACCTCTATTTGCTTGAAATTTCTTTGAAGCATTCTATTTGATATTAAACTAGAGGCCCGATGCACGAAATTCATGTAAGAGTAGGCCTTCCTTCCCCCGGCTGCCTCCACCCGCTTCCCTCTGGCACCCGGGACCCGGGCTTCCCTCTGGGACCTGGGCTTCCCTCTGGGGCCCGGGCTTCCCTCACAGCCCCTGCTTTGTCCGGAAGGTCATCTGGAAGGATGTCTGGTCTAATTAGCATATTATGCTTTTATTATTATAAACTAGAGGCCTGCTAACTTGCAAACAAAATTAGTGCACGGGGGGACGGGGTGAAGGTGGCGGGGGGAGCGGTCCCTCAGCCCGGCCTGCACCCTCTTACAATCCGGGACCCCTCGGGTGATGTCCGACTGCCAGTTTTTAGTCCTGATCCCTGCCTAAACCGGCAGTTGGACATCCCTTTCACAATCCAGGACTGCTGGCTTCTAACTGCTCACCTGCCTGCCTGCCTGATCACCCCTAACTGCCTCTGCCTCAGCCCCTGCCTCCAGGGCTTCGTCCGGAAGGACATCCGGAATGACACCTGGAAGGTCATTCAGCTTTCCGGTCTAATTAGCATATTACGCTTTTATTATTATAGATATGTATGTAAGTTTTGCTTTCTGTTCCATGATAAGTTGAGTTTCTTTTAATATCTGGCTAATATTTCTTCTGAGAAAAATATTTAAGAAAAATATGTACTCTAGAAAGATGCTTTCTTCTATGTTGTCCGCTTGGCACAGGGTGGCACCTCCTAGTGACACACTCCTACAGTTTTGGGGGCAGAGCTGCCGTGGGCCTTGAGCCAAAGATGCGGAGGACTGGAGCCCAGGCCAGCCAGCAAGTGGTTTTCACTGACGAGAGCTGGGTGGGGCTGAGGCAGCCCACCATCCCCCCACTGACCCTTCCTAACAGGTTCACAACCTCAGTCCATCATCTCTCATTTGGGAGGCTGGCCTCTTCCTGCACGTGTGGAATATGGGAAATGCAAGCGTAGAAATAAAAATCTGGGCTATAGTCGTCAATAAAATAGGGCAATGGAGAGCTATAAACCAATGTACTATATTACTGTGATTAGAGCTTCATGCATAGAGCTCTCTCCCGCCCTCCCTCCAAAATAATGAAACAGTTTAACATAAAAAGTAGTGACTTTATCCTTTATCATGTGGTGTTCAATGAGTGGGTAATTATGGCAACAGCATACAGCTCATGATGTCGAGTTCAGTATTAGAGAAAGCGATGGGGAAAGGCACCCGAAGGACCATGGAATCACAGCATTGCAGAGTTGGGGGATCCTGGCAACTGTGTTCTCCACACCCCCATTCACAAAAGAGAAAACGGAGACTCAGAGGGGTTCAATGACCTGCAAGTGTCAGCCGTTTAGACAGAGGTGGAGTCAGAAATAAAACCCAGGTTCCCCTCTCCTATTTAATGTTCTTTTCAGCTCACATGCTGGCTCTGGGAAACTGCATGAGGCAGACCATTCTAGAAAGCGTTCCGCACGGCAAGTAGACTTAGTTAACAAAACCTGCTGCGATGGAGAACACTGCTCTTGTGACTTACACGATTGCTTGTCCATTCATTGCCTGTGGACTCGGAAAGTCATGGCCGTTGAATGTCAACAGTAGTCAGCAATGAACTCCTGAAAGTTTTTCTTGTTTTATCCATTTCGTTCCTTTGCTGTAGCAGAGAGAAAAAATTAGCAAGGGCATACATTAGGATTTTAACTTGCTATTGATAAGGCTAATTTCAGTTATATTTTTATTCCTGCTATTGCGTTGTGGACATCAGGTAAACGAACGTTCCTACACGAAGGTGTACATTTCTCAGGCCTGCACTACATGCAGGAACCTCGGCAGAGTCGGCGCTTTTGTAATGAAGGCACAGCAGTTTCCTAAAAAATTTAGCTGAATTCTCACAAAACAGGCAGGCTATGTACGGGCTGCAGCCCGCAGGTGTGTAGCTCCTCTCCCAGTGGGTGAACATAAACAATCCCAGCCAGTCGTTCACATGCCCTCCCTCTGCGCCTCTTCCTGCAGAAAAGGAGAGGCTGGGGCCACTGGAGGGAGAGGGTGAGCTCTTCTCCTCCACTGATCCCAACCACGTCATCTGTGCCTCACCCCAGGCAAGCACCCCTCGCGGCTGGGGCCTGGGGTCCTGGCCAGTAAGTACCCCTGAAAGGCACCCTGCCGCCAACAGGAACCAAGCCCAACCTGAGTGAGGGCACGGGAACCCCTGCTCTGCGATGACGGAAACACGTGCCTCTCAGGGAAGACGTGTTCACATCTGGGAAGAGGTGAGCCCTGGCAGGAAGCGGCAATGCAGTCGGAAGCAGTCTCTCCCTCCACGGGAGTGAGACTCGGGCCATTGCCTGCGCACAGAGATGCAGACACCACTAAAAGCACATTTCTCATCCAAGGTACATTCTTTATGTTCTCTCCTGTTCTGGTACCAGCCTCCCCCCCCCCCCGCCCCCCAGCTGGGGTGCAAATGTCTTGCTTAACAGAGTCACTCAAAGTTAGGCTTTAAGACAAGAATAGGATGCTGAGATGGCAGCTGAGACCAGGCACATAGAGATGGGAAGACGCCTTTCGTGGCAGCTCTGCCTTCTTGTTGGGGCCATGGGAGGGAGGGCCCGTGGGCAGGCAGCAGGTGAGGGAGGGCGCTGTCAGGCCCCACCAGGCCGTATTGTGCGGTGTGCATCACAAAGTGCTTTCTCAGCCAAAGTTGTGTTGGAACATCCCGCAGGTCAACTGCCCCGTAGGACGGCAGGTCCTGTCATCTTCCGTGACTCCTGAGGAAACTGCAGGGCGGCAGAGGACAGAGAAGACCAGACTACATGTGCTGCGTGTGCTGCGTGTGCTGCGTGTGCTGCATGTGCTGCAGGCCTTCGGTTCCAACACGGATTGTGCCTCACCTACTGCTTCCTGTCCCACAGCGTGCCCTGAGGACTGAGCTAACGTGGGAGGCATTTAGCCTGGTGCCTGGTGCACAGGAAGCACCCGTTTCAGTGTTAGCTCATCCTTACAATATCCTTACAAGTGTCCACTGAACCCTCCCTCTTACACATAAGGAGACGGAGGCACAGGAAGGAAAACGACCCAGCCAGCCAGCACGTGAAGTGGCCTTGTCAGGTCCCACACGCAGACCTGCTCTTTCCTCAGGAACATGTTTCCGCCCAGGCTCTGGTGCCGCTTCCACGTTGTGCACACTGTCCTTGAGCCCTCACCTTCCGTCTCAGAAAATGTACAACCAGTCAAAACCGGTTTGACTCAGTGGATAGAGCGTCAGCCTGTGGACTGAAAGGTCCCAGGTTCGATTCCGGTCTAGGGCACGTACCTTGGTTGTGGGCACATCCCCAGTGGGAGGTGTGCAGGAGGCAGCTGATCAATGTTTCTCTCTCATCGATGTTTCTAACTCTCTATCCCTCTCCCTTCCTCTCTGTAAAAAATCAATAAAATATATATTTAAAAAAAGAAGAAAATGCACAACCAACCCATCATCATCCCAACACCGTGTTTCATGAGGACGTTGATGATATCAACAAGGGAGATCTCGGCGAGTCCCTGGAGCTGGGAAGCAGCTCTGAAGCAGAGCCGAGTGTGTGTGGCCAATAACTAACACGAAAGTCAAAGGATGTTCTCATCAGTCTTCATACGATTTCAAACATCCTTTCAACTTTTGATAATTTCCATCTCAGTTCTTTTTATATATCTATATCTATATAATAAAAGCCTAAGCAACCATTACAGAGGAACGACCAGAACGACCTGTCGCTATGATGCGCACTGACCATCAGGGGCAGATGCTCAACGCAAGAGCTGCCCCCTGGTGGTCAGTGCACTCCCACAGGGGGAGCGCCGCTCAGGCAGAAGCTGGACTCACAGCTGGCAAACGCAGCAGCGGTGGTGGGAGCCTCTCCTACCTCCACAGCAGTGCTAAGGAGCAGCAAGCTGAGCGGTAAGGAGCAGTGAGTAGGTGGGCAGTAAAGAGCGAGGAGTCCTGGACTGTGAGAGGGATGTTTGACTGCCTGCTTAGGCCCTGGACTGTGAGAGGGATGTTTGACTGCTGCAGGGAGTGGGCCTAAACAGGCAGACAGACATCCCCTGAGGGGTCCTGGACTGTGTGAGGGCACAGGTCAGGCTGAGGGCACGACCCCCCCCCCCCCCCGCCAGTGCACGAATTTCATGCACAGGACCTCTAGTATATATATAAATGATTAAGTGGATACAAAGAAAGATAATTGGGAAAAAATACATTATTTCTGTGGCTTCCTGCATGTAGTAGGCATTCCTTAAATGCCTGTAAAATGTATGAATAAATTGATTATGAATAAAGACATCTCTTTTCCTCTTGTGAGTTGGCTCAAAGGCCAGTTTAGCAGGCACCAACTAAAAACTGCATCCCCCCAGAGGTCGCAAATGTTCAATAATGTTTTGCTACAAGGCCCACTGTCCTTACATTTTAGATGCCTGCCCCTGATGCAAGGGTGTCCCCACAAACCCCGCCAGAGACTCATGGGGTGTGCCAGTACAGCCAGAGCTCACACCAGCTTCGCAAGCATTCAACTTGAACTTGACTAGGAGGCTCCCACTCTTACACCAGGATCCACAGCCCAGGCAGGGAGCACCCCCTCCTTCAGGTGTTGTGTTCATTATGTGCCCTTTGCTGGGGACTGGCCCATTCTGATTCCATTTGCACCCACTTGAGGATTCTTCAAAAGAATCAACAGTAAACAAGATCATCAGGTTGACCTCTGAGATATGACACTCTGCTGGGAGCTCCGTTACTGAGGAGTGCTCCGTTACTGAGGAGTGCTCCAGCAAAAAGAGAACTGGACTCCTCAGCACACCTGGGTTGCAGTCTTGGCTCTGTGGTCTCAACAGGGGATGCTCCTCCTCTCCTTATCTATGAAAATGGCCATGGCAATACTTATTAAACAGAATCGTGTACACAAAAATGTTTGTGAAAGCATTTTGTAAACAACAAGATGAGTTGGCCTATCTGAAAGGGGCCAGAGACTGGAAAAGGAGCTCATGCTGATTCTCAACAGCCAGTAACAGCTGATTCCTTTATGCACCTACTCTGATCATGAAGCGAGAGTTGGCCCAAAGTCAGTCCTTTATATGCGTGCTGCCTTCGCAATTTTTGCCATACAGTTGAATCTCAACTGTTATAATTTATCATATATTTTCCCTTACATCAAATTTAAGTTAACTTTATTTCTGTACATTTTCATCTTGTTTTCATCGATATCACGGATTTGACATGCTGGTAACATGTGCTTCTATGCTGCATCCCGTATGTGGGGAAACTTTGTATTAAGCCAAAGGTCACTGTACCACTACATATGTAGGACTAAAGAGAGCCCGCCAAAACATTATGTGGGCTGGCACAAGGAATGACTTGCATGTCCCAAAGCTGAGCAAAAGTGCAGTCCTAACATATTTAGAAGCAATATCCAACTACAGCCCATTATCTAACCATCTGTAAGAATTCTTTACATTCCTGTTACACTTTACAGCTTGAACACACTGGTGGTCATTATACAATCTGGTCCTGACCAGAAACTTGGCAACAGGTGGGGTGGCCAATACACAATGTTAAAGGATTTGTACAAGATCACATTAGACATAAGGGCCCTGTGTCTTCAGCTCATTTCACTGCACATCCTCAGGGGTATTTGTTTTCCCCTCTTTAGACAGAACAACTCTCTCAATCCACCTTTTTATCCATCTGCTCTTCTACCCACCTATCCATCCACCTACCCATTATCCACCAATTCATCCATCCACTTAACCATCTAGCCACTAATCCATCCACCCAACCATCTATGCATACACCTCTTTTCTTTTATCTGCTCTTCCAGACATGTGTCCACACCCCTCCATTCATTTACCCATCCACCCATTGATCCATCCATCTATCCATCCATCTGTCCATCCACTTTTGAGAGCCTTCTTTGTGCTCGTCACTCACTTTATAAAGCACTGAAACCACCTACCAGGTTTTATTCACAGAAAATGAAGTTTTCATTTTGAACAGGAATGGCAATATCTGCGTTGGTTACTTCTCATTTGAAAATCTACCATAGATTTTCCCTGATGATACAAAATAGAAATGCTCTAATTCCTCCTGAAAATGGAAATAAAATGCCTGGGAGCCTGACAACAGAGGAATCAGGAGAAGACCTAGTTAATAAGAATCCTCTCCTTCATAAGTACATTAGAAGTATAATAATCATGGTTATGTTGCTGGATCAGCTTAAAGGGCACACTTCCAATTATTTCCCATAAATACCAAATTCAAATAATTAGAAATAGGTCCCTGATGGAGTCTTGGAACTTTTGGGAAGAGCCCATTTAAGCATCTAGGTGTTTTCTCAGGCTCCTGTTCAGATCCCCTTGTCTTCAGGATTGCACTCTGTTTGGGAATTTTAATTCTCCAATTTCAGGGTTGAGGGCAGTGAACCAAGCATCAATGATGCAGGTGGCCTAACATATTGAGACCTCAAAAAGGGATGTGTTTCCTAGTAGAGAAAAAGGAAACTTCAAAAATCAGACAGAACAGAGTGAAACAAAATATGAATTTACTGTTCTATCAACTAGTATAAGAAAAAAACTCAAACATGCAGAAAAAAGTTGAAACTTCTAAATAAAAAATAAAACAAAACTTAAACAATCCTATTAAAAACGTTTAAAATTTGCCCAAACTGGATATAACTCAATGAAATTACTGTCACCAAGTTTCCCAGTCACTCAAGACTTCCTCACCAGTCCATGCCTTAGGTCGGTGGCTCTCCCACGTTAGTGCACATCAGTATCACCTGGACAGCTGGTTAAAACAACTGCTGGCTCCCGCTCTCAGGGCTTCAAAGTGAGATTCTGTAGGCCTGGGTGGAGCCCAGGAATTTGTATTCCTCAGTTCCAGGGGTACCACTGCTGCTGGGGGGCCCACTTTGAGAAGCATAACAGTACTACTATCTCTTGTCCTCATCTCACGTAACTTCTCAGATGCTGTGACACTGGGGACCGCTCCTTAGACTTCTGAAGGCCACTCTCCTCTTGCTTTCCCTGCCAGCTCTCCTTTTCTCCGTTTTATATTCACCCTGATGCTCCTTGGGGTTTGATTCTAGGCTTCTGTTCCTTCACTGCAATTTACTGAGCAGCCTCGTGCCCGCTGAAGCCTCTAGTCCCCACGCACATCTGGTAGCCCCCAGGCTGCACATCCAGCCTGACAAAATGTGACTTCCCGAGGACGCGGTCCACTGTTCACAATTGCACCGCAAGTGACAAGTGTATGCCTGGCATATAGAATGTGCCTAATAAATATTCGTTACAACTTCCTCATGGATGTTTCTAGCTAAATGTTCCACAAGCTAGCTTCCAACTGAAGCTAAATGTGTTCAGAAAGAAATGTATCAAAATATATTACATAAACTTTTCAATGGTACTGTTATTGTCGAAATTAGCTAGTTATTAATATTAATAATAGGAAGAGAGCAAAGGGGAGGCCAGACATTATAAGCATGGCCACCCAGGAAGCTACAGCATCACACACCCCAGGAAACCACCCGTCCCTTCCCTGCAGATCACCGGGGAAGGGGTCCAACAGAGGGGGAGATGGGCGCCTGCACATGAAATCAGGGTATGTAGGGAAGGCGCCTGCCTTCAGTCTAGCCTGGGGAACAACGGATTGGCTAGCGGAGTGAAGCCACTGCAAGTGTGCAAAATCCTGAAAGGTTAATTGGTTAAGCTCCTGATTGTAACCCCCAGAGTTCCCTCTCTTGCCCACTTGCTTGCTTTCTATCTCTTGCTCCTTGCTCCCTTTCAGTTTCTTGCTCTGTGACCTGCACTCGCCAGCCATGTGGCCATAAGCACGCACATGGCCTATGGCCATGGGGACCCCACACAACGGGCTGTAGCTGGGAACACAAGCTAAGCTGGCCAGATGCTGGACTGGACTGGACTTTAATATGGAGCAGAGACTCTGGGCAGTGGCCTCAATTCTACCCCCACTGAAGACAAGATTAGACTTCTTCCATGGTGAGCTGGACAGAGATGGGGCCTTAAAGGGGAACCCCCTTAATTTTACATCATCAGTAATGCTTTCCATGCGGTGCCATCCTCCCGTGGGGGCCTCAGGAAATTCCTTTCCCCACAGCACCCCAAGATCTGCACTCCCACTGGTAACAGTACCATCGTGCACCCATTCTGTAAGATCTAATAAACCGAAGGGTCATCCCTGAGTCCTCACCTGTCAGACACCAAGTTGTGTTTTCACCTTCTAGATTTCTTTCCACTCCATCCATTTCCCCCATTCCCGTTGCCACTGTCTAGTCTACGCTACCCCTCTCTCACCTGAATGCCCAGGGCAGCCTCTCACCCAGTCCTTCATACAATGTCCCCACCACTCAGCAGTCAGCTGGGAAGTCAGAGTCCATCCTGCCACACCCCACACTGAAGCCTCGTCCTCAGAGCAAACAGCCCTCAACACAAATTTAGTCTGATTGGGACCCGACTGACTCTCAGCTGTATCTCACGCTCTTCTCCACCAGCCCTGTACTCAGTTATTTCCAACTTAATTTTGTTCCTCAAACACTCCATGCTTTATTTCTGAGTGTGGGTGAAAAGGGGACTATATACTAAACCTGACAAGGTCAGGGGAGGCCCACGTGGTGGCCTTACAAACTCAGACCGGAAATAACTACACAGCACGGTCTGCACATAAAGCTTCCTAACTGCAAGTGAGTCACGGCAGCAGGCCCGTCCTGCCCCGCATCTTCCCTGACCAAGGTCGATCTTTACCTTCACTGAGCCTGTCTACTGTCCTTCTGCATCTACAATAACATGCCTTTGGAATGTCAGAGTAATTCCCTTTTTTCCAGACCCCCCACTACACTGGAACAGAGACCACACATCCCCATTGTTATCACGTTCATTGTTAACTGTTCACTACCCTGTACCCACCTGTGTAAAAGAAGTATGTGTCTTTGTTTTATCCAATCCCAGAGATTGCTTTCTCCCACCTCCCTAATCTATCACCTCCCTAATCTACCGCCTCCTTTGATTGTAATGTATAAAATAAGGTGCAAAACTGCCATTCTCTGGAGCATTTTCTCAATCCGTTAAGATTTTGCTTCCTGGTAATTGTTGTCAGTTTGGCTCAAATAAACTCATCAAAGTTCTCTACAGGTTTGGACGTTTCTTACGTCAACATGAGGCATGACTCACGGTGTTCCTTCCGGCTGGAATACTCCTTCCCCTCCTACTGCAGGTTTTAGCTGACTACTTTCGACGCAATTTTCAGTTCCTTACTTAAAAATTTACATCCTCCAGGCAGCCTCACCCTCCCCTTCCAAACCAAATCAAAACCCTCCCCGCTTAAGTTAGGATAGGGTCTGCCTGGGTCCCTCTAACACGGAACCTGCACGTGCGGTAGCACCACTTTTTAATTCCTGCCCAATCAGCCTTTTGGGGCGAGGCTCCGATCTTCACATGCTGGGCCCAGAGCTCGACTGTCCTATTTGCTAAAGAAAGGGGCCGACCAGATTTGGGGGTAAGGGGGCGTGGGAAAAAGAAGTTACTCAAGAACTACTTTAAAAGAACTGATGTTTTTCTGTTCACTGCAATCAGTAGCAGTGATGTCTGGGCAGGGGCACGAGGGACACTGGGACGATGGAGCACCCGGCACCCTGTTCTGGGTGCTGGTTATATGGAGCACACATGGGTAAAAAATTCATCGAATTGTGCCCTGAAGAACTTTATGTATGTAACTCACCCCTCAATAATTAATTATCTTAAAATATAACTCATATGGGGATATAAATATTCATATGGGCTAAAACAATTCATGTGGGATATAACAGTAAAATTCAATAACAACCAAAGGCAAAGTTCCTTGAGATGCTAAGTATTTCCCAAAGATCCGGAATTATAAGCACTGTGAAGTGATTCTTTAAGTCCTTGTTCTGAAAATGTGATAGTTTTGGATCTGCTCCACCTTACTCAAATCTGAGACCCCAAAATATTGTTAGGGAAAGAAATGATTGCAAAATCATTCTCCACAGAACAGCATGTACCATTTACAAGCCCCATTTCACTCCTTAGCGAGGTTGGAGTTGGTGATGGGCAGTCTACATTTCAAGGCTTGAGGTAGTGGCCCGGGGACAGCCGCTGCTGCCGGGCCTGCATCGCCGCCGGTCAGCGTGCGCACGCTCTTTCTGGCGGGCGGGGGACCACGTGCTGTGCGGAATGGAAAGGAGCCCTGCCGTCCGGACTTCGGGGGAAGAAAACTTTGCAGAAAGTTGCCGGGGATTTAGGGTCTGTAATAAAGTACAGAAGTTCAAGGCTCATTTCCTACCAGTGGGCAAAGGCAGAGCGGAGGGAGCTTGTTTTCTGAGTCACTTTCCATAAGGTCCCCGCTCCGTCCGTCCCCGGGGCCCCGGCAGGCAGGGCGCAGGCTGTGCCGGGGTCAGACCCAGCCGCCGAAGCGCGCAGCGCGGGGAGCACAGCGGGGACCTCATGCACCCAAACCCACTGGCCGCTGAAATGGCACCCCGTCATAGCCTCCAGCCCTCCGGTGATTTTTCTACAAAAGTACTCGCTTTGCTTCTATTCTTGGTATTATTTTAGTCAAAGTTTCACGTTTCTTACGTCTCTATTTGCTACCGGTATTTTGACGCTCAAAAATCAAAGGAGAGAACATGTAAAACTCCTGATTATCGGATTTAGTGAAGACACTGCTGCATCATCATCATCATCACCAGGGGGAGGAAAACATTTAACTCTCTGAAACCCGGGCAGCAGCGGGGTCAGCACGGCGGAGGGCAGGGCGGCCAGCGCGGTCTGACTGAGCAATGCAGCAGCATCACTGTGCCCCTTTTTCTGGCGGGAAAACTGAGGTACCCGGCAACCGCAGGAGGCCGGGACACCCCGCAGCAGGCGCACTCATTCCTAACGGGCAAGACCGGCGCTTTCTCAAAGAATCCCCGTGGAAAGGAAACAATCGGATCCAGCTGGCGTGGCTGGGGGTGAGCGGGAGGAAGGCTGGGCCGGGGTGGGCGCAGTCAGTGACGGTGACGGTGATGGTGACGGTGATGGTGATGGTGATGGTGATGGTGATGGTGATGGTGATGGTGATGACCGGTGATGGTGATGGTGATGGTGATGGTGGTGACGGTGGTGACGGCGGTGACGGCGGCCAGCTCCGCTCCCTTCTCCATCTCTGCCTGTCCTCTCGGCCGCGTCGTCCCCGCGCCTCTGCCCGAAGAAACACAGCCGACAGGACCTGCACCCACGCCGCCCGTCTGCGGGCGCCAGGTTGCGGCGCTCCGAGAGCCCCCAGCCCCGCGCCCCGCGCCCCGCGCCCCGCGGCTTCCTGCTCCCCGCGTCCCCAGGCCGGCGCCGCCTCGCCCCGAGCCCCCGAGCCCGCCCAGCCCCGCGGCGCGGCCGCCACTTACGCCAGCGCTGGGCCCGGCCCGCCGCCCACCGCCCGAGACAAAGGCGACGCGGCGCTGCGCCGCCGGCCGCTCCGGGAGCCGTGGCTGCGGGACCAGAGGATGGGGGCGGGGAGGAGGTGACCAGGAGGAGGAGGAGGAGGAGGGGAGGGGGAGGAGGGGGAGGGGAGAGGAGGGGGAGAGGGAGGGGGAGGGGAGGGGAGGGGGGAGGAGAAGGGGGAGAGGGAGGAGGAGGAGGAGGGAAGGGGGACAGGGACAAGAAGGGGAGGGGGAGGGGAAGGAGGAGGAGGAAGAGGAAGAGGAGGAGGAGGAGGGGGAGGGGAAGGGAGGGGGGAGGAGAAGGGGAGAGGGAGGGGGAGGAGGAGGGAAGGGGGACAGGGACAAGAAGGGGAGGGGGAGGGGAGGAGGGGGAGGGGAAGGAGGAGATGGAGGAGATGGAGGAGGAGGAAGAGGAGATGGAGGAGGAGGAGGAGGAGATGAGGAGGAGGAGGAGGAGATGAGGAGGAGGAGGAGGAGATGAGGAGGAGGAGGAGGAGATGGAGGAGAGGATGGGCGGGAGGGCAGCGGGGAGGGGCCGGCGGCGCCCGCCACCCGACAGACCGCGCGGCCCAGATTCCCGTCGGCTCCTCTAGCCGCCAAGCTCCAGGGCGCGGTCCTCGGGGTCCGCAACCCAAAACCGACCTCGAGGGACCAGGGCGGCCCGGGTGGGAGGAAGAGGAAAAGGAGGAAGGGAGGCGTGTGTGTGTGTGTGTGTGTGTGTGTGTGTGTGTGTGTGTGTGTTCCTTCTTCCTAACCCGATCCTCTCCATCCACCCCCGCGTCCCTGAGCGATCTTAGCAAATGGGGGCCTGCCTCACCTGCGCGACTCGGGGCGCTTCCACTGCCTCTCCCCATCACGGACACCTCCCCGCACGGTCCAGCCGGCGGGGAAGAGCAGTCCTGCCTGGGGACGGGGAGGACGGCGGTCCGCGCCCCTGAGGAGGGGCCAGGTCTGCTCCGCTCCCCTCCCGGCGGGATGGGTCAGGGTGGAGGGTGGAGGGTGGGGACCGGCCATGCTACCCTCCGCCGGCGGGGGGGGTGAGGGGCGTCCGGTAGGCTTCCCTCTTTGGGAGAAGTAACACTGCTGCCTGGCGCAGTCATTGCACCTTGCTATGAATAGTACCTTTGCTTTTATTTTAAAAACTTTTTTATTGTGGAATTTTTAAAAATCAGAAGTAGAAAGAATAGTATAATGAACCCACAAGTGCTCAGCTCCAGCTTCAAACTTTTTCTTCCCTCCCTCCTTTCTTCTTAAAACGTGTATTTATGGAGGTAACATTGGTTAATGACATTATATAAATTTCAGGTGTACATTATAGCAGTTCGTTATCTGTATACTGTATCGTGTGCTCACCACCTGAATTCTAGTCACCTGTTCTACCCGCTTTGCCCTCCTCCCACCCTGCTCTATCTATGAATTTGTCAATTTTATTAGTTCACTTGTTACTTTTTTTGTTTTATATTCTACATGAGTGAAATCATATGGTTTTTGTTTTTATCTGACTTATTTCACTTAGCATAATACTGTCCAGATCCATCCATGTGGCAATATTTCATCCTTTTATAGCTGTGTAGTATTCCATTAAACACACAGTCCTAGCTGGTTTGGCTCAGTGGATGGAGCGTCGGCCTGCGGACTGGAGGGTCCCGGGTTCAATTCTGGTCAAGGGCACATGCCTGGGTTTTGGGCTCGATCCCCAGTAGCGGACATGCAGGAGGCAGCCAATCAATGATTCCCTCTCATCATTGAGGTTTCTATCTCTCTTTCCCTCTCCCTTCCTCTCTGAAATTAATTAAAATATATATTAAAACACACACACACACACACACACACACAACACACACGCATCTTATCCATTCATCCTTCAATGGACAGGGGGTGTTTCCATGTTTGGGTTATTGTAAATAATGCTGCAATGAACATAGGGGTGCGAATATCTTTACAAATAAGTGCTCCCATGTTTTTCAGGTAAAACTGAAGAGAGATTGCTGGGTCATATTGACACCCAAAGGGTGAGCTGAAGTTCTTCCCGGGATTGTGTCTCATGAAGTTGAAGTGAAGCATAGTGGTCCCTCCTTTGGAAAACTGCTGTTTGAACGACTCTGTTATTCTTAGTCAGTCTCTTATTCTGTAGGTCAACTCTGTTGTTTCAGACTGTAAAATAACTTTGTTTTTAGCTTGAATAATAGAAAAGATAAACTTAATCGTCTGACCTTGCAAGCTAGCCATCTAACTGATACGCTGATATTGATGCCAGGGCCTGTATAGATATGACACTCAAGGTTACAGGTGTCTGTATACGTATGGTATGTACTCAAGGTTACAGGTGTTTGTTAGATATATGTACTCAAGGTTGCAAACTGTCTGTAAAAATAACTTACACAAGGACCCAAAAAGATATAAAAAGAGAACACTTCCTCCTTTGGGTGTTCAGAATTTGACAGAGGTCATCTGCTCTGAACCTGCGTGCAATAAAGATGACTCCTAACTCATTGGTTCATTAAGGCATCTTGTCCAGCTCGCTGGTTTGCTATACAACAGAAGAATAAAATTGTGGACAAAAATGATTAATGGAGCCAAAGTTTATTGGGAGAAGCCAGTCCTGGAAAAGGTGGAGCTGGGACTCCAAGAGCAGGCCATTGTCCGGAGTTTCCCTTTCCGTGTTACAGTCGGGAGTAGTTTAGTATCCAAGCTAATGAAAGTCCAGTAGTCCCTGTGTGGAGGCCCACAGAGGCAGGGACATGGTCCCGCCACAGGAACAAACGTCAGGAACCCATTGCCTGTCAGGGAGAAGAGAGAAAGCGAAAGGAAGTGTGTGACTTAGTTTAGGGGGTGGGTAGTCTTGCTAGCTCCTAATTGATCCTTTCAAATAATTCTGCCTTAGCAATAGCCTTTGGGTTGATTTATACGCCTTAATGCCTTGTGATTGGTTATCTGCATGGTACCTGTCCTAGCAATATCCATACATTTTAAAGTGTATGCCTCTCTCCTGAGGGCCCTTCCTTGCCCACCTAGTTGGGGTGCCTTAGTAACTCTGCCTCGTTGGGTTCCAGTAGTCCCACACCTATCTACCTAGCTTTCTTCTGTCTCCTCAATATGATAGTTCTATTCTTAATTCTAAGAGGAAACTCCAGCCCTGGCCAGTTTTTCTCAGTGGTTAGAGCATCAGACAGTGGACCAAAGGGTTTTCTGTTAATTCCCAGTCAAGGGAACATAACCTCAGTTGCAGGTTTGATCCCCAGCCCCTGTCAGAGCGTGTGCAGGAGGCAACCAATCCATGTGTCTCTCACACATTGATGTTTCTCTCTCTCCCCTTTTCCCTCCCCTCCACTCTCTCCAAAATAATCAATGGGGGGGAAAATGCTCAGGTGAGAATTAAAAGGAAACTGTCTTCCTTAGTGTCTGCACTCCATGTGTGAGGGGCAGAAATAGAACTGTAGAGACTAAACAATCAATGGGTCCGGGCTGCCTGTCACCACTTGAGCTAATTCAGCAGAGACAGGGTTGAATCTCATTGAGTGTTTATTCCAATACTGCCAGTAGTATGGGAGAGCAGCAGGTCAGCCACAAACATCTGCTCAGACCCCCCACCATAAGCCAGCTGCTTATATTGGGTAGAAGGACAAAGATTGCATGGGAAAGTAGGCAAAAGGGATAAGAATGGGCATGCACAATGGGCAGTTTACAGGTAATGCAGGCTGAGGGTTTGCAAAGGCCTGAGGTTTTCAAAGGGCTGGTGCCTCTGGTTTCTGCAAGAGGGTTGTTCATCTTTCCATGGGAATAGGCAGCTCCCTAATGTGGAGAATGGGCATTTCCAGATGTGCTCCCAGGTCCTGCGTGTAACTCCCAGCCAGGTTAGAATGTGCTTTCTTTAATCAGAACAGAACAATCACAGTTAACAGAACATGATTAATATTTCTTATAACTATAGGGGCAGAAATAGAATATTGGGGACCAGTTATAATTATAAAAATTATATTGAGACTGGTGGGAGGGGCAGAGGTGCGGAACGGGCTGGTCCAGCACCCAGGTGGGCTGTTTCTTTAACCCAGAGGGAGATCATCCCTGCAGAGGCTGCCATGAGGAGGAAGGGGTCCCAGCCCCACACCAGACCCCCCACCCAGGGTTCCAGAGCTGGGAAGAGAAGCCCCTGTAACTTTGGGCTGTAAAAACAAGCAAGGATTGTGGCTGAGGGACACAGAGGGTACTGGAGATCCAGGTGTCCCTCTTAAAGGGCCAGGAACGAACTTAATTGGACTCACTTCCTCTGAGCTCCAGCACCAGAAGGCATTGGGGGACCCAGACATATGGGGAGGAACTGGATTGTCCGGCATTGGGGCAAGAATGCAGGGGTGGCTTTATAGCAGACAGAAGTGTTTGCATGGGGTCATTATTCCTGTGCAAGACCTCTCCTGTCCCAGGGCTGACTGGCAACCATATCTGAGGCCCCATCAGTCTGGAGCACACTGTTTGTTCCACTCTGGTGATTCCCTAACAGCCCACCCCATCCAATTTGCAGCCCCACCCAAGCAGTTTTCAGCAGCTTTTCCGTATGAATGACCTGTCCTGGCTCAGGCTTCAGACTTTGCTAAACTCTCTCAAACAAACTGCAGCTGGTATCAGCGTGCCCCAAATCTATCAATAAAAGACCCAAGACCAGGAAGGCACCAGCACCAGCCTGCTTTGATTCACAGCTGGGCCTTACCTGGACTCTTCAAACCCAATACAAATAGGAGGAATCTGCAACTCTTTCTATAGCTCCTGATGGGTGCCCCCAGGCAGTGGCTGACTTTGGACCTCCTGGAAACCCAAACCTAGTGCACTCAGTGGAAAGCTTCAGACCATACCAAATTACAACTCTACACATCCACAAGGGGCAGACTCAGTGAGCACCAAAGCCCCACTAAAGCAAGTCCTGCTTTATAGGAGTGTCTCCTACATAGCAGCTCTCTCATTGTAGTCACAGTTGGTCCTCACAGCCAATTGGCCTGGAGGTCAATTCCTCCCAGTGGCATCAACAGCAATCAAGTCTCAACTACAACAAGACTGTGCACACAGCCCACAAAGGGACACACCTAGAGTGCCCAGCTCAGGTGACTGGGGAGGCTGAGCCACTGGGCCCTTTAGGACACTTACTGTACAAGGCCACTCTACCAATTCCAGGAGACATAGCAGCCCTACCTAATATATAGAAACAAACACAGGGAAGCAGTAAAAATGCAGAGACAAAGAAACATACCACAAATGAAAGAAATGGAAGAAAGCAAACTACTGGATACAGAGTTCAAAACCACTGTTATAAGGTTACTCAAGGATCTTCATGAGACCTTCAAGGGACTTAGTAAGACTTTCAAGGAACTTAGTGAGAATGCCAAAGGCATGAAAAAGGACCAGTCATAAATTAAGCATACACTAACTGAAATAAAAAATAATTTACAGGTATTCAACAGTAGAGTAGAGGATTCTGAGAATCAAATCAGCAACTTGAAATATGAAGAAACAAAACAAAACAAAAACTCCCAATCAGAAGAGCTAAAAGAAAAAAGAATCCAAAAATATGAAGATAGTGTAAGGAGCCTCTGGGACAACTTCAAACATACCAACATTCTCATTATGGGAGTGTCAGAAGGAGAAGAGAGAGATCAAGATATTGAAAACCTACTTGAAGAAATCATGACAGCCCTAGCTGGTTTGGCTCAGTGGATAGAGCATCAGCTTGTGAACTGAAGGGTCCCAAGTTTGATTCCAATCAAGGGCACATACCTCAGTTGCAGGCTTCCAGCCCTGGTAGGGTGCATATGAGAGGCAATCAATTGATGTGTCTCTCTCACATTGATGTTTCTATCTCCCCCTCACACTTCCACTCTCTCTAAAAATCAATTGGAAAATACCCTCAGATGAGGATTATAAAAACAAAAAGAAAGAAAAAAAGAAATGATAGAAAACATCCTCTACCTGGTGAAAGAAATAGACTTACAAGTCTAGGAAGAACAGAGAATCCCAAACAAGAGGTACACAAAGAGGACCACACCAAGACACATCATAATTAAAATGCCAAAGGTTAAAGACAAAGCGAGAATCTTAAAAGCAGCAAGAGAAAAGCAGTTAGTTACCTGGAAGAAAATGTCCATAAGACTGCCACCTAATTTCTCAATAGAAACTATGCAGGCCAGAAGGGATTACAAGAAATATTCAAAGTGATGAATAACAAGGACCTACAACCAAGATTACTCTACCCAGCAAAGCTATCATTTAGATAAGAAAAAATGAAAGGAGTTCATCACAACCAAACCAGTATTACATGAAATATTGAAGGGTATTCTTTAAGGAGAGGAAGAATAAGTAGGAAAAGGAGACTTACGATTCTCAGAAGGAAGGGGGGTGGGGATGGGTGGGAAGAGATCAACCAAAGAACTTATATGCATACTAGAAGCCAGGTGCAAGGATTCATGCACCGGTGGGGTCCCTTGGCCTGGCCAGTGGAGACCGGGCCGAAACTAGCTCTCTGACATTCTCTGAGGGGTCCTGGATTGCGAGAGGGTGGTTCTCAAGTGATGCACCCCAGAATCGGGCTCCCTCCTCTCTGGTTCCAGGTGCGTCACCCAAGAACTGCAGCTGCCAAGTCATGGCAGCTCAGCAACTCCTGCATTGAGCATCTGCCCCCTTGTGGTCAGTGTGTGTCATAGCTACTGATCAGAGCATCTGCCCCCTGGTGTCATTGCGCATCATAGCTACTGGTCGAACAGTAGGATGGTCACTTAGGCTTTTATATATATAGACTAGAGGCCTGGTGCACAAATTCGTGCATGGATGGGGTCCCTTGGGGTGGCCTGCAGGGATAGGGCCCCAGCTCACACCCCCAGGCTCGCAGTCCCAGCTCACACCCCCAGCCTCGCAACCCTGCCTGCACCCGCTGTTCTCAGGTTCCACCCCCTCACTTACTCCACCATCCTGCCTGCGGGATGATTGATTGGGGCTGGGCCCCCCACATGGCTCCCTCAGTGCCTGGGAGCCGGGCAGCAACCCTGCTCCCACTGCCGCTGCTGGTTGCCATCTGTGGGGTGATTGTTGGGGTGATCGGGTCCCCACTCGCACTGTTGTATCACAAATCAGCGAGCTGGACAAGACACCATAATCAGCCAATTAGTTAGAGGTCATCTTTATTGTACGCAGGTTCAGAGCAGATTACCTCTGTCAAATTCTGAGCAAACACAAGTAGGAGTATTTCCTTTTTATATCCTTCTAGTTCTTTGTGTAAGACAGCTTGTAACCTTGAATACATATCATATCTAACAAACAACTGTCATATCTATACAGACAACTTGTAACTTTGAGTACATATCATATCTATATAGACATCTGTAACCTTGGATGAACAAACACTTGGCAGAATATGGGAATTATTATCAGTAGCAGTGTATCAGCCCCTTTAGATGGCTAGCTTGCAAGGTCAGACAGTTAAGTATCTTTTCTATCATTCAAGCTAAAAACAGTCGAAAAACAACAGAGTTGACCTACAGAATAAGAGACTGTATAAGAATAACAGAGTAGTTCAAACAGCGGTTTTTCCAAAGAAGGGACCACTATGCTTCAGCACCTGCCTTGGCCTGGCACCGATGCTCACCTGGTAACCTCTTGTGGGGCCAGCGATAACGACCTCCCCCTCCCCCCCCCCAGGGCAGTTCATTGTTCACAGTTTTTATGGCCTGAAACGCCTTGCAAGACCAGTTTCCTCCTCATTCCCACCCTCCCCCTCTTGTCCCACAAATTTCTTTTAGCCTGGTGGAGCAATGACCATGGGATGTTATGGTGAATAGGGGTGACGACCATTCTTAGCTACTTCCTGCTGGAAAGGAACGATGACCAAGGGTTAGCATCCTGCTTCTTCCTCTCAGAGGGGTTTGTAGGGAGTTCTTCTGGTTTGTAGGACCATCTGAAGTTTAAAGGCATTCCTGTCCAGTTTGCAGGCAGGCAGAGGTAAGCAGTGGTCCCACATGCATAGAATGTTCCTGCAGGGGGCACCAGGGGTAGGTGGTGTTTTCAGCCTTGGGGGTAGAGTTGCATAGTTCATCTGGGAGGTGACTTGTTGGATGTTGGCCCTGTGTACTGCTGAAACAAATAGGAGCAACATTAGTTAGCTGCACATTGGCTGTGACAGGTCCTATTATTATTTATTCCATTCAGTACAATCCCCCCCACGTGCATTTGGTAGTAGAGTCATAACATGCCACAGGCTGATAAGTATAGCTAACAAAAATCTGGCTTGATTGGGTTTTCTCGTGGACTACCCAGTCTAGCATATTTGGGTAGCGCATTTCTAAGCAAGGAGCAAAGGATGGCATGACAAGGTGTAATCCAACAATTTATGATAAGGCCTTTGTTTCCTTGCTGTGTGGGGAGCAGTAATTTTAGGGTGCTTCTGTGTCCCAGCAAGAGGAGATGAGTTCTCCTCCTGGTACTAGTCTCGGATTCTGCTGACACTCATGAAAAGACAAAATAAGAATTACTAGATAAAACCAGTGATTATCCAGAAATACCAGAGCATGTTACATTAGGAGGAGATAAGAAAGAAAGATTAGTGTTAGGGAGAATTCAGCAGGGTGTTAGCAGGTTACTCAGCCAGGTCTGCTGTCTTCTTGAGGGTGATCTGCAGGGGGTGTTTCTGGTCAGAGGTCACCTTCCACTCAGACTGGATGTCACACGGCTGGTGGGCTGCCTTCATCCGGGAGTGGTGGATCCAGGTGTTTAGTCCTGCAACCTTGAGAGCTGTGGGGGTGGTTAATATGACTGGATAGGGTCCCTTCCAGGTAGGCGTGAGGGGCTCCCTTTTCCAGTCCTTTACCCAAACCTGGTCTCCAGGTTTATAAGGATGCACAGCTGTTCCTAGAGAGATGGGTAGTCAGTCAATAACCCACCTGTGGACCTCAAAGACAGTTTTTCCAAGTCCTTGTAGTTGTTTCTGGATTTCTAAGTTCCCTATTTCCCCCAAATCTCCCTTTGGCCGAATTAAGGGAGGGGGGTCTACCATATAGAATTTCAAAGGGAAAGAGACCTACCCTGGCCCTTGGGGCACAGCATACCTGCAGGAGTACAAGAGGCAAGATATCTGTCCAGGGTAAGGTTGTCTCTTGGCATAGCTTAGCCATAGCCTGCTTTAGAGTCTGGTTCATGCGCTCCACTTTCCCTGAACTCTGAGGCCTGTAAGCTGTATGTAGATTCCATTTAATTCCTAAAGCCTTGGCTACCTGTTGTACTATTTCTGCTACAAAGGCTGGGCCCTTATCAGACCCTATGGTCAGAGGCATTGCATTCCATCCCGTGGAATTATATCCTTCAGCAATGCCTTAGTGACTTCTCTCACCTTTTCAGTGCGAGTGGGTATGCCTCGACCCAATCTGAAAAGGTACAAACAAAGACTAGCAGGTATTTATTCCCTCTGCTAGGCCCTATTTCTGTAAAATCTACTTCTAAGTCCTCAAAAGGAGCTTGCCCACAGCGCTGAACTCCTATCTGTCCCACAGGACCCTGTTTGGCATTGTTCTGAGCACAGAGGAGGCAACGCTGAGAGACTGAGGTGCACATGAGGAGGGAAGACGGGCAATCAGGTAGTACCTGCCTAACAAGGCTTCTAGGGCAGCCTTCCCTAAATGAGTGAGTTCATGCTGCTGGAGGACTACCTTATGGGCTAACTGTTCTGGGACATAGACCCTATGATCTGGGAGTATCCACCAGCCTTCCATTGTTCTCTTGCCCCCTTCTTGCTGGGCCCATTCCTCCTCCTGGGGAGTGTATTTTGGAGGTTCAGATAATTTGGGGCCAACATGATCCGTGCCGGTGCTGCTTGTTCTTTAGCAGCCAGCTTGGCTGCGGCGTCAGCGCGATGGTTTCCTTCTGATACTGAGTCTTTCCCTTTCTGATGACCTTTGCAATGGATGACGGCTATTTCCTTAGGCTCCCAGACTGCTTCTAGTAACTTTAAAATCTCATTCTGGTTTTTTATTCCTTTTCTTCCTGCTGTCAAGAGCCCCCTTTCCTTATATATGGCCCCATGGACATGCAGGGTAGCAAAGGCATAGCGCGAGTCAGTGTAGATGTTGGCACGCTTATTCTTACTGAGTTCTAGGGCTCTGGCGAGGGCCCAAAGTTCTGCCCTCTGTGCTGACCATCCTTCAGGCAGGGCCTGTGCCTCAATTGTCTCAAAGTTTGATACCACTGCATATCCGGCTCGTCTTTTTCCTTCATCTAAGAAGCTGCTGCCGTCTGTGAACAATACCAAGTCCGTGCTTTGCAGGGGCCTATCCCTTAGGTCTGGCCAGCTGGAATAAACCTCCTCTAGGACTTCCAGGCAATCATGCTCAACGATGGGTAGAAAGGTGGCAGGATTAAGTGTTCTCACTGCTTCTAATCGTACCCACGGATTCTCACATAACAGCCCTTGATACTGAGTCATTCGAGCATGAGTCAGCCAGTGCTGCCCCCTTGCTTCCATCAGGGTGACAACAGCATGAGGTACTTTTACATTTAAGTTTTGTCCTAAGGTAAGCTTATGCGCTTCCTTGACTAATAATGCCGTGGCTGCAAGGGCCCTGAGGCACGGGGGCCACCCAGAGGCAACTGGGTCCATCTGCTTGGAGAGATAGGCTACTGGTCTTTGCCAGGGTCCAAACTCCTGGGTTAGAACTCCTAGGGCTACCTCGCTGTTCTCGTGAACAAAAAGATTAAAGTCTCATGTCACATCTGGTAGCCCTAGTGCTGGGGCCTCAGTGAGCTTTGCCTTTATGGTGACGAAGGTTTTTTCTTGTTCAGGACCCCAGTCGATGGGTGCCTTCTCTTCTCCTCTTAAAGCTTCATAGAGAGGCTTGGCTAGGTCTGAAAACCCTGGGATCCAAATTCGACAGAATCCTGCTGCTCCCAGAAATTCCTGAATCTGCCGCCGGGTGCTAGGGACTGGGATGGCACATACTGCCTGCTTTCTTTCAGTTCCTAGTCTTCGTTTCCCTTGGGTGATCCGGAAGCCTAGATACTTAACTTCTTTCTGACAAATCTGTGCCTTTTTCTTGGACACCCGATAACCTGTTTCAGTTAACAGTCTCAGAAGGGCTCGTGTTCCCTCCCAGCACTGAGCTCCTGTGGAGCTGGCCAGTAGGAGGTCGTCTACATACTGGAGTAGAACACACCCCAAGTCCTGTCCTGGGAACTTAGACAGATCAGATGCTAGTGCTCCACTAAAGAGAGTAGGGGAGTTCTTGAACCCTTGTGGCAGTCTGGTCCAGGTGAACTGCTCCTTGGCCCCTGTAGTTGGGTTCTCCCATTCTAAAGCGAAAAGAGGCTGGCTGGAAGGAGCTAATCGAAGACAGAAAAAGGCATCTTTCAGATCTAGGCATGTAAACCATTCTGCCTCTGATGGGATGAGTCCCAGAAGAGTGCAGGGGTTCGGCAGTGCTGAATGCAGGGTTATAACAGCCTCATTAACAGCCCATAGATCCTGTACCGGGTGGTAGTCGTTAGTCCCAAGCTTTTTGACAGGCAAGAGAGGCGTGTTCCATGGAGACCTGCATTGTTTAACAAGTCCCCACTGAAGCAGCCGGTCTAAGTGGACCTGGATTCCTAGGCATGCTTCCCTTCGAATTGGATATTGGCGGATTTTAACAGGCTGTGCCCCAGGCTTTAACTCGATTAGCACTGGGGTGTGGTCCTTAGCCAGGCCTGGAGGGTTCCCTTCTGCCCAGACCAGCGGGAATTCCTTCTCTAATTCAGGTTCTAATGGTGAGGCCTTTGTCTGGGGGGTATAAAGTTCCATTCTTCCTCCCTCGGCACTGCTAAGGACAGGATCATTGGGGAGGTCTCCTCATCTAGGCGAAGCTGTGCTGAGCCATCTGGAGCAAAAGTGATTTCTGCCCCCATTTTGGCTAAAAGGTCTCTACCCATTAGAGGCACTGGACAGTCTGGCAAGTACAGGAATTCATGAATTACTTGATGACTGCCAAGTTGGCATCGGCGAGGGTGGCAGAATGGTCTACAGGTCTGGTCCCCAGTAGCTCCAATAATGGTGACCTCCTTTCCTGAGAGAGGCGCTACTTTCTGAGTGACTACTGAGTGCTCAGCTCCCATGTTAACCATAAAGTTCAGTCTGGCCCCCAATTTTCATTCTGACCATGGGCTCGTGGGGGCCTAGCTGAAGTGAGTCCGATCTGTCCTAGTTGGAATCAGCCATTGCTAGCCCAATGAGATCTGCTTCAGGTGGCTCTGGTTGATAGCAACTGGGCGGAAAAGGGGGCCCAGTCTTCTTACTTTGCCGTTTGGGACATTCATTCTTCCAGTGTCCTGTTTCCTTACAATAGGCACACTGGTCTCGTCTCAGGCTCGCTCTTCCTTTTCCCCCTGGTCTGTATCCTTGCTGATCTGTCTGGGAGCCTGAGCCTCTAAAAGCCGCTGCTATTATATTGGCCCTTCTTTGTATTCTCTTTTCTTCCTCCTTCCTTGCTGCACTGTCTCGACTGATGAAAACCTTGTTAGCTATCTTTAGCAGTTCAGTAGCATTCTTTCCTGCAAACCCTTCCAGTTTCTGTAATTTTCTCCTGATGTCAGGCTGGGCTTGGCCTACAAAAATGGCATTTACCATGGTTTGATTTTCTGAGGCCTCTGGTCTAAAGGGGGTATAGATCCGGTATGCCTCACATAGTCTCTCATAGAAAGCTGCTGGACTTTCATCAGGCTTCTGGAAAACCTCAGAGATTTTAGCCATGTTGGTGGGCTTCTTGGCTCCTGCCCTGACCCCCTGGAGGAAGGCCAGCCGATATCTTTCTAGCCTGGTCCTTCCATCTTCTGAGTTCGGATTCCAATTGGGTTCCTCATCTGGGAAGGCCTCCCTTGCCCATCTGTCTGTATCTAATATTCCTGCAGGGGCCTGGGTCTGGAGCCACTTCCGAGCCTCTGTTACTACTCTCATGCGCTCCTCAGTGTTAAAGAAAGTGAAAAGGAGCTGCTTGCAGTCCACCCAGGTGGGCTTCTGGGTCTGGAAGATCGTTTCTAGGAGGTCTACCATGGCCTGAGGTTTTTCAGAATAAGCTGGGGTGTGATGTTTCCAATTCAGGATGTCACTTGTGGTAAAGGGCTGATAATAATAGACTGGCCCTCCCTCCTGCAAGGTCCCATCTTCACCAACTACTTTGGCACCCAGAATCTCCCTTAGAGGCATCTGACGTGCTGGTTGTGGCCTGGGCCCGTGATTGGCTGATCGCAAGCGCCGCCCAACTGGCTCTGGAGAGCCTGGTTGAGGAGAAACAGAAGGGGGCAGTGTTTCTGGACCTTTCAGACCAGCTGGGGAAGCACTTGGTGCTGCCTGTGGCACATATGGAGATGGTGAAACTAGCGGGACTTCCTCAGGGGATCCTGGCAGAACAAGGGGTTGGGTTCCCTTCTGAGAGACCTGTTTCTTTTCTCCTACTACTAAAACCTTACAGAACCGGACCCAAGGCAGCAAGGTTTGAGCAATTCCTAACCAGCTGTCTATGTAAGGGAACTGATCTGGGTGTCTGGGGTCTGTCGTGACTACATTCCAAAGCGCCCTGACCAGTCCCTACATCTAAAGAGCCTTCTGGGGGCCAGCCGACCCCAAAGGCTGGCCATTCTAATTCACAGAATTTCCTCAGTGTTTTGGGGTTCATTTTAATACCATAGTCCTCAATAAAACCCTTTTCAAAATGTTCCAACATGCAATTGAGAACAGTGGGTTTACTTTGTCCCAACCCCATGATGATCAGTGGCGAGAGACAGACAAGGGTGCAGGGAAATTTACTAAAAGCCTGGAGGGTCTCCTTAAAGAAAAGATCCTTAATCAGCACAGGCAGGGGCAGGGTGGGTAAAATCTCTCCACCCTGCGGAGCTGTGAGCCCGCCCCTGAAAGTCCTAGTCAGTCAAAAGAGACAATAAAAGCCGCAAATACCTTTAAATCTACCCCAGAATCCCAAAATTTCAACCCACCACAGCAATATCACAGAGCAAACCAAAGCCTCTAGTACACAAATATAGACAGAAATTTTTATCAACTATCCCTCAGTGATAGAGAGCAAACGACTCTGAGAAAACTAACTCAACAGCACTGCTTGAGACTTTTGCAGACCATCACAGGTTCAGCCTTCAGTAAATCAAACGTTTTAACCAGATGAGCAAAAAGAAAATCAAAGTAGCTTTTGCTTTCACATAGACCAGTTAATCAGCAGATAATTATGCCAAGAAAAACATCCATACTCACACTCCCTCAGTAGACTAGCCCTGACTAGAGCTGAGCAGATAATGCCCAACTCCCCAGATGGGCAGGGGGGCACTCCCGGCACCCATGCCCCAGAACAGAATTCTCGACCAATGTCTTGGTGAGAACCTACCGGAGGAGTTAAGACTGTGTGCAGCCCCCCTTCTCGGTAGCAAATTGGCTAGTCCCACACACAAACAAACAGAAGAGTGAACCCATAATTCCTTAATCGAATCTGAATTCACTCACCTCCGGAGTCCTAATTCCTGATTTATTTGATGAAGTCCTTGACTTCCGGGGAGGTGATCAAGCTCCCCCTTCCACTCACTTGGAGTGGGCCTGACTGACTGGGGCCCCTACCTTACCGATTCTGTCGACAGGTCCAGAGGTGTCGGTCCACTTTCTCCAGATGCCGGCCGGGTCCTGGGCTGAGGTCCGGGTGCCTGGAGTCCCCCCAGTTCAATTCTGCTAAAATCAGCATCGCGCGCCTTCCGGAGACCTGTCCCATGCCCCCGGGCCCCAAACCCCTTCCACTCACCAGAGGCAAGAGCCAAACGCGGTTAGCTTCTCGGTCAGGGAACCATATGTTACAGAAGACCAAAGAAATACCAAGCACGCTTCCTAGAGAAAGGGAGGGACCCCGTTTATTAACACTAGTGGACTCCGGGGATAATTTCCAAATCAGAGTGAAGAAACAAGCAGAGGGCTTCACTTTTTATAACCTTCTGGGGTCTTTGTCTTGCAGATATGGTTCCGCCCCCTTTCCTGGGCTTACAGGAAGGCCCCCAGGTGTTGGGGGTCCCCAGGCCATATCCGATGATCTGTCCTGGGGCCAGCGAAAACGACCCCCCCCCCCCCTTCCAGGGCAGTGCATTGTTCACAGTTTTTATGGCCTGACATGCCTTGCAAGACCAGTTTCCTCCTCAGTGGCGGACTGGGAGCTGACAGGAGGGCCAGGCCTGCTGTGGGCCCAGCAGCAGGACAACGTGGCCCTTTTCCCTGTGACAGTGACACCAGAAAATTTTGACTGGAAAGGAAGCATCCATCTTATATAAAAACTGCTGTTTGAAATTTTAACCCTGCTATTTGGCTTCTGTAAATGCTTGCTTGCTTAAATAATAAGGAAAATAAGACTACTCCCACTTCAGAGAGGCCATTAAACCTTTCCCGGACGAAATTCTCAGTGTTGGCACTGTAATGCCCAGTGTTCAGAATCCCCAAAAACCCCCCAGGAAGGAGCCAAGACCCGCTGTAACTGCAAGAGAACCTTTATTCGTGCTAGCACGAGCTCTCATCTCCAGCGATCACTGGGGAAAAAGAGGACCTCTCTCGCCACAACAAAGGCTTTAAAGGGGGTCTCAAGCAGTGGGCAGGGAGAGTGTTTATGACCCCCATGATTGGTCAGGGGTAGGGTGAGGGGTCCAGTTACACAGGGGCACACTGGGCAGCTTGCCTAAAGTGGACTGAGTCCATCTCTCTACATTCCTATTGGCAGGTACATGCAACTGTTACATTCTTGCAGTCTACAGGGAGGGGCAGCACGGTAATTTGGCTCTATCAGGCACCAGGCCAAGCCTTTGGTTGAGGTCTCAAGGCCCCAGCACATGGGGGCTCTTTAAGAACTTGCAAGGGGGCTGGAAACACCCCATATTTGGGAAACAAAGAAGGTAAAAACATATAAACAGGGAAAGTTCCTCCATGTTGGGGCCCAGAATTTGAGAGACATTTTCCTCTGGACCCGCGCATAATAAATGTAACTCCATCTCTCTAAGTATTGCTTGGTTCTTCTCCGGTTTTCTGTAACAGAAACGCCTGGTATTCCCCTGGGCAGGATGGTTCCAGGGCTCTTTGTCCAGTGGAGTCAAAGAATGAAACCATGTTTGGAAGATTGTACAGCAAAGGTGGAAGTTTATTGAGAAACAAGCACAGACTCCCACGTGG
Organism: Eptesicus fuscus; assembly: GCF_027574615.1. Taxonomy (NCBI): domain Eukaryota; kingdom Metazoa; phylum Chordata; class Mammalia; order Chiroptera; family Vespertilionidae; genus Eptesicus; species Eptesicus fuscus. The sequence goes on from NC_072488.1 coordinate 63,542,947, forward strand.
GGAGGGGAGACTCCCACAGCACAGACTCCCAGGTGGGCAGGGGAGACTCCCACAGCACAGACTCCCAGGTGGGGAGGGGAGACTCTCAGAGCACAGACTCCCAGGTGGGGAGGGGAGACTCCCACAGCACAGACTCCCAGGTGGGGAGGGGAGACTCCCACAGCACAGACTCCCAGGTGGGGAGGGGAGACTCCCACAGCACAGACTCCCAGGTGGGGAGGGGAGACTCACACAGCACAGACTCCCAGGTGGGGAGGGGAGACTCCCACAGCACAGACTCCCAGGTGGGGAGGAGAGACTCTCACAGCACAGACTCCCAGGTGGGGAGGGGAGACTCCCACAGCACAGACTCCCAGGTGGGGAGGGGAGACTCCCACAGCACAGACTCCCAGGTTGGCGGGGAGACTCCCACAGCACAGACTCCCAGGTGGGGAGGGGAGACTCCCACAGCACAGACTCCCAGGTGGGGAGGGGAGACTCCCACAGCACAGACTCCCAGGTGGGGAGGGGAGACTCTCAGAGCACAGACTCCCAGGTGGGCAGGGGAGACTCCCACAGCACAGACTCCCAGGTGGGGAGGGGAGACTCCCACAGCACAGACTCCCAGGTGGGGAGGGGAGACTCTCAGAGCACAGACTCCCAGGTGGGGAGGGGAGACTCTCAGAGCACAGACTCCCAGGTGGGGAGGAGAGACTCCCAGGTGGGCAGGGGAGACTCCCACAGCACAGACTCCCAGGTGGGGGGGAGACTCCCACAGCACAGACTCCCAGGTGGGGAGGGGAGACTCCCACAGCACAGACTCCCAGGTGGGGAGGAGAGACTCCCACAGCACAGACTCCCAGGTGGGGAGGGGAGACTCCCACAGCACAGACTCCCAGGTGGGCAGGGGAGACTCCCACAGCACAGACTCCCAGGTGGGGAGGGGAGACTCCCACAGCACAGACTCCCAGGTGGGGAGGGGAGACTCCCACAGCACAGACTCCCAGGTGGGGAGGAGAGACTCTCACAGCACAGACTCCCAGGTGGGGAGGGGAGACTCTCACAGCACAGACTCCCAGGTGGGGAGGGGAGACTCCCACAGCACAGACTCCCAGGTGGGGAGGGGAGACTCCCACAGCACAGACTCCCAGGTGGGGAGGGGAGACTCCCACAGCACAGACTCCCAGGTGGGGAGGGGAGACTCCCACAGCACAGACTCCCAGGTGGGGAGGAGAGACTCCCACAGCACAGACTCCCAGGTGGGGAGGGGAGACTCCCACAGCACAGACTCCCAGGTGGGGAGGGGAGACTTTCACAGCACAGACTCCCAGGTGGGGAGGGGAGACTCCCACAGCACAGACTCCCAGGTGGGCAGGGGAGACTCCCACAGCACAGACTCCCAGGTGGGGAGGGGAGACTCCCACAGCACAGACTCCCAGGTGGGGAGGGGAGACTCCCACAGCACAGACTCCCAGGTGGGGAGGGGAGACTCCCAGAGCACAGACTCCCAGGTGGGGAGGGGAGACTTCCACAGCACAGACTCCCACGTGAGGAGGAGGAGAGTCCCACTAATACCCTTTTCCCAAGATTTATAAAGGCTGCAGTTTTTTGTGCCTCGATATCCCCTCTGATTGGTCACTATTCCCCTTTGATTTGGTCACTATAGCAACTCCTGAGCTCAAGTCTCCTGTGAAGTTACAGAGGTTCCTCCTTCTTCTCCCTTATTGTTCTCCTGTTCCCTCTGGGCTTCTCTTTCTCCCTCCTCTTTTGTAGAAGTGTACCTTTTGCTACTTTCAGCTCCCTTATCTCACAGAAATGTAACTTCTGCTGCTCCCAGCTCCCTTGTCTTATGGAAATGTACCCTTTGGAGCTCTGTAGCCCTGTGCTTTTTCCATGGACCCTTAATTTCTAAAATGTCCTAAACCTTCCTATATCCCCCTTAAAAATACCTTTCAACATGGTTGGCGTGGGGACATTGCGGGGATGCTGACCTGGCTGACTGGGTGCAGGTGCCCCCTGGACCCGCAGAGGAGTTCCTAAATCCCGTGGGTTTCCTGGCTGGCAGGGCTCCACGAAATGGCCTTTGAGATGCTGAAGGGAGAGTGTTCATTCTCTGCCCACCCAGCCAAGCAGACTGGTCTCAGTTAGGGGAACATGGGACCCCTCGCCTGCCTCCCAAAGCCTTCAGGCCTCTGTGAGGTCGCTCCTGATGACCGTGGGCACAGAGAGGCCCCTGCAGCCTTAGCTGGGGGCCTGCCCTGCACTCAGGGTTGGAGCTATGGGTTCTGTGTGGATTGTGGCCGCCTAGCAAGACTGTAACTGGATGGAGAGCTGGCATCCTCGTCAGCCAGGTCAGCATTCCCATAATGTCCTGTGCATCATGCAGCATTGGTGCAGAGTCCTTCCGATAATGTCCGCACTGTTAATGTAAAAACATTCAAACCTGTAAAGAACTGTTGTGAGTTTATTTGAGCCAAACTGTCGACAATTGCTGGGAAGCAGAATCTCAACAAATTGGGCTAATGCTCCGGAGAATGGCGGTTTTCACCTTGTTTTATACACATAAGTGGGTTACATGAAATCCATTGGTGATAGATTAGGGAGGCAGGAGAAAGCAAAGGGAGGGGGGACCTCTGGGATTGGATAAAGAGTAAAATGATAGACATGCTTCTTTTACTTACGTGGGTACAGGATAGTTAATAGTCAACAATTAACATGATAACAACAACAATGAAGGAAGTTGTGGTATCTGTCCTGGCACCCAAGGCATTTGGTTGTGAAATGAGGGGTCTGGAAAAAGGGAAGTTACAAGTAACCTTGACATTTCAGTGATATGTTATCATAGATGCAAAAGGACAATAGGCTCAGTTAAGGTAAAGGTTGACCTTGTCAGGGAAGATACCAGCCTAGGACATGACTACCCACCATAACTGCTTTTAGTTAGTTTCATTTCAGACCATCCTGTGTGGTTACTTTAGGTCTCTGAGTTTTCAAGACCGCCATGCAGGCCTCCCCTGAGCTGTCAGGTCAGCAGGTGGCCCCTTTCATCCACAGCACCCATCAGAGACTATCCTCCCGGGGGTCAGGCCAGGCTGGGATTCCCATGTCCTGTAGCCACCTAGCAACTATTGCAGGTACTGAAGCTGCACACCTACCACCTTCCCGGGCAGGCTGCTGGGCGTGGGTGTCGCAGTCACCCTGATTATGACACTGAATCTTCATCTTCTTTGTTCCTTCCTGTGGGTGACTGGTTTCAGAGACATTTTTCTAAAGAGAATCAACCTTTCTCTTCCCTCTACATCTTTCCCTTTCTCTCTCACCTCTCTCTGGCTTCCCTCCTCTCACAACCCTTTTCCTTTACTATCTCACAATATGAATTTTATTGATTTATAAAAAACCTTTTGATGTACTCTGCCTGTATCAATTAGGGATGATGTAGGTGAATGAAATCAAGACTAACACTTTTGTAGAATGAGGTGAACAGATGCAATATAGTGCCTGGCTCCACTCGGGAGAACTGCCAAGCTGTAAGTTTTCTTGCAGAATGTAGAGATTTCTAGGGATACTCTGACCTTATGGGTCTTCGTGGGAATAAATTTACCAAAGAGCCCTAGGGTTAAGAGGAAAAAGACAAAGAACATAATTAGCATCCATTGTTCTTTGTGACCAGTTGACACTTTGCCTGCATTAAGAAAGAACTCCAAACTATTAGCATGACAAAGACCTTCAGTAGTGATAAAGAAAAAAAGTTTGGGTTTGCTAAATAGAGGACCATACAAATGCAAAAGGACAGCTTGTGGTGATGAATGGATTCAAAGGCTATAGAGATCAACTTGCAGAAGATTAATAGAAGGGGAGATGTATAATATCGGGCTTCCAGCTGTTGAAGAACGTTAGACTTATTGACACTGAAGATAAGCTGAGAGAAAAGGCAGTCAGTCTAAATGGAGAGAAAATACTTTAAAATAAGCCTAATGCTCCCAACTAAATTAAGGCAGTAAAGAAATCTGTGGTTCCAGCCCATTTACTATTATAGGGACTACAGATCATTATAATGAACAGAAGATTATTAACCACAAAGTGCCCTATGCATCAAAGAAATCTGAGCTCTTCACTCCTCCTCATCAAAGGAAATCCCGTTGTCCTGACAAGGATGCTTCCACACACTAGTTGGAAACCAGGAAAATTGAGGGTGTCATTTGGGATGGCTTTCCAACATCAAGAGGTGGGCCTGTATTCCTGGATGGGCTTGGGCTGCCTCAGGCAGCAGAGAGTGTCAGCAGTCATCCCTGGGGCTCCATTAGAAAGGTCTGCGGCTTCCAGCTGCTTGTCTGGAGTGCTTTCCCCAGTGCTCCTTCTTGGGGGCGGCCCACCAGAACCCAGCCACCAGGCTGGGAGAGGCCCGGCCTCAGGCAGAGGTCATGGAGGGCTCCATCCACAGGCCCAGCCTCAGTCAGAGGTCATAGAGGGCTCCATCCACAGGCCCGGCCTCAGTCAGAGGTCATAGAGGGCTCCATACACAGGCCCAGCCTCAGGCAGAGGTCATGGAGGGCTCCATTTACAGCCCCGGCCTCAGGCAGAGGTCATGGAGGGCTCCATCCACAGGCCCAGCCTCAGTCAGAGGTCATAGAGGGCTCCATCCACAGGCCCGGCCTCAGTCAGAGGTCATGGAGGGCTCCATACACAGGCCCAGCCTCAGTCAGAGGTCATGGAGGGCTCCATCCACAGGCCCAGCCTCAGGCAGAGGTCATGGAGGGCTCCATCCACAGGCCCAGCCTCAGGCAGAGGTCATGGAGGGCTTCATCCACAAGCCCAGCCTCAGGCAGAGGTCATGGGAGGTCAGCCTTCCAGACGCCTCATCCCGGGCCCCAGGGTATGAATGACATTTCCTCCAGCTGCTAGTCTTTCCAGCAGAGACTGCAGACATCATGGAGAAGAAACTAGCAGTCCCCTTGGTACCCTGTCCAAATGCCTGACCCCATTGTCTGTGAGCATAATACAAAGGTTGCTTAATGCCACAAAGCCTGCATCATTGTGAAGCAATAGACAACTGGAATCCTATATAATAAAGAGGTGACATGCAAATTAACCCTCACGCCATAACGCCATCACAAGATGGTGGTGCGCACAGTGGGGGTGGGGCCAGCTGCTCTGCGTACCTGCCACGGTAGTTCCCTGGGCCCCGCTGGGGGGTGGGTCCAGGCTGCAGCTTCCACCAGGGTTCCCTCAGCCCTGCATGTCACCGGGGAGGCTCTGTGCAGCTTGATGCTGTATCTGTCTGCGTGGGCACAGGCAGGTCTGGATCTTGTGGGATTTTGAGGCACATGCAGGTGGGCGGGGACTTGACTCTGGGTCTCCCAGCAACAGGCGGACTTGGTGCTGTGTCCCTGTGGGCACTGGCCCAGACTCTGACAGCAGGGAGGAGGGAGTCCCATCCCCCACAGAATCAGCCAGAATCAGCTGTTGGTCAGCCAACTCTCAGTGGCCTAACTGCCAGGACTCTCATTCAACTGCATCCTAGACCCTGACAGCAGGGAGGTGGGAATATGTCTAAAGAGCAACTATTGGCACAACGTAGCTCTGCAGCCGAAAGAAGCCAGCATCATCGACAGAAAATGTCTGAAGACCAATGTGCCTCTGAAGCTGAAAGAAGGCGGCTTCGGCGAGAGAATGTATCTGAAGACCAACTATTGGCACAGCGTAGCTCTGCAGCCAAAAGAAGCCAGCATCATCAACAGAAAATGTCTAAAGACCAGGTGAAGTTGAAAGAAGGGGGCGGCGATGACAGAATATGTCTAGAGAACAGTCATCAACAAGTACTACCAATACTGGTAGGAACTGCCTTCTCAGCGAAAATGGAGTACATGAGGATGCAATTCTTGAACATAGTTGTGGTGGAATGACTGTTAGATGTCAATTTTGCCTATCACTAAATTTCTCTGATGAAAAACCATCTGATGGAAAATTTACTCAATGTTGTAGCAAAGGTAAAGTTTGTCCAAATGATATACATTTTCCAGAATACCCAGCATATTTAAAAAGATTAATGACAAATGAAGATTCTGACAGTAAAAATTTCATAGAAAATATTTGTTCCATAAATAGTTCTTTTGCTTTTGCTTCCATGGGTGCAAATATTGCATCACCATCAGGATATGGGCCATACTGTTTTAGAATATACAGACAAGTTTATCACCGTACTGGAACTTTACATCCTTCGGATGGTGTTTCTCAGAAGTTTGCTCAACTCTATATTTTAGATACAGCCAAAGTGACAAGTAAGAGATTAGCAATGCTAGAAAACCAGAGCTGCTCAGAAAGACTCATGATCAACATAAACAACCTCATGCATGAAATAAATGAATTAACAAAATCGTACAAGATGCTACATGAGGTAGAAAAGGAAGCCCAATCTGAAGCAGCAGCAAAGGGTATTGATCCCACGGAAGTAACAATGGCGATTAAATACAATCCTAACAGTGATCCAGGTAGATATAATTATCCCCGTGTAACCGAGGTTGCCATCATATTCAGAAATGAAGACGGAGAATCTCCTTTTGAAAGGGACTTGCTCATACATTGTAAACCAGATCCCAATAATCCAAATGCCACTAAAATGAAACAAATCAGTATCCTGTTTCCTACATTAGATGCAATGACATATCCTATTCTTTTTCCACATGGTGAAAAAGGCTGGGGAACAGATATTGCATTAAGACTCAGAGACGAGCCAAAACCGGTTTGGCTCAGTGGGTAGAGCGTCGGCCTGTGGACTCAAGGGTCCCAGATTCGATTCCGGTCAAGGGCATGTACCTTGGTTGCGGGCACATCCGCAGTAGGGGGTGTGCAAGAGGCAGCTGATTGGTGTTTCTCTCTCATCGATGTTTCTAACTCTCTATTCCTCTCTCTTCTTCTCTGTAAAAAATCAATAAAATATATATTAAAAAAAAAAAGACTCAGAGACGACAGTGTAATCGACAATAATACTAGACAAAATGTAAGAACATGAGTCACACAGATGCAGTATTATGGATTTCATATATCTGTGTGGGACAAGTTCAATCCTATTTTAAATGCAGGAAAATTAACTCAACAGTTTATTGTGGATTCATATTAAAAAATGGAGGCCAATCAGATAAATTTCATTAAAGCAAACCAATCTAAGTTGAGAGTTGAAAAATATAGTGGTCTGATGGATTATCTCACATCTAGATCTGAAAATGACAATGTGCCGATTGGTAAAATGATAATACTTCCATCATCTTTTGAGGGTAGTCTCAGAAATATGCAGCAGCGATATCAGGATGCTATGGCAATTGTAATGAAGTATGGCAACCCAATTTATTCATAACCATGACATGCAACCCCTAAAGGACAGATATTACAAACAATTTACAACACTGGCAAAAAGTTGAAAATAGACCTGACTTGGTAGCCAGAATTTTTAATATTAAGCTGAATGTTCTTTTAAATGATATATGTAAATTCCATTTATTTGGCAAAGTAAAAGCTAAAATTCATGTCATTGAATTTCAGAAACGCTAACTGCCTCATGCTCACATATTATTGATATTAGATAGTGAATCCAAATTACGAACAGAAGATGACATTGACCGTATAGTTAAGGCAGAAATTCTGGATGAAGACCAGTGTCCTTGACTTTTTCAAATTGTAAAATCAAATATGGTACATGGACCATGTGCAATACAAAATCCAAATAGTCCATGTAGTCGGACATCCCCTGAGGGGTCCCAGATTGGAGAGAGTGCAGGCCGGGCTGAGGGACACCCCCCACCCTGTGCACGAATTTCGTGCACCAGGCCACTAGTATCAAATAATGAGCAAAAGCAGGCCAGGTGCAGTGAGACAGTTTGCCCTACACCCTCAGGAGGGCAGCGGGATGCAGTGAGCGAGAAGGCTGGGTTTGCAGACCTCCACGCTGTCCTCTGCCCTCCTAGCGGCCTGGCCCCGGGAAGGCCCTCACCTGGTGTCCTCATTACAAAATAAGAATAACAAGATACCTACCTGCTTTACAGGCGGCTGTAGAGAGTGAACACACGGGAAGCACTTCGAGCGTGGTCAGCTCGCCATAACTGCGTATGCTGTCAGCCCAGGGCCACCACGCAGGAGACAGGGCTCCTAACCGCCTCACATTACCAGGCGATTTCTGTTTCAAGAACAGTAGATGCATGGAATGGATGGCTCAGCAGGCTCTGTGGTTTTACAATTGGTTCACAACAGCTTCCTTTGAATCAGAGTTTTACAATTCGTTTGGACTGTGACCCACAGTAAGAAACACCTTCCCTCTTGTGACCTACTACACACAGCATCTACCTCTATGAAACCACATTAAACGTTTGATGAGCCCTGGCCCGTGTGGCTCAGCTGGTTGGAGCATCGCCCCGTACACCAAAGGGGTGGCGGGTTTGATTCCCAGTCAGGGCACATACCCAGCTGTGGGTTCAGTCCTGGTCAGGGCACATGCGGGAGGCAGCAGAGAGTAATGTTTCTCGCTCTCTTTCTCTCTTCCTTCTTCCCTTCCTCCCTCGCTCCCTCACTCCCTTCCTTTCTCTAAGATAAAAAACATTTACTATGTGTAATGCACTCTGATAATTTCTATTTTGTTCTAGTTAAATTTTCAAAACCCACTAAGTTGATTTCATAACCTACAAAATGGGTCAAATCTGTGCTTAAATAATAATGTTTATATGGTTTCCTTGTCCTAAACTTGTTGCTGCTTTTTCCTTTTTGCATTTAACTCCCCCTCCACTTTCTGGAAGCCACATCTTTCCAGGAGGCCCGGCTCCTGGCTGCCTCCTGTTGGGGGTTCTCAGTGCTTGCAGAGCCTCTGCAGCGGGCTCCGCCCAGCGCACTCCTGCCGTCCCCACAGGTCCAGCACTGCGCCGGCACGGGCCAGGTGCCAGACCAAGGTGTTTGCATTGATTTTAGAACAAGGGTAATAACTCTGTTTTTCTGCTTGTGCTCTATGTGTGCTAAGCACTTAGTCCTCAGATGACTTATAACGCGATGTTGTTATGGATAACAACGCCGTGTGAGTGCCAGTGGGAGAGGTTCGGCTGGCCTCTGCATGCTGGGTGCCTGTCTGAGCACACGGGCAGACATTACATCCTCACCGGCTCATAATGCCTATCTTGAAAGCTGTTTTCACGTTATAACCACAGCACATTTAAAACCAGACTCCAGCAAGTGCCTCACAATTAAAATTTGCACTGCCTGTTGTTGCATGTCGTTATAAATAATGAGCCTAGCATGCGTTTTGTTACTAGAGCCATTAGCCAAGCACACAGTTCCGCTCACTGAAACCTTCACTGGATAGTTTTTTCTGTATATTTTCCCTTTTCTCTTCTTTTCTTTTCTTTTCTTTTCTCTTTTCTTTTCTTTTCTTTTCTTTTCTTCTCTTTTTCATTTCTTTTGCAGAGCCTGATGATAATCAATAAAACAAGCAAGTGGTAATTTCAGGAAAATGCAAATTAGAGCTACTGACCCTTCAGAGGCACTGCCTTTGGCTCATAGTGCAAAACATTTTTGTCAACTCTTGGGCCACTGTACCAACAACACGTGATTGTATGTGCACAGGGTGTCCCGTCTTAATTCCATTTTATCTACAGATAAAGGAAATTAACTTTCCCTCAAGAAGGAAAGATAGCCCTAACCGGTTTGGCTCAGTGAATAGAGAGTCGGCCTGTGGACTCAAGGGTCCAGGGTTCAATTCCGGTCAAGGGCATGTACCATGGTTGCGGGCACATACCCAGTAGGGAGTGTGCAAGAGGCAGCTGATCAATGTTTCTCTCTCATCGATGTTTCTAACTCTCTATCCCTCTCCCTTCCTCTCTGTAAAAAATCAATAAAATAGATGAAGAAGGAGAAGGAGAAGAAGAAGGAGGAGGAGGAGGAGGAGGAGGAGGAGGAGGAGGAGGAGGAGGAGGAGGTAAGATGAAGAAAGAGGTGGGTTCTGGGGCTCCACAGACCAGAGTGTTGAATCACAGCTCGACCACTCATTCGCTGAGCCCCTGGGGCCCCTTGCTTTAGCTCTTGGAGCCTCAATTCCTTCATCTATAAAATGGGGGATAATATATCTCTCAGGGTCATGGTCCTAGAGGAAAGTTCACGCGACGTTAGTGGTCAGAAGCCATTTCTTGTTCCTGTGAGTGATGCATGTTGTGCCCATGGCATTCTGGCTTCCCGACCCAAATGGAAGGGCCAGGGACTGATGGCCAAGTGAAAAGCAGGCAGTACAGGCTGGCCAGGAGTCATGTTGTGGCCACTAGAAAGCCATGAGATAGTGATGAATGGGTAATCAATTTAATGTAAAAAATAGCTTTATTTTTAAAAAGCAACTACCGAAAAAGCTTAGAATAATAGCAGCCAAAGGTGTCCATGTCCGAATCCCCAGCGTATGTTCATGTGTTATGTTACATTGGCAAAAGGGCTTTGTGGGTGTGATTAAATTAAGGGTCTTGATATGGGGAGATTATGCTGGATTATCTGGGTGGGTCCCATGTAACCACCAGGGTTCTTAAAACGGGGAGGGAGGCAGGAGGGTCAGACTCAGAGAAGAAGATCTGAGAACAACAGCGGTGAGAGTGATGAGGGGCCATGAGCCAAGGGCTGCAGACAGCCTCCAGTAGCTGGAAAAGGCAAAAAAGTGATTTTCCTCAGAGCCCCCCGAAAGGAAGCAGCCCTGCCAACACCTCAATTTTAGCCTGTAGAATCCATTTATAGACTTAAAAAATGTTATTGATTTTAGAGAGAGACAGGAAGGGAGAGAGAGAAACATTGATTTGCTGTTCACTTATTTATGCATTCATTGGTTGCTTCTTGTGTGTGCCCTGACCAGGGATCAAACCCACAACCTTGGTGTATCGGGATGATGCTCCAACCAACTCTGCTACCTGGCCAGGGCTCACTTTTAGACTTTTGATTGCCAGAACTGTCAGCTAATACATTTGTGTTGTTTTAATCCACTAAGTTGTGGCAATTTGTTACAGCAGCACTAAAAACCTAATCTCTGAATGGAGGAAGGGGATGGTCATGGGGAAAATATACAAGGTCAGGTGAACAGGAATGCTGGGCAGGTTCTTGTTCTTGATTTAGGTGATGGTAACATGGGTGTTCAATTTTATAACTACACGTTCAAGGGTAGGTATATGTTATGTACACTCTTCTTCATGTAAGTTATATTTCACAATTTAAAAAATAGCTTTAATGACTTTTCATATTTGAAAATATCTAGCAGGAAATAAAGGACAATCTCAAACCGAGTAACTGAGGGCAGTTTAAGGGAGCAGATATTACAGAGATGATGCCAAGGGTTAGAGAAAGAAACAGGCTAGTCCAGTGTCCTGACCAGCAGTAGACGGAAGTCATTACCACTGTCAGGGCTAGAGGAGCTATGGGAGAGGGCGGTCACAGACCCCGGAGGAGCAGGTCTGTGAAAAGGATGGGACAAGAACTGCCAGTGCAGGGACCAGCAGTGGGGTAGGTGGGGGAACGCACAGCCCAGCCCCCCACAGCTTTCTGGTGCTGCCCATTGACTGATCCCACCCAGAAACCAGAGCACAGGGACCTGGCAGATGCCTCTCACTCACAGGCTGGAGTGGAGAAGGTTGGAGAGTGGGTGAGAGTGGCCAAAAGAAAGCCTCCTGTACAGCCTAGCCCCTCTTGTCTTTAGTTCAAGTAAAAAATTCATGGTCTCCACTGAGGGGACACAAAATCTCATCAGATATCATGGGCGATGTCAGTTCAGCCCACGTAAAATTTTAGCCCTGACAGTGCTCTTCATGTACTGTAATGTAGGTTGTGGGACAGACGGAGAGAGAAAGCAGTTTATATAAACATTTCTGCTCCTCATTCTCTCCTGTGGCTGGTGATGAGGCATAAACTGGCATTACTCAGCCAATTTCTCCTCCTCCCACGCTGTGTCCCTTTTCACTGCTTCCAGGACTTCAGCTGGGGGAGGCGATGTTTTGTTTTATGATGGTGACACAAACCTTCATTCCTGAAGGCTGGAGTCCGTGGTGGCCTTGATTTTACTGCAGTTTTTTGTGGGTCAAAACTGTGGGAAAGTAAGTCCTAAGAGACTGTAGCCCCCAGGAATCACTTGGTTCACCCACATTGTATAGCAATAATTCACTTGTTTTTCTTTCATGGTAAGTACTGATTCATCATCAATACAATTTTTTACAATTTTATTTTATATTTTTCTATCACTATTCATTCCCCCATACCCTCTTTACCTCTCCCCGCCCCCCCCAAAACCACTACACTGTTGTTTGTGACCGTGAGTTCTTTCTCTTTGTTTCTTTTTTGCTCAATCGTTCCCCCTCCCCACACGGTACACACGGTACTTGTCTTTTCCTGACTGGCTTATTTCACTTAGCATAATATTCTCCATGCTGTAGCAAAGGGTAAAATTTTTCTTCCTTTTTATGGTTGAATAGCGTTCCATTATGTAAATGGGCCAAAGTTGTTTCATCTGCTCATCTACTGATGGACAGTTGGGCTATTGTAAATAATGCTGCAATGAACATAGGGGTGCATATATTCTTTCAAATTAGTGTTTTAAGTATCTTTGGATAAATTTCCAGAAGTGGATTTGCTGGGTCATAAAGCAGTTCCATTTTTAATTTTTGAGGAACATCTATACTGTTTTCCATAGTGGCTGCACCAATCTGCATTCCCACCAGCGGTGCACTAGGGTTCCCCTTTCTTCACATCTCTGTCAACACTTGTTGTTTGTTGATTTATTGATGATGGCCATTCTGACAGGTGTGAGATGATATCTCATTGTGGTTTCAATTTCATTTCTCTGATGATCAGTGATGTTGAGCATCCTTTCATATGTCTGTTGGCCAACTGTATGTCCTCTTTGGAGAAGTATCTATGCAAGTCTTTGACCATATTTTTATTGGATAGTTTTTTTGGTGTTGAGTTCTATAAGTTCTTTATAAATTTTTGATATTGACCCTTCATAAGATGTATTAGTGAATATGTTCTCCCATTCACTAGATTGTCTTTTCATTGTGTTGATGGTTTCCTTTGCTTTGCAAAACCTTTTTAGTTTGATATAGTCCCATTTGCTTATTTTTTCTTTTGTTTCCCTTGCCTGATGAGATATATCAGAAAAAAATATTGCTATGAGAAATGCCTGAGATTTTACTGCCTATGTTTTCTTCTAGGATTTTTATGGTTTTAAGTCTAACATTTAAATCTTTAATCCATTTGAGTTTATTCTTGTGTGAGGTGTGAGAAGGTGATTTTTCTTTTCTTTTCTTTCTTTTTTTTTTTTTGCATGTATCTGTCCAATTTTCTCAACATTTATTGACTAGACTCTCTTTTCCCATTGTATGTTTTTGTCAAATATTAATTGACTATAAAGGCCTGGGTTTATTTCTGACCTCTCCATTCTGTTCCATTGATCTATGCCTGTTTTTATGCCATGCCAGTACCATGCTGTTTTGATTTCTATGACCTTGTAGTATAGTCCAATATCAGGTAGTATGATTCCTTCAACTTTGTTAGTCCTCCTCAAGATCGTTGTTGCTATTTGGGATCTTTTGTGGTTCCATATAAATTCTTAAAATATTTGTTCTAGTTCCGTGAAATACATCATTGGTATCTTGATAGGAATTATGTTGACTCTGTAGATTGTTTTGGGTATTATGGACATTTTAATTATGTTAATTCTTCCCTTTCATGAATATAGTCTATACTTACACTTATTTGTATCTTCCTCAATTTCTTTCTTCAGTGTCTTATAATTTTCTGAGTACAGGTCTTTTATATCCCTGGTTAAATTTATTCCTAGGTCTTTTATTCTTTGTGAAACAATTGTAAATGGGCCTGGGCTTTTTGTTTTTTCTTCCCCTTTTTGATAGTTCATTATTGGTGTATAAAAATGCAACTTATTTCTGGATAATTTGTACTTTGCTACTTTATTGAATTCATTTATCATTCTAGCAGTTTTTTGGTGGAATTTTTAGGCTTCTCTCTATATAGTATCATGTAATCTGTGAATAATGACAGTTTTACTTCCTCCTTTCCAATTTAGATGCCTTTTTAAAAAATATATTTTTTATTGATTTCAGAGAGGAAGGGAGAGGGAGAAAGAGATTGAAAAATCAACGGTGAGAGAGAATCATTGATCGGCTGCCTCCTGTATGCCTCACACTGGGGATCGAGTCTGCAACCCAGGAACATGCCCTGACCAGGAATCGAACCGTGACCTCCTGGTTGACGCTCAACTACTGAGCCATGCTGGTCAGGCCAATTTGGATGCCTTATATTTCTTCTTGTCTGATTGCTGTGGCTAGGAATTCCAGGGCTATATTTAATAAAAGTGGTGAAAGCAGACATCCCTGTCTTGTTTCCAATCTTAAAGGGAATACTTGTAGTGTTTGCCCTTTGAGTATGATATTAGCTGTGGGTTTGTCATATATGGCCTTTATTATATTGAGGTATGTTCCCTCTATTTCCACTTTGCTGAGAATTACCATAAATGGGTGCTGGATTTTATCAAATGCTTTTTCTGCATCTATTTCCATGATAATGTGGTTTTTATTCTTCATTTTGTTTATGTGATGCATCATGTCTATTGTTTTGCAAATATTGTGCCAACCTTGCATTCCCAGAATAAATTGCACTTAATCATGGTGTACGATCTTTTTAATGTATTGCTGGATATGGATTGCTGACATTTTGATTAGGATTTTGGCATCTATGTTCATTAGGGATAGTGCCCTATAATTTTTTTTCTTTGTAGTTTCTTTATCTGTTTTTGGAATTAGGATAATGTTGGCCTCATAAAAAGTGTTTGGAAGTCTTTCCTCCTCTTGAATTTTTTGGAAGAGTTTGAGGAACATAGGTGTTAGTTCTTCTTTGAAAGTTTGGTAAAATTCACTTGTAAAGCCATCAGGCTTTTGTTTGATGGAAGGGTTTTTTTTAATTATTATTATTGCTTCAGTTTCACTAGTTGTAATCTCTCTATTCAGGTTCTATGATTCGTCCTGATTTAGTCTGGGAAGATTGTATCTTTCTAGAAATTTGTCCATTTTGCCCAGGTTGTTCAATTTGTTGGCATATAGTTGTTCATAATGTTTTTTTATAATCCTTTGTATTTCTTTGGTGTCAGTTGTTGCGTCTCCTCTTTCATTTCTGATTTTATTTATTTGGTCCCGCTCTCTTTTTTTCTTGATGAGTCTGATTAAAGGTTTCTCAATCTTGTTTATCTTTTCAGAGAACCAGCTCTTGGTTTCTTGGGTCTTTTGTATTGTTACTTTAGACTTTTTTTTTCTGCTCTGATCATTGTTATTTCGTTCCTTCTACTCACTCTGGGCATTGTTTGTTGTTCTTTTCAAGTTCCTTTAAGTATAAAGTTACATTATTTATTTGAGCTTTTTTTGTTTCTTAAGGTAGGCCTGTAATGAATTTCCCTCTTAGAATTGTTTTCACTATGTCCCATAGATTTTTCATTGTTGTATTCTCATTTTCATTTGTTTCAAGATATCTTTTGATTTATTCCTTGATCTCATTGTTAACCCATTCATTGTTTAGTATCATGTTATTTAGCCTCCAGGTATTTGTGTTTTCCAGTTCTTTTTCTTGTGATTGATTTCAAATTTCATAGCATTTTGGTCAGAGAAGATGCTTGATATGATTTAAATCTTCATAAATTTATTGAGACTTGTTTTCTGTCCTAACATATGGTCTATCCTAGAAAGTGTTTCGTGGGCACTTGAGAAGAATGTATGTTCTGCTGCTTTAGGGTGTAATGCTCTGAAGAAATCAATTAAATCCATTTCATCTAGTGTTTCATTTAAGGCTGCCACCCCCTTGTTGATTTTCTGTCTGAAAGATCTATCCAATAATGTCAATGGGGTATTAAAATCCCCTACTATAACTGTATTACTGTCAGTATCTCCCTTATGTCCACCAAGATTTGCTTTACTTATTTAGGCACTCCTATGTTGGGAACATAAATGTTTACAAGGTTTATATCCGCTTGTTGGATTGCTCCCTTTATCATTATGTGTCTTCTTTGTCTCTTACTATAGCCTTTGTTTTAAAGTCCATTTTGTCAGATATAAGTATTGCTACCCCCAGCTTTTTTTCTTTCCATTTGCATGAAATATCTTTTTATGGTTTCTATGTCCTTTTTCATGCTGTTGAGTATCCTTATAATCATTACTTTGAACTCTATATCTGATAAATTGCTTACCTCCATTTCATTTTGCTTTTATTCTGGAGAATTTCCTTGTTATTTCATTTGGAGTCTGTTTCTTTGTCTCCCAATTTTGGCTGCAACTTTGTGTTTGTTTCTATGTATCTGCTATGATTCCCAGTCTTGGTAGGGTGGTCTTATGTAGTAGGTGACCTGTGGGATCACTTGAGCTGGGTGCTCTAAGAATGCCCCTTGTGCAGGCCCACTGATTGTAATTGAGTCTTGATTGCTGTAGGCCCATTTGTGTGTGGGATCGACCCTCAGGCTGGCTGACAGTGAGGCTCAACTCCCAACGCAGCATGCAGGCTGCTGTGCAGGTGCTGATCACATGAAGCAGAATTCGCCTCAGCAGGGATGGTGCCTGTGGATATGCTGCTTGTGAAGCTTATTGGATCTGCTCTGTGGTTGTCTGAAGCTGGCCACAGGTTGTATTGGTTCTGAGCCTCTTTGGAGGGACTCTGATTGAGGCCAATGTCAGACACTTCCTGAGCAACCTATTTGGAGCTATCAGTGGTTCGCAGCTTGTGGCTCCCTCTTCTGGGCCTGCATGCATGTGGAAAGGACCAAGCTGCACACCAATGTCTGCTTTTACTAGCACCGGGCCCAGGGGCAGGTCATCAAAAGTCTCAAAGCACCCAGCGATCCACCTCTCCTACAAGCTATCTGTTACACTCAGTCACTTAAAGAGCCTTGGGTTGTACTCCTCAGCCAGGTGTAAGTTCCACAGGGTGGGGTGAGAGGGATTCCAATGAGTGGGGCTATTGCTTCTCCCCAGGCTGGTGCTGCATGGAAGGGAATTCTCTGACTGAGAAAGATGGCTTCTGCACTATGGGGGTATGACTCAGCATAGGATCCTGGTGGCTGACCTCTCAGCTCTCTCCCCAGAGCCACCAACCCCAAACTTTCCTCATGTAGCTGTAGTCAGCTCTGCCCTCCCTTCTCAGGAACCCAGGGTGAGTGGCTGTGAACAAAATTTTATGTGTTGGCCCTTTAAGAGGGTGCTTGCATTTCTAGCCATCTCGCCCTGGTAGACAAAAGCCACACTGCTTTTCACAGCCAGATGTTATGTGAGCACCATTCGGGTTCTGGTGCCCTGCGCTGGGGAGCCCAGCTTGGGGTTTAGACTCCACACTTTTCAGGAGGAACCCTCTGCAGCTGAGATATCCCTCTGGAACTTCAGCTGCTGCCTGTGAGTGCCCAGCCAGGCTTCTCGGGCCTTCACACCTCCTACCAACTCAATGTGGTCTCTGCTGTAAGTTCTTGGTTATAAGTCTTCAGATGTTTATCCAGGATGATTTTTCTAGACTTTAGTTGTAATCCCAGTTTGGTCCTGGGAGGAGGTGAGTGTAGCTTCCACCTAATTCGCCACCAATCTTGGATCTCAATAATCCACTTTTCCCTGATTAGGACCAATCACTCTGCTCAGTCCAGTGACTCTTTCTAGGCCTTTTGGTTCAGCAGCATAAGGGGCTCTCAATGGCCCGGGGCCAGTCTCAGATTCTAATTTAAGAGTACTATGGCAAGGTTTCCTGGTGACATGGTCTTCTCGTCGGCTCTAGGATTTTGTGAGTCACCAACTCCAAGATCACAGGTTGAGAAGCAAATGTCTTCCAATGAGTTTTGGGGTGTAATAGACTAAAGGACACTGCCACCTCTATCATTCAATTTCTAGACCCATGTATCTGGCTACTGGCAGAAGACACTGAATATTGACCATCGCTTGGAGGCATATGCTGCATTCTATAGGACAGCTGACAATAACTTTCAGGGTACTGCCTCTCATCTGCTACCGTAACTGAGCCTTCAAAAGGCCATTTAACCATTCTATTAAAGCTGATCTGGGTGATGGTGGGGGATGGAGTAAGACTAGCACGTTTCATGAACTTTCATCATCATAAAATGTGTCTCTTGTTTGGAGTCAATGTAGTTAGGGATATCATGGCTATGAATAAGGAATTCTTCAAGCCCACGGTTGAGGATAGGGAAGGCAACTTCATACCCAGTTTATGAGTTTATCATTTTGAAGACAGATTGCTTCTTCCTCCATGCCAAAAGAAGTCAATGTAACATGAGACTCTTAAAAGGTAGCTGCCTATCCCCTGAATAATGGGCTGTATCAGGCCCTTAGTATTGGCCTCTGTTGTTGAAAGTAGCCAAATCCATGTTGGTGAGGAGAAGGCCCTCTTGCTTACTGCTAATTACTCCCATTTCTGCCACCAGGGCCACTTGGTAATTGTATAGGGTAGTGAGGAGAGGGCTGGCTAACAGCTACAGAACGTGTCATCTTGTATAACTGGTTATTGGCCCTTTAAGAGGGTGCTTGCATTTCTAGCCATCTCACCCTGGTAGACAAAAGCCACACTGCTTTTCACAGCCAGATGTTATGTGAGCACCATTCGGGTTCTGGTGCCCGAATGGTGCTCACATAACTGGTTATTGAGCACCTTGTTTTTGGTGGATCTCTCTTGTGTGACCATTCCAAGAGGTTGACCATATTCTGCTCTCTGAGAGCTCCTTGCTGTAATGCCCAGTGTTCAGAATCCCCAAAAACCCCCCAGGAAGGAGCCAAGACCCGCTGTAACTGCAAGAGAACCTTTATTCGTGCTAGCACGAGCTCTCATCTCCAGCGCTCACCGGGGACCAAGAGAGCTTCTCTCGCCAACACAAAGGCTTTAAGGGGGTCTCAAGCAGTGGGCAGGGAGAGTGTTTATGATTGGTCAGGGGTAGGGTGAGGGGTCCAGTTACACAAAGGCACACTGGGCAGCTTGCTTAAGGTGGACTGAGTCCACCTCTCTACATTCCTATTGGCAGGTTCATGCAATTGTTACATTCTCGCGGTTTTCTAAGAAAAAGGAGTTATATACATAGTTACACAGGGTGGAGGGTACAGTACATTTTGTGCTATCCTGCTCTGCCCTTTCACTTGCCACCAGTTCTTCAATTTTGATCTTTCCAAATCCCTTATCAGCCGCTGATTCTGTGAGTCACTGCTCATGA
Source organism: Eptesicus fuscus (assembly GCF_027574615.1). Classification (NCBI taxonomy): domain Eukaryota; kingdom Metazoa; phylum Chordata; class Mammalia; order Chiroptera; family Vespertilionidae; genus Eptesicus; species Eptesicus fuscus. The sequence continues at coordinate 63,562,163 of NC_072488.1, forward strand.
AACAGTGCTGATTCTGATTTCTTCTTCAACACAGTGGACAAACTGAGGTACCATCTGAAGTTTTGTCCACTAAGAAGAATTTCCATCACCAATGACTTTCAGGACCATCCCTGAGTGTGACTGCAGTGTCATCTGCCTCTTACAGTCCAGGTCCCAATTATTCCAAATAAAATCAGGGAACCTATGCCATTGCAATATCTCCTACCCTTACCTTTAGTCTACAGAGGACACCACCACAGAGTTCTTCAGTGATGCTGATGGCTCATTCCTTAATGCCTTGGTGAGGGGAGTGTGCTGAAAAGGAAGGTGTGCAGATCACACATAATCTATCCATCCTAACATATCCATTTTCTTAACTTTACAATCTTCCTTCTGTATGGAATACATGGAGCATTCTGAGATTATTTTTGTTCTTGTTAATCCTCACCCAAGAATATTTTTTCCCATTGATTTTTAGAAGGGAGGGGGAGAGACACACAGAGAGAAAGATCGATGTGAGAGAGATACATTGGTTGGTTGCCTCCTGCATGCACCTGACAGGGGCCAGGGATTGAGCCTGCAACTGAATTACATGCCCTTGACCAGAATTTAACCTGCGACCCTTCAGTCCGACGCTCAACCACTGAGCAAAACTGGTATGGCAGTATTCTGAGATTTTGATCTTATTAACTGCAGGCCATTGCTGAGTCCAGACATTGAGTGGCTAATTGGCATACTCTTATCAGGTGCTTGAGTGTGTGGTAGACACAAAAATGAACTTCTTACCTCCCACTTCAGTGAAGAACTTGCTGTCTAACTCTGGGAAAGGCAGTCAGTAGACAGCCTCCAGAGCTACCTCACCTGGATCACAACTTTTTCAAGCAGCCCCCATCCTGTGATTAAGCTAGGTGAGGATGCAAAGGCCCAGCCATGCCCAGCCAGTGTGGCCCAGTGGTTGAGTATTGACCTATGAATGAGGTCACAGTTCAATTCCAAGTCAGGGCACATGCCTGGGTAATGGGCTTGATTCCCAGTGGGGGACATGCAGGAGGCAGCCAATCAATGATTCTCTCTCATCATTGATCTCTCTCTCTCTCTCTCTCTCTCTCTCTCTCTCTCTCTCTTCTTATGAGGTTCAGTCATTCTGGGATGCCATGGCACTACTCTGATATAAGACATACTTTCTTCAGGAGTTCCTACTGGATTGTATTAAGATATTTTCTCCCCTGTACTCAGACAATAGTGTTGTGAAGGCCTAGGGCAGGCTAGAAGGGGTCAATGGGGCGGGGCGAAGGGGACATATGTAATACTTTCAACAATAAAGATTCAATTTAAAAAAGACATTTTCTAATTTTGCTTGCAATTACTTCTTTCGTTCATAGGTTGTTTGAAGAGTGTTGTTTAATTTCTTTCTTTTTTATTAATAAAAGCATATAATCCAAAGTACAAAGTCATCTTGGCAATTTATGCATTTTGATATTTCACCTGAAACAACTTCAGGGGGGTAATTCTAGGACTGCGAGTCTCTAAAATTACTCTGTCTTCTCCTTCGTTCAGGTTTCAGAGTAAAGCTCAGGCTTTGGGGCCTCCTGTGGTGCCCAACATTTCCCTGCCGAGCTACTGTATCCTGAAGGCTACATCAGGGATGTCTGGGAGAGTCGGTGGGGCTGGAGTCTAAACAAAGGGCTGTGCTTCCTTTCACATGTCTCCTTGCCATTCTTCTATCCTCCTTACATGGATTCTTCTGACAAAGAGCCAAGTGGCTGACTCAACATATCCAGTGAGAGCCCTTTCGTACCCAAATCATCTGAGCTTGAATGGGATTGGTCTCCTTTGCTCATCAGAAAATTCCTCAGAGCCAGTGATTGGGCCATGTGTTAGGTCTGGCCTCAAGCTACAGGAGACAGGGCTGGGATAAGGTTCTGGATTAGCTCAGGCCCTGACCCCTGGGAATGTACACATGCTGAGCTGTGTACAGTGAAGGTCCCAGGGGAGAACGGGCCAACAGCTTCCAGTGATTTTCTTTAGTCCTTAGTAAGGCAAATGCAGTTTTAATGATACTTGGATATTCCCAAATTGCAAGTGTATATTTCTGAGACAGTTGAGAGCTGTATCACAATTAAAACAAATATAGGCCTTTTCATATTGGATTACCAATTCTATACACAGATGATCTAACTAAGGAAAAAATACTTGTGTTGCTTAATTTCCAAATATTTGTGCATTTTTCCATTTTCCTTTGGCTATTGATTTTTAATTTCATTCCATTGTGACCAGAAGATACTTTGTATGATTGAAAATTTAAAAAATGTATTGACTTGTTTTGTGGCCTAATACACATATGTTCCTTATGCACTTGAGAAAAATGTGTAAAGTGCTGTTTTTGGGTGGAGTGTTCTGTACATCTCTATTAGATATAATTGTCTTATAGGGTTTCCTTATTGATCTTCTGTCTAGTTCTTCCCTCTTATTATTAAAAGTGGGTATTGAAGTCTCCTGCTATTATTGTAGAACTATTTCTCACATCAATTCTATTGTTTGCCTTGTATACTTTGGAGCTCTGTTTTTTGGTGCATATATATTTATAATTGTTATATATTCTTGATATATTGGCCATTTATTAATATATAACCTTCTTTTTTTCTCATAAAAGTTTTTGCTTAAAGTCTATTTTGTCTGATATTAGTATAAACACTACAGTTTTCTTCTTGCTACTATTAGTTTTTGTTTGTTTTTTAATCCTTATTATTGAGAGTATTACAGATGTACCCTTTTTTTCTGCCCATTGCCCCCTTCCACCCAGTTCCCGCCATACCCCAGGCCTTCACAACCATATTGTCTGTGTACATAGGTAATGCATATAAGATCTTTGATTAATCTCTTCCCACCCCCGCCCCTAACTCCTTCCCTTGAGATTCATCAGTCTATTCCATGTTTCCATGCCTCTGGTTCTATATTATTCATCAGTTTATTTTGTGCATTAGATTCCTTGTTTGTTTATTTTGATTTTTAGATTCAATTGTTGATAGATATGAATTTATTGCCATTTTATTGTTCCTTTTTATCTTTCCTCCTCCTCCTCCTCCTCCTCCTCTTCTTCCTCCTCTCCTCCTTCTTCTTCTTCTTCTTCTTCTTCTTCTTCTTCTTGTCTGGGAAGATCTTTATTTGACCTTCAATTCTGTATCTAGTAGTTTGCTGGGTAGAGTAATCTTTTTTTTTTTTTTTAACATATATTTTATTGATTTTTTACAGAGAAGAAGGGAGAGGGACAGAGAGCCAAAAACACTGACGAGAGAGAAACATCAATCAGCTGCCTCCTGCACACCCCCTACTAGGGATGTGCCCACAACCAAGGTACATGCCCTTGATCAGAATCGAACCTGGGACCCCTTAGTCTGCAGGCCGATGCTCTATCCACTGAGCCAAACCAGTTAGGGCTACAGTAATCTTGATTATAGGTCCTTGCTATTCATCACTTTGAATATTTCTTGTCACTCCCTTCTGGCCTGCAAAGTTTCTGTTGAGAATTCAGCTGACAGTTGTATGGGAACTCCCTTGTCAGTAACTAACTGCTTTTCTCTTGCTGATTTAAGATTCTCTCTTTGTCTTTAACCCTTGGCATTTTAATGATGATGTGTCTTGGTGTGGGCCTTTTTGAGTTCATCTTGTTTGGGAATCTCTGTACTTCCTGGACTTGTAAGTCTATTTCTTTCACCAGGTAGGGGACGTTTTCTGTCATTATTTCTTCAAATAGGTTTCAGTATCTTGCTCTCTCTCTTCTCCTTCTGACACCCCCATAATGCGAATGTTTTTATGCTTGAAGTTGTACCAGAGGCTCCCTACATATCTTCATATTTTTGGATTCTTTTTTCTTTTTGCTCTTCTGATTGGGTGTTGCTTCCTCATATCCCAAATCATTGATTTGATTCTTGGAATCCTCTACTTTACTGTTGAATCTTTGTGAATTTTTCTTTATTTCAGTTAGTGTATGCTTAATTTCTGACAGGTCCTTTTTCATGTCTTTGAAATTCTCACTAAGATTCTTGAAAGTCTGACTAAGACCCTTGAAGTTCTCATTAAGGTACTTGAGCACCCTAGCAGGTTTGGCTCAGTGGATAGAGTGTTGGCCTATGGACCGAAGAGTCCCAGGTTTGATTTCAGTCAAGGGCACATGCCCAAGTTGCCCGGGTTATGGGCTTGATCCCCAGTAGGGGGTGTACAGGAGGCAGCCAACCATTGATTCTCTCTCATCATTGATATTTCTATCTCTCTCTCCCTCTCCCTTCCTCTCTGAAATTAATAAAAATATATTTTAAAAAACGATACTTGAGCAACCTTATAACCATTGTTTTGAACTCTGTATCTAGTAGTTTGCCTGCTTTTATTTCATTTAGTTCTTTTTTTAGAGATTTCTTCTGTCCTTTCATTTGTAACATATTTCTTTGTCTCTGCATTTTGGCTGCTTCCCTGTATTTGTTTCTATGAATTAGGCAGAGCTGCTATGTCTCCTGGAATTAGTAGAGTGGCCTTGTGCAGTAAGTGTCCTTTAGGGCCCAGTGGCTCAGCCTTCCCAGTCACCTGAGCTGGGCACTCTAGGTGTGCTCCTATGTGGACTGTGTGCATAGTCTTGCTGTAGTTGAGACTTGATTGCTGATGGTATCATTGGGAAGAATTGACCTCCAGGCCAATTGGCTCTGAAGACTATAGTGGAAGAGCAATGGTTCAGGAGATGACCTTATGGAGCAGGACTTGTTTCAGTGGGGCTTTGGTGCTCACTGAGTCTGTCCTTGAATGTGTTGCTTGTGGATGTGTAGATTTGTAGTCTAAGTGGTCTCTGAAGCTGTCCACCAGGTGCACTGGCTCTGGGGCCTCCTGGGAGGTGCAAAGTCAGCCACTACCTGGGGCCACCCAGTAGGAACTACAGAGAGATCTGCAGATGGCTGCTACTTATATTGGGCTTAGAAGTGCCCAGGTTAGGCTCAGCTGTGAAGCAAGTCAGTCTGGTGCTTGGGCCTCTTATTGATAAGTATGGGGCATGCTGATGCCAGCTGCTGCTTGTCTGAGAAATTTTAGGAAAGTCTGAAGACTGAGTAAGTACAGGCTATTTATATGGATAAGCTGCTGTAAACTACTTGGGTGAGGCTGCAAATTGGATGGGGCAGGGTCTGAGGGAATCTCTGGGGCAGTGAGAACAGTGTGAGCCACACTGATGAAAACTCAGATATGGCTGCCAGTCAGCTCTGCCATGGAGGAGGTCCCAGCACAGGAACAATGATCCCTTTGAGCACCCTCATCTGGAAGAAAGCTGCCCCCAAGTTCCTGCCCCAATGCCAGATGATCAAGTTTTCCCCATATGTCCCTGGATCCCTCAAAGCCGCCACCCAGAACTGGAATCCAGTGGGAGTGAGTTCAAATAAGTTTGTGTGCTAGCCCTTTAAGAAGAACTGCTTGAATCTCCAGCAGCCTTTGTGTCACTCAGCCACAATTTCCGTTGGTTTTTACAGCCCAAAGTTATGGGGACTTCTCTTTCCAGCTCTGGAACCCTGGGCAGGGGGTATGGTGCAGGGCTGGGACCACTTCCTTCTCATGGGAAGACTCCACAATGGAGATATCCCTCCTGAAAAGAAAACCAAAACACACACACACGTGGGTGTCAGACCAGCCCATTCTGTGCCTCTGCCCCTCCTACCATTCTCAATGTATTTTCTTCTTTACTTCTCTAGTTGTAGGACTTCCATTAAGTCAAATTTCAGGCAGTTCTTAATGATGTTTTTTCCTGTATTTTAGTTGTAATTTTGATGTGTTTTGGAGAGGTGGTGTGCCAATGTTTGCCTACTCCACCATCTTAGTTCTCTGTGTTTTCTTGCTACTATTTGCATGGACTATCATTTCCCATCCTTTTCCTTTTAATCTATTTGTGCCTTTGTATCCTATATATAGCATGTAGTTGGATTATTCTTTTATTCATTGTAAATTTCTGCCATTTGATTGTAGAGTTTAATCCATTTACATTTAAAGTTCTTACTAATATCGAAGGACTTTCTTCTGCCATTTTGCTATTTGTTTTCCATATGTCTTATACCTCTTTTCTACTTCACCTTTATTATTGCTTACTTTTTCTTTTTTTTTAAAAATATATTTTATTGATTCTTCACAGAGAGGAAGGGAGAGGGATAGAGAGTTAGAAACATCGATGAGAGAGAAACATCGAGCAGCTGCCTCCTGCACACCTCCCACTGGGGATGTGCCCGCAACCAAGGTACATGCCCTTGACCGGAATTGAACCTGGGACCCTTGAGTCCGCAGGCCGATTCTCTATCCACTAAGCCAAACCGGCTAGGGCTATTGCTTACTTTTATGTTCAGTTGCTTTTTTTGTAGTAAATAATTTTGATTCTCTTCTCATTTTTTTGTGTGCATATTTTAAAAGGTGTTTTCTATCTGGTTACCATGACGATTACATTTAAAATCCTAAGTTTATAATAATCTAGTTTCACTTAATTCCAACTTAACTTTAATGGCATATAAAATTTCCTCCTATATTATTTGTCTTTGTCCTCTTTATATAATTTACACACATTACATTTTCTACAATGTGTGCCCAATAATGGAGACATAATTATTTGTATGCATTTGTTTTTCAAACCCTATTGGAATAACAAGTAGAGTTACAAACAAAAATACAATAATACTGACTTTTATATTTGCATATATACCTTTACCAGAGATTTTTATTTCTTCATATAGCTTTGAGTAACTGTATAGCATCCTTTTATTTTAATGTGAATGATTTCTTTTAGCATTTCTTATAGGAAAATCTAATGGTAACAAACTCTTTCAGCTTCTGTTTATCAAAGAACTAGTAGTCTTGTGCAAAAATCCGTCTGCCAGTGCTCTCTGTGGGGCCTGGCCGCTCTGTGCCCACTGCCCAGAGGCTCTCTGCGGCCCAGAGGCCCTCCGAGGCCAGGGTGGGATGCTTGCCTCCATCAGGCCATTCACGCTGCCTGCTCTCAGTGGCCGCCCCACCTCTCCAGGACTGGGGGACTCTGGCGGGGCTGAGGGGACTGGACGCCGCCATCTTGTGGCTATGGGCGGCGCTGTCTTTGTGATGGAGTGATGGTTAATTTGCATATTACCCTTTTATTAGATACTAGAAGCCCGTTTGCACGAAGATTCGTGTAAGACATTCATTCACCTGGCTGCCTGCACCAGTTTTCCGCTGGCACTGGGGGGGACCCAGGCCTTGGCGCTGGCCACCGTCTTCCGTTTTCTTTCAGGGTCGGGGCTTGGCCCCGGGCGGCGGCAGCACAGGGCAGGTGCTGCCTGCCCCACGCCGCCAGCAGCAATCTGGGCGCCTCCCGCTGGCCTGGTTCCATCAGCCGCTCAGCGATGGGGAGCAGGGCAGTGCGTGGGGGCTGCCATCTTGGTTAATTTGCATAGTGCCCTGATTGGCTGTGGGCATAGCGAAGGTACGGTCAATTAGCATGTTACCCTTTTATTAGGTAGGATGATACTTGTGTGTATGTGTGTGTGTGTGTGTGTGTGTGTGTGTGTACAAAAGGAAGTTATTCTTTATTCCAGAAATAGACCTTAGCAAGTCACTGGCTTGGTACTAATTAGAGAGAAACAGGGCAGGGTGTGTTCATGCAGTGCTTGTTAAAGCACCTACCCCCCCACCCCACGCCATCTTACCACCCCCTGCCTCCACTGAAATGCTTTAGAAACTCCAACAACCCTCTAAATTGTATTCAAAGTGGAACTTTGTACATCTGTATAACCAAAAGATACTGCTCCACAGCATAGTAACCCCAGGCATCTTAATTATATAATTTTGGAAAAGCAATTACTCTGAGCACCAAAGCAAGATTCCTGTTTCCATCAGCTTAGATCAGTCTGGACCTGGCGGACTGTCCATGGCATTCAGGCTGAATGTACTGGGGTCCCACAGTGTTTGTGCCACAAGTCAATGGCCTTGCTCACAATTGCATCTGAGCTGTCCTGGGGAATATTTTCCAGAAACTTTGTTATTTTCTCTGAATTGTTCAGTGCCATTATAAGTTAATAAAATTTCCACTGCTACAAAAACTAAGATCTTACAGGATCCACTTACAACGTTATCCCAAACCCTCTGTGAACTGGATTCGGGCAAGCACCCTGCGAAGCACGTCTTGAACCAGAGATCATAAGGCAGTCTGGACACGGCAGGAATCATCTCCAGGTGACTCGCAGCCTGCTGTTCTCCAGATCAAGCACTGTTCAAAGCCTTTGGCAGCTGCGGTAGGCAGTCCCGGTACTTGTTGTTTAACTGGCTCACAAAGCATCGGGTGGCCCAGCACAGGTTGACACTGTCTCCCACCTTCTCTTCCATGGCCTTAGCAATGGCAAGAAGCACTTCATCTTCTGGCTCCAGTGGGAAGGAGGGACTTCGAGGCAACTTTCCAGACTCCAGTGGATACATGCGGAGATAAACTTCAACCTGAGCTGTGGTGTCCCTGACAAAGCGAACGCCTTTCAGGGCATGAAGGACATCCGAGTGCTGCCCCTTACGATACATCATCCCCTGCGCATGGGACTCATGGTGTGGAGGCAGGATCCCTAGAAGCACCTTCCATACCAATGTACGGTACATAGACGGGAGAAGAAACCTTTGACTAAAAGTACCAAGTTTCTTAATATCCAAATGATCATCTTTTAGGAGAATTTCTAATGGTTTTTCTTCAACTCCACAAAAACCCACTTTCTCATAATATGCCGAACGAAAGTTTCTCTGAGAATCCTCAGTCATGTTTTATTCTCTAGTAGTGGAAACCCGGGTTGAGACCAAGTGGTCCCGGGGGAGGCTGTGGAAACCAGGCCAGGGGCGCTGACTGGCATTCAGGTGATGTGGGAGCTGGCCTGGGGACTAGGGTGGCACTAGCGGGCCCATGGGGCGAGGGAAATGGTGGGGCATCAGTGCCCGGCACTGAGAATACTAATTTTTCTTGTCATTTTTTGAGGCAAGTTTTGTTAGATATGGAATTCTTGGTTGATAGATGTTTTCCTTTTAGCACTTTAAATATGTCATTCACTGTTTTCTGGCTTTAATGGTGTCTGATGAAAATTAGCTATTAATTTTACTAAGAAACCTTTATCTGTCCATGATGAATAGCTTCCATCTTGATGCTTTCAAGATTCTCTCTGTCTTTGGCTTTCAACAGTTTGATGTTTCTTTTGAATTTATCCTAGTTGAAATTGGTTAAGGTTCTTGGATTTGTAGATTCATATCTTTCATCAAATTTTTGAAGTTTTCAGGCATTATTTCTTCAAATATTTTTTTCTACCCATTTCTCTCCCTTTTCTCCTTTTGGGACCCATAATGTGTATGCTTGTCTGCTTGATGGCATTCCACAAATTCCTTGGATTCTATTCACTTTTAAAAATTCTTTTTCTTTTCTGTCTTTCATATTTGATAATTTCAATTGTTCTATCTTAAAGTTTAGTGACTTTTTTTTCTTCTATCTATTCAACTCTGATATTGAATCCCTCTAGTGAAATCTTCATTTTAGTTATTGTACTTTCAGCTCTAGAATTCGTTTGGTTCCTTTATATAAGATATCTTTATTAATATTCTCATTTGTTCATACATTATTTTCCAGACTTTCTTTAGTTATTTTTCTATGTGTTCCTGTAGCCTGTAAACATATTTTAAACAATTGTTTTAAAATCTTTCTCGCCGAAACTGGTTTGGCTCAGTGGATAGAGCATTGGTCTGCAGACTAAAGGGTCCCAGGTTCGATTCCGGTCTAGGGCATGTACATTGGTGTGGGCACATCCCCGGTGGGGGGTGTGCAGGAGGCAGCTGGTCGATGTTTCTCTCTCATCGATGTTTCTAGCTCTCTATCCCTCTCCCTTCCTCCCTGTAAAAAATCAATAAAATATATTAAAAAAAATAATCAAATCTTTCTCTAGTAAGTTCAATGTCTAGATTTTTCTAGGTATTTTTTTTGGTCAATTTATTTTGTTACGTTGAGTAGACAATACTTTTTCATTTTTTAGGATGTCTTGTGACTTTGGTTTGAAAATTAGACATTTAAATATTGTAATGTGGTAACTCTGCAAACCAGATTCTTTTCATTCCTCAGAGTGTTTTTTTTTTAATGAATCTTTATTGTTCAGATTACAATTGTTTCTCCTTTTTCCCCACATATCTCCCCACCACCCAGTTCCTACCCCCCTCTTCCCTTACCTCCCCCCCCCGCTGTCCTTATCCATAGGTGTATGATTTTTGTCCAGTCTCTTCCCATACTCCCCACACATACACCCCTTTCCCCCTGAGAATTATCAATCCACTCCCATTCTATGCCTGATTCTATTAAGTTCACCAGTTTATTCTGTTCCTCAGATTTTTAATTCACTTGACTTTTAGATTCACTTGTTGATAGATATGTATTTGTTGTTCATAATTTTTATCTTTCTTCTTCTTTTTCCTCTTTTTAAAGAATACCTTTCAGCATTTCATATAATGCTGGTTTGGTGGTGATGAACTCCTTTAGCTTTTTCTTATCTGTGAAGGTCTTTATCTGCCCTTCAATTCTGAATGATAACTTTGCTGGGTAGAGTAGTCTTGGTTGTATGTTCCTGCTATTCATCACTTTGAATATTTCTTGCCACTCCCGTCTGGCCTGCATGGTTTCTGTTGAGAAATTAGCTGATAATCGTATGGGAGCTCCCTTGTAGGTAACTAACTGTTTTTCTCTTGCTGCTTGTAAGATTCTCTCTTTGTCTTTTGCTCTTGGCATTTTAATTATGATGTGTCTTGGTGTGGTCCTCTTTGGATTCCTTTTGTTTGGGGTTCTGTGCGCTTCCTGGACTTGTAAGTCTATTTCTTTCATCAGGTGGGGGAAGTTTTCGTTCATTATTTCTTCAAATAGGTTTTCAGCATCTTGCTCTCTCTCTTCTTCTGGTACCCCCATAATTCTGATGTTGGTTCGCTTGAAGTTGTCCCAGAGGCTTCTTACACTATCTTCAACTTTCTGAATTCTCTTCTCTTCATGCTTCTCTGGAAGAGTGTCCTTGGCCTCTTTGTATTCCAAATCTTTGAGTTGATTCTTGCAATCCTCTAGTCTGCTTTTGGGTCTCTGTATAATATTTTTTATCTCAGTCAGTGTATGTTTAATTTCTAGTTGGTCCTCATTGAATTTATCGGCCTTTTCAGGAAGAGTGTCCTTGGCCTCTTTGTATTCCAAATCTTTGAGTTGATTCTTGCAATCCTTTAGTCTGCTTTTGGGTCTCTGTATAATATTTTTTATCTCAGTCAATGTATGTTTAATTTCTAGTTGGTCCTCATTGAATTTATCGGCCTTTTCCATGAAATTCTTGAAAAACCTTATAACCGTGGTTTTGAACTCTATGTCCAGTCGCTTGTTCTCCTCCATTTCTTTGGTTTGTGATCTGTTTCCTTGCCTTCTCATATTCTCTGCTTCCCTAAGTTGGTAGGGTAGTTTTGTGTACTAGGTGTCCTATTGGTTCAACGGGTCAGCCTCCCAGTTACTTGAGGTGGACACTCTTGGTGTATCCTTGTGTACTGTGTGTCCCCTAGCAGGAGCTACAGCAAGGGCTAGTTTTCTCCTCCTTTGCTTGGGCAGTTTTGGAGCAGTCTGACTGGAGCTGCAGTTGGTTAAGCTGCTCCAGAACAGGCCATTTATATGCAAAAGCCACTGTGTGGAGCCGGGGCGGGTTTGTAGAATGTGCGGGGCGGGGCCTCAGGGCGGGGCCTCAGGTCTGGGCGGGGTCTCAGGGCGTCACTAGGCTGGGGCGTGGCCAACGGCGATGGGATGGCTGCCGTCAGCCGTCTCTGCCTTTCCACGTTTCCAAGACCCTGCGCCCCGCGCTCCAGCACAGTAAACAATGATTGCTGGGCGCACCACTGCAAAAAAGTCACTCTCACTTTCCGACCCGATGGCCGAGAGTCCAGCTTCTCCCCGTAGGTGCCTGGGTCCCCTGAGTGTCCCCAGAAACTGGATTTCAGAGTGATCGGGAGCTTGTCTCCCTGCGGGTTGAAGAAAAGCCGCGCACCCAGCCGCCCGCCGCCGGCCCAATTCGCGTGCCTCCGTACCTCAGCTTTTCAGTGATTGTGCTTCTTTCTCTTCTTAGTTGTAAATCTTCCACTCAGCCAGCTTTCCCGTGGTTCTGGGTGGTAGACGTTTTTGTCTTTTAGTTGTATTTTTGAAATTGTTGTGTGAGGCAGCAGATTAGTTGTTTAACTATGCCGCCATCTTGGTTCCTCTCCCTCAGAGTGTTTTTTTATTTTTTTTATTTTTTATTGAAGGCTGCAGTAGCCCAATTGGTTTATGTCTTTCTTCAAAAGTTTTCAAAGGGTATATTTCTTGTTGTGTGTATTCATTGAAGTATCTATTCCTTAGCTTGTGTTCAGCTATGTTTGACAGAATTTTTCTTGAATGCCAGGAGCAAAAAACAAACAAAAAAACAAAATAAAACAAATCTGCAATATCTCTCTCAGTTTTTGTAGATTTGTTTTGTGCTGGGGCATTTTGCTGAGGTGCCAAAATGAGGTTTATTCCCCTGACTTCAATCGTCCTTGGGTGTGGTTGGTACATAAGGCATTAATTGGATTTCTGTCACTATCTCCCTGAGTAGAGTGATTTAAGCTATTGACCCTCTGGTTGGGGAGGAGAAGTGTAAATCATTTACTCTAAGTGTGCTGGACTAGGGAAGACGGTTTTGTGATTTACTAGATGATTGTGAGCTGCTTGGCTGTTTGAAAATGTCTCAGTTTCGCCCTGACTGGTTTGGCTCAGTGGAAAATGTCTCAGTTTCCCTGGTCCACGTGTCCTGGCTTACTGCCCTGTCTCACTTTTAAACACTCAGGTTTCCCAAAGGAACTCTCAGCTGCTGCTCCCAGCCTCCTGTCATCCTTGGATGTTTTGACCGTAACATTGAAACGCCTAACCCCAGGCAGCTGTGCAGTACTTATTTGGCTGGCAGTGCTCTGAAAATGTCTGTCATCTTTCGGGTCCAGGCTCTGAGTTAGGTAAAACTCAGCCACGCCCTAAGATAGTCGCTGGGGCTAAGAGGAAGGTGTGGGTCCTAAGAGGCCCGTCTGCTATTTTGTTGAAGAAAGGCCTGTGTATTTTTCCATCTCATGGTTGGCAGAAGGGAGTGATGTGGATCTGTAGGCTCAGAAGGTGGGAATGTGTCTGATGAGTCATGGATGGGCGTCTCCTCCATGTCCCTGCCCCGTGTCTCAGGGCCTAACTAGGGCCTGGCCTTGGAATAGCAGAGCTGCCTGGGTGGGCATTTCACCATCATTTAAGCTCATTCTCTCGGACTGTTGCTTCCTGCACGTGGTTCCTCAGCTTTCTGAGCCTTCCCTCTGCTGTGCTGTGTATGACAGCTCCTTGTGCAGCAGCAGCAAATAGGGGTGACATCTGCAAAATGGCGGGCAGGCAGCTTCCTGCTGTCGTTCCCCAACAGAAACACCACCGAACAAATCGGATCTGTCAGGACCAACATCGTCAGGACTCTGCAAAACGGCTGAAGGTTTGCAGCAACCAAATGAGCACCGAAGACAGGCCGTTCTAAGCAGTGGAAACGCTTGTGGTGGTTTTGCTTGCCTTTGCTCAGCCCTCCCTGGCCAGGCACAGTCCTGAAGAGGAAAGCTGCGCTGCCAGACGGAGCAGAGCAAACCTGAACTTCAAAGTCCTAGGTGCATCGATCCTGACCGGCCTGGGCGCCCTGACCCAGGGTGGTCGTGTGTGCTCCCAGGTGTGCTTCAAGGCCTGGCCGACAGGTCCTGGTAGAAGCTGGGAGAGGAACTGAGACCGTATTCTGAGTATGTCATCGCAAGGGCCAGAAAATAAAATTAAATAGGGAAGAGTATATTAGCTTGAAAAATACAGATGGTCACTCCCTACAAGGACCCCAGGAGACAGGGTGAACTTGCTACTTGGATGGCTCGAGAAAGATGGCCAAAGCAGTGGCCCACAATGAGTTCACTCAAAATGCCAGAATTTTGCTCTGGCAAACAGTGGAGAAAGGGCAATGGGGACGCTGAACGGGTCCTGTGTGTGGCCGGAGGCCCAGCAGGTAGATGACGGCGTTTCACTGCTCCTGCCCTTCCATCCTCGGTACAGAAGCTGCTCCTCCGGAAGCAAACAACCGTGGTGGAGCCTCACGCTTGAGCTCAATATTCATGTCTTAGCACGCGTTTGGCCTACCCTGTTCCGCCCCCCGCCCCCGCTGCACGCACGGCCACCCTCCGCCTGGTGTTTGGCCACAGCATCCTAAGCGGCCTCCCTGCCGCCAGTCCTGCCCATGGTTAATTCATTTCCCGCACTGCAGCCTGAGGGCTCTTTCAGAAGAATTCTGCCGGCGTAATCTTTATGGGCTATTAAACCGGTGTGTTTTCCTTCCATTGAATTTACGGCATTCAGAGCGGAGAGGGGAGCTGAAAAATATCTAGAAACGGGATGTCTGCTAAGGTCTGCAGATGAGGCAGGAGGAGGGATACCTTAAATCCACGGCAGGAATGTATGCCTGTAGCCTGTCCGGGGTGAGACAAAAAGGGTTTTTCATTTCCTTCTATGTTTCAAAATCATTCCGCTGCACAGCAGAAGCCCAGCTGCACGCCCGGAGCGCAGTTTGCTGAGGACACAGGGTCGCAGCAATGCAGGTGCCAGCGTGAGAGATTGCCCAGCCACGGACGGAGGGGAGAGCGCCGAGCAGGAGCTCAGAGTGGGATTCTCCTTAAGCCTGGAGTTAGTTCCACCCTCCTCCCCACCCCCCTGCCCTCCCCCGCCACCAGAAATGTCTCGACTGCTCTGGAGGGAACCACAGGATTGAGGGGGGGGGGAGGGGGTCCTTCCCATGGTTTTGTGAGCAGCAGAACTCGTCCTGGAAAGGACTGGCCCCTGGTTGCACCCGTGGCAGGTCGGGGGACAAGAGGTGGAGGGAGGACTGGAAGAGCCCCAGGGTCACGGTGAGAAGGTCCGTAAGGTGAAGACCTGGAGGAGGCTGAGCCCGCTCACACCTGGGCGGCTGCGGGCAGCTGGAGACCCGGAGTGCGGCTCAGAGGGGCCTGTGTCAGTGACCGGCGGCCTGGCCACTGGAGCTGTGGTGGGCAGTTAGACGTGAGCAGAGCAAGGACGATGGGCCAGGCACGGAGGGTCACCGGGCGGAAAGCCCTGGGTGCCTAGCAAGGGGCAAAGCTGGGAAAACAAGGACCTCGCCCTCATATCGTGGTCATGCGGCTCGGACCCTCCCCTGACCGTTCCTCCCTGGCACCATGCTAGTCCTGGGGGTTAGACCTCCCCAGGGGGACACACAGGGGGCGGAGAATAGCCCTTCAGCATTAAGCCCCAGGACAATGAGGCTCTGAGCGCATCAGATCCATCCAGGCCTCAGAGGTGTTTCAGCTCCAGGCCCAGAAAAGCAGCAAAACCAGACAAGCAACCCGATGGCTGACCTCAGGCCCAGCTGCACTGACCCCTGACCCCTGCCCTGTGATGACCAGAAGGGTGAGCCAAGGTGCCCTCCCCGGGGTCATGTATTGAGATGCAGAAGAATGAACTCGGAGGACCAGAAGATTGAAGCAAAAGTGTGCAAAATTTATTACAAGAAGATTCAGACGGCCCTCCCGGGGAGGGAGCGAATAATAGGCTGCCCCGTGAGTGTATATTTGCTACAAGCCTGCTTCTATATCTCTCCTGTCGTCACCTGATGGATTCCCTCAACTGTTTGCCCAGCAGCGGCCTGAGCTTCCCGTTTCTGTGTGTCCTTCCTCTGCCCCTGTGCTGGACTTGGTTTCTATGCGTTCGTACACCTGTTGCTGCAGGCCCGCCCTGAGTGTCCCCGGCCTCCCGCCCTGAGTCCAGAGCATCTCATTACTTCTGCGTGGCTGGTCCTGTGATTAGGCTGCTCACTCGGCCCCGCCTGCCCTGCCTGTGTCCACCCGCCTCTGTTTCCCTGCGCTCACAGCGAACCTCTCACTGGTGCCAACCAATCCCTGGAGACCGCGCCGCTGGAAGGAACCTGGACGGCTGCTGAGCCTTCTGTTGAGAGCTTCCCTTTGGGAGGAAGGACCCAGGTGCCGAGCCTTCCCTCCCCTTGGTCTTCCCTGTGACCCTCCATTCCTCTCTCCTGGTTTCCTGCGCCCGGTTCCCTCCCACGCACTTCTACCTCTGTGACTTTATAAATAAACTTTCTCTTGTAGTTTGAGTCCGGGCTCTGCATTCTTTCCCAGCCAGAGCTCAAGTACCAAGGTGCTGACCCCAGGTCCCGCCTGACCCCACTGTGCTGACCCCACCAGACCCCACTGGTAAACAGCTGGTGCCGTTCTGGCCCCAGCAGAGCGAGCAACTGGCAGGACTCAGAACCAAGGACTCCTCCAAGGCGCGGGGAGAAGAGCCGCGCTTCTCCCTGCACCCACACCCTCTGGGGAGGAGAAGCGTAAGGGAGATGCCCTAAGCGGAGAAGCTGCTGGAAGGCACTTTCGACGTGGGCAAGCTGGGCAAGTGTTTCCAGCCTCCTGCCCGCCCTCCTCTGTCCCTCAGCCGGAAGCCAGAGAGGTCAGATCTCTAAGGCCCTCTTCCCTCCCTCCCTCCTCTCTCTGATCGCCCCCCCCCCCCCCTTCTCCTTCCCCCTTCTCGGCTTCCTTGTCCTTCCCCGCTCTCCTTTTCGCCTTTCACACTGTACTGGTAATTTTGGGTGTAAAATTTGACCCCTCTCTGATACACGCACGACTGGTCATGCCCCTTCCTGCCCAAACCTCTGGTCCCAGTGTAACCTTTGTGGGAACACACCTTTGCTAACAGCTGGGACAGTGCGTGCTGGCGATGTGAGGAGGATGCTGGGAAAGACTGTGGTGAGTGTTGCCACAGAGACAGCGGACCAGGGGCGTCGCATGGCAGACTCCAGGAAGCAAGAGCCCAGCAGGCTGCTGCAGCGGCTTTTTGCTTTTGTTTTTAAATATATATATATATATATATTATTGATTTCAGAGAAAAGGGAGAGGGAGAGAGAGAGATAGAAACATCAATGATGAGAGAGAATCATTGATTGGCTGCCTTCTGCATGCCCCCCACTGGGGATCAAGCCCGCAACCGGGACATGTGCCCTTGACTGGAATCGAACCCGGGACCCTTCAGTCCACAGGCTGATGCTGAACTGGCTAGGGCTGCTGCCAGCAGTTTGACTGTTGGCGCCTAAGTTTGTGTCACCCGATTGGTCTGCTATGGGGACAGATTTTTTTTTTTTTTTTTAAATATATTTTATTGATTTTTTACAGAGAGGAAGAGAGAGGGATAGAGAGTCAGAAACATCGATGAGAGAGAAACATCGATCAGCTGCCTCCTGCACACCCCCCACTGGGGATGTGCCCGCAACCAAGGTACATGCCCCTGACCGGAATCGAACCCGGGACCCTTGAGTCCGCAGGCCGACGCTCCATCCACTGAGCCAAACCGGCCTCGGCGGGACAGATTTTAATAACTGTGTTGAACAGACTCTGGGGTGTTCTCCCATGACCCCGCCTTCTGGCGTATAATCGTTCCCCTTGAGTGTGGGTGGCACCCGTGCCAACAGCTGAAGCTCAGGGTTGGCCAGAAGGAAAGACTAGAAAGGGGATCGGTTGTTTGGACCAGGGAAGAGCAGTCTTCTCGGGCCGAAGCCCCTTCCCGGACAAGACCAGCGAGTATTATGCTTACTTAGACGGGGAGCAGTATTTGGGGTGCTTGAGCCCCCGGGGGGCCCCGGGGAGGCCCTGGGCAGCACTGGCTGTCCTTGCTCTGTCCTGCTGTCTGGAGTCACACTCCCTGTCCCCTGGGGTTAGACGTGGGCTGAGGAGGGGAGGGGAGGAGGGGAGGCCGGTGAGTCCTGGTTTTGTTTTGTCTGAATCGAATCCCCTGACTAGTAAGCAGAAGCATAATCAGAGGTAAGTACAAGCCCGCATTTGAAAGTCACACAGGAAAGGTTTCTGGATTGATATCATTTTGCATTATCCAGCAGAATGGATAAATACTTGTCTGAGACCAAAATAATTTTCTGGGCAAAGTGGAATAAACGTGAAAATGAAAGAAAAAGATTCTCTGAAGACAAAAGGTCCCCCGCCCCCCCATTTCTCATTATCTCTCTCCTTTCCCCCCAAGGTTGCGGGGAGAGCTGGGGTCTGCCTGCTGTGGCCCGCGCTCAGCCAGCCTTTGTTACCCGGTAATGAGGGGCGGGAGCGCCGAGGGAAAAGCCCGCAGGAGCCCAGGGGCCAGCAGGCGCCGGGCCTTCCACTCCCTCAGCCCCGCGGGCCTGATCGCATCCCTTTTGTGTGAAAATCAGCTTTATTTTGATAACTTACTTTTTCAGAGGGCGCTTGAGAAAGCACGCCCCTCCGCCCGAAGGGAGCTGGTACCACCGGGGAAGGAGGCTCCCCGGGTGCCGCTCTCCGTTCAGGGTGGGGCCTTGGGCAGCGGAGAGCCTGGCCGTCCGCAGAGGAGGGACTCCAAAGCCATCTCTCTCCTGGCCACTTGGTATTTCTCATCTTAGGTGATCTGAGAAGCCGCGTCTGTAGTTTCAAAAAATGGTTTGCTCGGTAACACTTATGAAAGAATTAGTTCTATTTTAAATTACATACAAGTCTCTTCTTGTCAAATTGAGTGGGCGCTTTAATTAGAGAAATGGAATCCGTGATGGAATCGTATTTTTAAATAGGCTACCGGTTTTGGCTGCTTCTCTGAACACAGAAGGCATACTTTTCATGGTGCAATCTAACATCCACACAGACACGTGCCGTTTCACGGATAACACGAGGGTGAACAGGAGACAGATCGCTGCCCGGATCAAGAAATACAACCTATGGGCCCCTCGGAAGCCGGCCAGGGCTCGCTCCCTCCAGCGCAGTCTCCCTGGGCCGGGTCAGAACAGCCTCCCCAAGATGGGCCCGGGCCTGTGGCACTCTGCCCTGCAGCCGTGGAGACGTCTACCTCTCGGGTAACTAACATTGGGGCGCTGCCCACAAGTTACATTTTCTGACCGTCTGCAGGGCCGGGCAAACGTCCGGTTACTGAACATCTGCTCTCACCTCCTGTGAATGACCTTCCGCCCTCTGAGCCCCAGGTGCCTCCCGCATCCTTAGCTCAGAATGGCATGCCTGCCTCATCTTCCCTTCCCGTCTCTGAACCTCTCCTGCACGTGGGTTCCTTTCCCCGACCTGCAGGGTCTTCTAACGGGGGTACCGAGGCGGCGCACCTAAGAGAATGAAAACACAAGGGACGCAAAGAAGGGAGGCAAGTCAAAGGGGTTTCTGATCAAGCCTCCAAATTTTATTTTTACAGCACTTCTTATATGTGGTTTCTAGAAGGGGAGATGTCTGGGGGAGATGGGGGCTGAAAGGGTTATGTGGACTAGATAATTGACTCAGGTTGTGAAGGGGGCTGACTATAAACTAAGGTTGTAAAGGGAGGTGGCTATAGATAAGGAATTTGGCAGCTGAAGGGCAACTAAGGAAAGAATGCTTTGTTCTGAGAGGAGGTGGGCCTGGTTTCTGTGAGTTTCTGTTTAGATAACTTGCTAAAGTAAGGTCAGAGTTAACCCTTTGATTAACTCTTGGCTCCGGACAGGTTCCCGCACACGCGTGTTCTTACACCTGTCATTTCCTCTTGCTGATCTGCCCCCTGCAGCTTTAGTTACTCCACCAGCCGGAGACCTGGGAGAGTCGTTTCCTGTTCCCCATAGTCGCTGTTCTTTCTGTTCACCTCCTACCAATGGATTCCTGAACAAAGACACCACCCCGCCCCCTCTCATTCTCTCTCTCTCCTTTAACTATAAGTGGAGCTCACATCTGTTCACACCTTTCCTTTCACTCAACATACCCTCCTCTCCTGGCTGATGTCATTCACTCTCATGGCCTCAAAGACCACCCGTGTGCCCCCGCCCCCGCCTCTGCTGTAGCCTCCCTCCTGCACTCCAGACTCCCCCTCCACCGCCTGTCCGACACCTGCGTGCGGCAGGCAGCGGCTGGCCTGCACAGAAACACCGGCACGCTCTTCCTCTCCCA
Source organism: Eptesicus fuscus (assembly GCF_027574615.1). Lineage (NCBI taxonomy): Eukaryota > Metazoa > Chordata > Mammalia > Chiroptera > Vespertilionidae > Eptesicus > Eptesicus fuscus. Next base: position 63,582,182 of record NC_072488.1, read on the forward strand.
CTCCACCGCCAATCGAATGGCCACAAGTCTGCGGCTTCTGTCTTCCCAACCACCGCTCCAGCCACCCGCTCCTTCCCTTGATTGCCACTCTAGTCTCTGCCATCTCCTCCACGATACATGGGATACCGTGATTTATAATAAGAAATAAATATTTGGTCTTCATTCCTGTTTCTGGCACAGAGACCTTAAGACCTTGGGTTTTTTGTTTGTTTTTTTTAAAATATATTTTATTGATTTTTTACAGAGAGGAAGAGAGAGGGATAGAGAGCCAGAAACATCGATGAGAGAGAAACATCAATCAGCTGCCTCTTGCACACCCCTTACCAGGGATGTGCCCACAACCAAGGTACATGTCTTGACCGGAATCGAACCTGGGACCCTTGAGTCCGCAGGCCGACGCTCTATCCACTGAGCCAAACCGGTTTCGGCAAGACCTTGGGGTTTTCTATGTGATGAGAACCCTGAAGGTGATGTTTGTTATTCATAAGGAGCCCCCTTTTGGAGCTCTCTTGGGTGATGTTAATGGGGTGACTTGGGTTGGAGCTGGTCACCAGAAGGACGTTTGAGGAGGGGAACTCCCAGCCTCACCCACCAGCCTCTGGGAAGGCGGGAGGTGGAGGGGCTGCGGCGGGAGCTGTGTAAAGACCCTTGAACAGTGCGACTTGGCGAGCCTCTGGGCTGTAACTGTAGCGACACATCTGGAGGGTGGTGTACCCACTTCCCCGGGACAGAAACTGCTGTGCTTGGGACCCTCACAGACGTCCCGCTGTGCGCCTCTCCATCGCGCTGTCGCCCTGCCCTTTATAACTAACTGGCAGCTGGAAGGAGTGCTTCCTGTGCTCTGCAGCCATCCTAGCAAATCCTGGGGCCCGAGGAGAAGGTGAGGGTTCTGGTTTTAACCAGTCATTCGCAAGGACAGGCGACAGTCTGGACTTTTGATTGGCGCGTGAGGTGGGGGCAGTGTGTGGAACTGAGCCTTTACCTTGGGGTCTGATGCTCTCCCAGGCAGACCCTGTCAGGACTGAGTTAAATCTGTGGGACACCCGCTCCGTCCCTAAGGACAGGAGAACTGTGCGGTAGTGTTGGACAACACTTCGGAACACACTAAACTTCAGGAAATTGCTAATCACCGTGCTTATTATTATCAGCAATTGCTGCATTTACCCCGAGGTCTTTTAGTAAGTGCTGATTATTTATCTCCACATGAAACATAAGCTCCCTGGGGCGAGGCCGTGCTGGGTTAGTGACAGTCTCAGCACCCAGCACACTGCCGGCAAGGGGGTGGGGGTGGGGGAGGCGGCAAAGACAGGAGGAGCACAAAGTGATGTGTGATCGAGTTTCTTAGGAAAAAGAAGAAAACCCAAAAGTTCCCTCCAGGTATGACCCAGAAGAATCTAGACGAGAATGGGAAAATAAGTGTGGAAATTGAGCGAAGGGCTTTGAGCCAGGCCGTGGGCACTAGATTTAGGCCACATTTACCTAAATCTTTGAGGGACGGAGTAGGGAGCTTTGCTAGACAGCTCACGTGGGCGCCCTTAGAATCCGTGTTTCCTCCCCTGCCCAGCTCCACTACCCTCTGGGTTATCGTTCCCCATTTCTCTGGGGATATGGCTACCAGTTCTGTGCACTGACTTTTAAATATTCGCCCTTTCACATCTCCACCAGGCCTCCCTCCAGTGGACTTGTTGTGCCACCTGGTTTTAGTCCTGCCTTATGAATGAAAGGTACCAGGGAAATCATGTAAAAGCAGACGTTGCATTATTTGGAACGAGAGCCCGGTGCATGAAATTCGTGCACTGGGGGGGAGGGGGTCCCTCAGCCCAGCCTTTGCCCTCTCGCAGGCTGGGACCCCTGACTCCTTACCGCCTGCCTGCAGTGCAGGTGGGAGAGGCACCCGCCATTGCCATTGCACTCTCCAGCTGCAAGCCCGGCCTCCGGCTGAACTGCACTCCCCCTGTGGGAGTGCACTGACCACGAGGGGGCAGCTCCTGCATTGAGCGTCTGCCCCTGGTGGTCAGTACGCATCAGAGCGTTTGGTCAATTTGCATATTAGCCTTTTATTATATAGGATAGGATTCCCTTACTCTTTCTCATACTTGCTTTAAGATGTGAGATAGCAAGGCAAAGCTGAAGCGGTTACCCAGCTTTCTCTGAGATGTTTCTGGCTTTGTTGCTTTACTCTTTATGTTAGGTTGCATTATTTTCCCCAAAATGTTCACCCCCCCCTTCCTGTGAGAGAATTACACTGTCCCACCCCACCGAGGCCAGACTTGGCTGCGGGACTTGCTTTGGCCCCGGAACCCAAGCAGAGTGGCGCTTCTGGCAGCTTTTCTCCCTGCCCAGCCAGCAGTGAAGCCGTCCCAGCAGAGCCGGCTGACCCGGGGCCCTGCTGAGCGAGCTGCTGTGGACCTCCGAGGTTGTGCTTGTTAGTGTGGCATGACCTCACCTACGCGCCCGACAACCCTCTCACAATCCATCGTATTTGTAGTCAGCAAGTGCCGCGTCTCCTGACTCAAAGCTTTGACCCCCAGGCCAGGGGATGGAAGCACCCCCGCAGCACGCCGTCTTGCCGCCGCATCCCGGAGGCGGGCCTTGCCCTTTGCTGTGGCTGCCGTGGCCCAGCGGAAGGATTGGAGGTCAGATGCCAGTCTTGCCTTTAGTGTACGGTGTCATTGCCTCACCTCCAGGGAGCTGCCTGCAGGGGCTTCCAGCCAGCGTCCGTGTGCATCCTCACCAAGAACCCAGCGCTCTGGAGGGCGGAGGGAAAGAACAAGAGCCCAGATCTTCACTTGGACCCTCTGTCATTAAATTCACACACATAAGTATTTTATAAACATCTTTCATGTTGACACTATTGCAGATGTCTCCCTCCCTCCTCGCTTTGCTCACCTCCACCCGCCCCTGCTGCCCCCTCCCTTGGCCTTCACCTCACTATTGTCCATGTCCATGGGGCGTGCATGTAATTTCTTTAGCTGATCCCTTCACCTTCCTTATCCAGTCCCCCTACCCCTCCACTCTGGCTCCCACCAGTCTGTTCCTTATATCCGTGCTTCTGGTTCCATTTTGTTAGTCAGTTTATTTTGTTCATTAGATTCCACATGAGTGAGATTATGCAATATTTGTCTTTCTCTGACTGGCTTATTTCACTTAGCACAATACTCTCCAGGTCCCTCCATGCTGTCTCAAAGGGTAAGAGCTCCTTCTATTTCACTGCTGCATAGTATTCCATGGTGTAAATGTACCACAGCTTCTTTATCCACTCATCTGCTGATGGGCACTTGGGCTGCTTCCAGATCCTGGCTATTGGAAATTGTGCTGCAATGAACACAGAGGTGCATACATTCTTTCTGATTTGTGTCTCATTTAACTCTAATATTTACCTCTTTTAAGACACCCTCTTTGGTTAATGTTAACTACATTTGAAACTTACCTTGTCCTCCATTAAACCTTCTCAGCATGTTTGGATAGCACTTACATATTTATTCTTATGCAATAGTAGCAGTTCAATAGAAATTTGTTGAACTAAATTGACTTATGTTTTACATATCCATGTGAATATTATGTATATATGCATCAGGTAGGATTATGAGTCAATGAGACTAATTTTAAGGAAAATTTTATTGTGTAGCATTTGATTTATTGAAAAGAATTTATGTAATATGTACTAAGCACAACAAAAACACACCATCCAACTTCACCAGCACATTCCCATACCTTCCAACTTCCTGTCTGCTCCTGCCACCCCCCTCTCCTCTCCCCCCCCACCCCCCCGCCCCCCACACACACACAGCCTTCCTCCAGGGGCGAGCACTGTCTTGAGTTTTGTATTTACCATTGAAATTCTTTGTCAACAAACATGCCAGACATTACATAACCAGTGAGTGTCACTCTTTCAAAGCAGTCATCTCACGCTGCTCAAAACATTTTGGTTGTCTTTTATGGAATTACCTTGGGAGCCTCAGTCATATTCTTTGAATGTCCTCACAAAGATTAAATTTTTCAAAGCAGCCTAGAGCGCTAACAACACTGGTTATCACTTATTAAATAGTTATTATGTCAGGCACTGTACCATGCCCCCTGCATTTATAGCTTTCTTAGTCCTCACTTTCTGAGTCCATGGTACAGCTAAGCCCATGAGACTCAGCAAGGTCCGTAGTTCATCATTTCACAGCTAGTCCTTTGCTGTGACACCCCATACTAATTGCTGATGTGACCCTAATGACATGCAAACGCCACTTGTGAATAAAGGGAAAGGTGGGGTACTCAGGAGAGGAAGTGCCACCTGTGATTAAAAACAGGCTGGCCCACCATCTGAGCAGTGAGACAGTTTCTCTTCAGTTGTCCTGCTCGGGAAGCAAGGCCGCGGGGGTTCAGGTTTGAGAATGGCCCCGGCGGCTGCCTGGATGGGCTCAGCCTGATTGGAAATGTTAGCATCAGGTTGGTTAAGACCGATTCCACCACAGGCTCGCCTCTACGTAAACCACTCCCCCGGTGTCTCAGCACCTTGTGAAACTTCTGTGTTGGTGAAGAGGAGGAAACAAGGAAAACACACACTGTTGGACCCAGCTAGCCTTGCATTCCTCCTCAGGAACAAGCCCTGCTGTGGATGCCTATGGTCAAAAGATGAGGCCATTTCCACGAAGGTACGAAGCGATTCAAGGAAGGAAGATTGTTTTGGCAACAAGTGGTGCTGGAGCCATCGGACACGCACAGCCCACAAAATGAAGCCTGACTTAATGTCACTCCTTGAAGGTTAATTAAAAGTGGGTAACAGACCTTAAGATGTAAAATTATAAAACCTTTACCAAAAAAGGAGGATATCTTTGTGATCTAGGGCTCGGACTAGAGTCCTTAGACTTGTCTCCAAAAGCAGGATCCGTGAAAGGAAAAGTGGGCCTAATTGAATGGGAAGCTCTTTTTCCGAGAAGAGCTGTCAGGAGGGTAAAAGGCAGGCTGCAGGGTGGGAGACCATATTAGCAAACCACGCATCTGATACAGGACTTCAATATATAAAGAACTTTCGACACTCAACAGTAAAAAGCAAACAACCCAATTTAAAAATGGGCAGAAGCCATGAATGGAGTCATGACATTCTGCACAGAAGAGGGCATGCAGGCGGCAGATCAGCCCATGAAAAGATGTTCAATGTCATTTGCCATTAGGGAAGCATAAGCCAAAGCCACAATAAGCTATCGCCACTCACCTATCAGAATGGCTAAAATAAAAAATAGAGGCAACGGCAATGCTGGGGAGCACGTGCAGAGAGTGGGTCACTCACACATTGCCGGGAGGAGTGCAAATTTATTCAGCCTTTCTGCACACAATTTGGCAGCTTCTTATAAAATCAAACACAACTACTACATGATGTAGCGACTGAAGTCTTGGGCATCTGCCCCAGACCCGTGGTCAGCAAACTGCGGCTCGAGAGCCACATGCGGCTCTTTGGCCTCTTGAGTGTGGCTCTTCCACAAAATACCACAGCCTGGACGAGTCTATTTTGAAGAAGTGGCGTTAGAAGAAGTTTAAGTTTAAAAAATTTGGCTCTCAAAAGAAATTTCAACCATTGTACTGTTGATATTTGGCTCTGTTGACTAATGAGTTTGCCGACCACTGCCCCAGACAAATGAAGATAGGTACACACAGAAACACGTGCATGGCTTTCACAGCAGTTTTCCTTGACCTTGAATTTCAGTAAAAGATACTTTAAGGTGGAGAAGAGTGTTTTTAATTAGCCATATTCACCAGTGCTTGCAAAAATCACTCCCTGCACACGTAACAAATTAAGGTCAGTAGCTAAAAATGCCTTTATGAAATTCCTGCTTCGTATGTAGATGATGCAAACTAGTGGATGGTCAGGAAAAGCTCTGGAATGATAATAAGGGAAGTTTTCTATTTAATTTATTAGTATTCAAAGAAGATTTTCTGATCCTGTGATGCGTTTTGAGACAGAAGTAGAGAAGTTTCTCTGGCTGAAATGCAGAGCCCCGCCGACCTCAGCCAGGAGGAGCACACTTCGGCCCTCCCAGCAGCTCGACCATCACCGGAAACTGCCGTGCCAGCAAAGGCTTTCTTCCGCTTCTTTCTCATTAGAGAAACCCATAGCTACAAATCTTACTTGTGCTCATGTTGTTAAACAAACTCTATCATGTTTGCATAACATAAAAAGTGTTGGAAATCTTACATGCATTTACCTTAGTTAATCTCAAGCTCAGAGACACATGGGCCCTAAGGTGAGCTGAAGCCCCCTGTGATTGCAGAGCCCGCCCCTCCGGACACCTGGGCGGCTCTGCCTGACACAGACAGGCTCATTAGCGCCACCGTCACCGGGCCAGCCCTGCCTGGCGGAGGCAGCGCACACCGACCGGCATGGGCATTACTTGGAGGTATTTCTCCCTCAACTTATTGCTGAATCATTGTACAACCTACTATGTGCCAGGCACTGTTCTAAGCATTTTACATTATTAATTTATCTTATAATCGCCTTATGAAGTAAATAATATCGTTATCCCATTTTACAGATAAGGAAAGTGAGGCACAGGGTGGCAAATAACCTGTTCATGGTCACCTGAATAGGTCAGGATTCAGATCAGGCCTCCCACTTGAATGAAAGAGCGGGTGGGTGGGTGGATGGATATACAAATGGTTAAATGAACAAGTCTGTCTAATGTGGCCATAAGCCTGGGAGGTACGGTTCCCAGGGCCTGTCTGGCCTCCACATGTCAATGTCTGGAGAAGCGCGGCCCCTGGGCAGGGAGCGTGGGAAGCTGGAGCCTTCTGAAATGAAAAGGCTCATGCTGAGCGCTCACCCTGGCTGTGGCCGGTGGCCTGTGGGAGGTCATTTGGCATCAGGTGTAAAGTCTCGTTCCGCCCATTGACTCCCTGAAGTCAGTTCTAGGTACTTACCCTCAGGATAAATGAGCGAGTACGCACACACACATACAATGTGCTTGTGGCATGTAATTTACAATATTATTTTTAAAGGCACATGTGGCTAATGGTATGAAAACTAGTTAAGTAAATCTTGGAACATATGCTCAATGGATGGAATATTATGAGGTCATTAAAATTATAATTACGAACCTTATAGCTACACAGAAAATGGTTATGGTAGCAAATGAAAAATCAATTTTTAAATTGTATATACACTCTAATTACAATGATGTGAGACGTGGTTTCCCATGAAAATGTGTCGGGATTCTTGTCCCAGCATTACAAAGGGCTCAGCAATCTGGAGAAAGGAGCAGATGTGTAGATTAAGAAGGAATCCAAGGATGAAAGATAATTTTGAAAGGCACTGGGGGTCAGAGGATCCTCAGCTAAAGGAACTGAAGACTACCCCTTATCTAAGGACCCTGTGCTATTTATTAACACAATTTATCCTAAGGCAAGGTGGAGGCAAGGTGGAGACAGACACTTCAAAGGGTAAGGTTTCAAAGGGTAGAGTTTACAGAAACATAGTCAGTTTGGGGAATAGCCTGCAGCTGTTCAGGTGTTTGGCCAACAGGAGGCAATAACATGCAGATTAAGATGCTCTGAGCTTATCCTATTCAGGTTTGGGGAAAGTGCCGCTTAGCTGCTCCAACAGGTAAACTACATATGTGGCTCATCCCTTGTTGAGCCCCCCAAGCTTCACCAACCTTTTGATGAAACTCTTGTAATTATGACATGTTGGAATTGGTTCCCGGCAAAAATGTACAACAAAATTCCTAAGAATGAGACTAGCTACTGGATGGGGAGATGGTAAGATCATGGGCGATTTGTTTTCTTTCTCCATTTGTCAAACTCATGTTGAGTCCTCACGCTGCCCTCCTGCTGCCGTGTATCTCATTGTTATTGCAGCGTGCAGGAGCGCGCAGACCGAACTCCCCTGGACTCTGATGGTGCTGAGGTCCAGTAGGTGGCTTTATGTGATGCAGCGATTCCACTAGGAGCCCCTCTGGTGGGATGTTGAGACGGAGTGTTGGGTGCCTCCTCCTGACCCCGGCAGCCTGCCTCAGCCCACAGGGCACTGGACGCTTTTGGAGGCAAACATGCTGGCTCAACCTGCAGCACCATTCTCGGCCCAGTGTGGAGCAGGGAGGAGCGGGCCCTTCTGCCCACCTGTGTGCAGCACGTGGCCAGTCAGCGTGGCTTCTCGTGGGCATGTCCCCTAGGAGCCCACCACGCCCTCAACAGATCCCCACGCCCTTCCCTCCAGTCTCAGGGTGGAATTGGGTCCTAAACGTGTGGTTTGTGAGTATTTTTTAGTATTTGTCTTCCTCTATTTTGAATCAAAATCCTTTACTTCTTTTTTTTATTTTGTACACTCACATTTATAGTTTATCAGTGGTTGTTAAACAGAAAACGTTCATGGCTAAAAGCTTTTCTGAAAGGGTTTTACTGAGCCCTAGGCTGGTCAGAAAGGACCAGACTCAGGTGTGCAGCCTGCACCAGACGCAGCAGGGCAGTGGGGAGGCGCTGCCCGAACTGGATTGAGGGGCGCTTCAGTGGAAACAGCGTGGGGAAGAAAGGTGTACGCTGTCCTGAAAGGGTCTACATCGGCCAGAGCAGGGTGGGTGGTGACGCAGGGCTGGTTCCGGCCGGTGCAGGGCCTGGAAGGGGAAGTGCTCCTTTGGATCGGTGTGGGCAACAGCCAGAAAGTCACTGTGTAACCAAGGAGGGAGGCGCCTGGTGGTTGGTGGCACCTGGCTATTCCCTTTACTTAATTGGAAAAATAGCCCCTTAAAGCTGACCCAGCCCGGCCGCAGGGGCTCAGCTGGCTGAGCATCGTCCTGGGCACCAAAAGGATGCCGTTCACTTCCCCATCAGGGCACATTCCTGGGCTGCAGGTTTGATCCCTGAGCACAACTGATATTTCTCTCACACCTCTCTCTCTCTCTCTCTCTCTCTCTCTCTCTCTCTGCCTTGCACCCCCCCCCTCCTTCTCTTTAAGCATGTCCTTGGGTGAGGGTTTAAAAAAAAGAAGAAAAATCCACACACCTTATGTAAATAATAAAACTTTATTTAAAAAAAGCTGATTCAAGGTTCCCACACACTCAGGAGTGTGAGCAGCCTTTTGCTGGCTTTGCCCGGCCCTTGTTTGCTGACCAACCCCCTTGTCTCTCCCTTCCGACCTCTGGCCGCTGTCATTTCATTTAGGACAGCTCAGGCTTCCCTTGTTAGGGTTCAGACACGGACAGAAATGTACGCTGTGAAACGGCAACTAGCAGGCAAGTGCAGCTGTTCGCCACGGCGCGGCTCGCGGCGCTGCAGCGGGCGCTGGACGCTTGTTTGCAAGAACCTTCCCTCCGTGGAAGAAGCTGCTGCTAAGAAGTGTGCACTGCAGCTCGTTCCTGGTCTCCCCACAATTTGCCTTTCATTAAAAGGAATGAATTAATACACTTGATCTTAGCCAAAAGGCCAAGAAGGATAAAAGTAATCAGTCTAATACATAAAGTTGAAGCATACACATAAAAATAAATTGGAATTTAGCGATTTGTCTGCAATAGATGGATTTAACTATATAACCAAGCCCTGGCCAGTGTTCTCAGTGGTTAGAGCGTCAGCCCGCTCACTGAAAGGTCAGAGGCTCGATCCTGGCCCAGTCAGAGGCAACAACAGATGTGTCTCTCTCCCATCGATGCTTCTCTCTTGTCCCCTCCTTCCTTCCCTTCCACTCACTCTAAAAAATTAATGGAAAAAAATATCCTCGGGTGAGAATTACAAAACAAAAAATAATTAAAAATATAATCCACACACCTGGTGTTTCTAAGATGCATCCGGGAATCAGCCAGATGAAGTTTAAGGAGGGCGGGCGTCCCCTCCACCGTTCTCTGCGTTTAGTGCTCATTCGGTTGTAAACTGCTCCCTCTTGTGGTTAAACAAGAACATGAGTAACTCCTCACAGCAAAGGTCACCATGTTCTTCTTTTCTCTTCTGTCATAAAAGTTAGGAATGGGCTTTAAACAATTCAAGCCTTACATAAAAGAAGAAAGTAAAATGACCAGTAACTTCATTGTCTAGAGATCTCTATGTACAAACTGTAAAGGTCAAATATAGGCACACTGTAGGTGCATATTCTTTCATATGAAAGAGTTATTTGCCTTTTTCCATTTGAAATGAATCCTTGACTCAGCACAACTCCGGAATGAGAGCCACTCCAGTTTACCTCATGTCGGCCGGTTAAATAAAACCTCAAAACAGTTCCACAGAAACTAGGCGACAACCTCCTTGGGCCTCGGCTTCCGATCTGTTCATGGGCTGGGGTGGCTGTGAGGCTGCACACCGGCGGGCCTGCACCGGCTCCAGACCTGGTGTCCGGGCTTCGCTGTCCGGGGCCTCGGTGTCCGGGGCCTGGTGTCCGGGCCTCGCTGTCCGGGGCCTGGTGTCCGGGCCTCGCTGTCCGGGGCCTGGTGTCCGGGCCTCGCTGTCCGGGGCCTGGTGTCCGGGCCTCGCTGTCCGGGGCCTGGTGTCCGGGCCTCGCTGTCCGGGGCCTGGTGTCCGGGGCCTGGTGTCCGGGCCTCGCTGTCCGGGGCCTCGCTGTCCGGGGCCTCGCTGTCCGGGGCCTGGTGTCCGGGGCCTCACTGTCCGGGGCCTCGCTGTCCGGGGCCTCGCTGTCCGGGGCCTCGGTGTCCGGGGCCTGGTGTCCGGGCCTCGCTGTCCGGGGCCTGGTGTCCGGGCCTCGCTGTCCGGGGCCTCGCTGCCCCACACCTTTATGAGGCCTCCCGGGGAGGAGGCATTTGGTGTGCAGATGCCTAAACGTGCTAGGTCCCCTCCACGGGAGGCGTTTAATGCTGTTCCTCAGCCAGAGCAGTGCTTCCCGAGCATGGTCCTGGGCGGCCACTGGGCAATGCAGACTCCCAGGCCTTCTCCCAGCCGGACTCCTGCAGCAACGCTGGGGCGGCCCCGACCGTCTTCTTTTAAAATGGATTGATTTTGCCCTAGTCCGTTTGGCTCAGTGGATAGAGCGTCGGCCTGGGGACTGAAGGGTCCCGGGTTCGATTCCGGTCAAGGGCATGTACCTTGGTTGCAGGCACATCCCCAGTGGGGGGTGTGCAGGAGGCAGCTGATTGATGCTTCTCTCTCATCGATGTTTCTGACTCTCTATCCCTCTCCCTTCCTCTCTGTAAGAAATCAATAAAATATATTTAAAAAAAATAAAATGTATTGATTTTGAGAGAGGGGGTGGTGAGAGAAAGAGAGAGGGTGAGAGAGACAATCTATTGATTCCCCCACTTATGCACTCATTGGTTGATTCCTGTGTGTGCCCTGACCGGGGATCGAACCCAAAACTGTGGCATATTGGGACGATGCTCTAACCAGCTGAGCTACCCGGCCAGAGCCTTCCAGGTGATTAATTTGAGAACCGCTGATCTAGAACATCAACGAAAACCCCAGTCTTTCTTAGTCACTCATTTTTCACCTTCACATTATTCATTTCCAAAACTTTCCCTCCATACAGGATTAGACAACTGCAGTTCAACTGATCACCACCACAGGATTTAATATTAATTGACCAGGAAGTTACAGGCGATCCTGACAGTCCCAGGATGGAGTAACGTGAACTGTAGGTAAATCAGGGTTGGCTTGATTTTGGACTTGGCTTTCTTTCTTTCTTTTAAAAAATTAATATATTTTTTAATTTAATTTTTTTTATTGATTAAGGTATTACATATGCATCCTTATCCCCCCATTGCTCCCCCCCCCCTCATGTCCCACCCCCTGGTGTCTGTGTCCATTGGTTAGGCTTATATGCATGCATACAAGTCCTTTGGTTGATCTTGGACTTGGCTTTCAAAACCCAGGGTCAGACCCCTTCTCCACCTCCACTGCCAGCACTGCAGTCCAGGCCACCCTCCCGTCACCTGGCGTGTGGAAGCCTTGCATCTGCCGCCCGCGCTCCCCACTGCCCCCCAACTGCTGCAGTCGCTCCTTACACAGGTGCACCAGACCGCTCCAAATGCTGACACCCCTCTCCCAGAGCCCAGAGCCTAATAACTTTAATAGGCCCCTCCCACCACTGCTCTGACCTCACCTCCCGCAGCCACACCAGCCTCCCGTCCTGGCCCCACCTCCGGGCCTTTGCCTTAGCTCAGCCCTTTCCCAGGGCTTCTGTCCAGAAAGAGAGAGGCCAGGCTGGTGCGAGAACAGGGCCAGCAGGGTCCCGGGCTGTGTTCCAGATGCGTCCGGCAAGGACTTCTGCAAATGGTCTGTGTGCACTGGGGCCAGGTTCTCCCTCGCGTCTCTGCTGAAATGGCCCTCCCTGACCTGCCTGCTTAAGTTGCAGCCTCTCACCCGCTCTCCCTTCCTCACTCGCCCTTCCCCAGTGCATGGCACTCCCAGGGGCCACGGCAGCCCTTGACTGGTTTTCCGCTGGAATGTGGACCTGGCAGAACAGGAATTCTGAGCCTGCTCCTGGGACACCGCCAGCCCTGAGTGTGTGAGTGTGAGTGTGCTCCCGGGACACTGCCAGCCCTGAGTGTGAGTGTGCTTCTGGGCCACCGCCAGCCCTGGGTGTGAGTGTGAGTGTGCTCCCGGGACACCGCCAGCCCTGAGTGTGTGAGTGTGAGTGTGCTCCCAGAACGCCTCCAGCCCTGAGTGTGAGTGTGCTTCTGGGCCACCTCCAGCCCTGGGTGTGAGTGTGAGTGTGCTCCCGGGACACCTCCAGCCCTGAGTGTGAGTGTGCTCCCGGGACACCGCCAGCCCTGAGTGTGAGTGTGCTCCTGGGACACCTCCAGCCCTGAGTGTGTGAGTGTGCTTCTGGGCCACCTCCAGCCCTGGGTGTGAGTGTGAGTGTGCTCCCGGGACACCTCCAGCCCTGAGTGTGAGTGTGCTCCCGGGACACCGCCAGCCCGGAGTGAGTGTGTGAGTGTGAGTGTGCTCCCGGGCCACCTCCAGCCCTGAGTGTGAGTGTGAGTGTGTTCCCGGGACACCTCCATCCCTGAGTGTGTGAGTGTGCTCCCGGGACACTGCCAGCCCTGAGTGTGAGTGTGAGTGTGCTCCCGGGACACCGCCAGCCCTGAGTGTGAGTGTGCTCCCGGGACACCGCCAGCCCTGAGTGTGAGTGTGCTCCCGGGACACCGCCAGCCCTGAGTGAGTGTGTGAGTGTGAGTGTGCTCCCGGGACACCGCCAGCCCTGAGTGTGTGTGTGTGCTCCCGGGACACCGCCAGCCCTGAGTGAGTGTGAGTGTGCTCCCGGCACACCTCCAGCCCTGGGTGTGAGTGTGAGTGTGCTCCTGGGCCACCTCCAGCCCTGAGTGTGTGAGTGTGAGTGTGCTCCTGGGCCACCTCCAGCCCTGAGTGTGAGTGTGAGTGTGCTCCTGGGACACCGCCAGCCCTGAGTGTGTGAGTGTGAGTGTGCTCCCGGGACACTGCCAGCCCTGAGTGTGTGTGAGTGTGAGTGTGCTCCCAGAACGCCTCCAGCCCTGAGTGTGAGTGTGAGTGTGCTCCCGGGACACCGCCAGCCCTGAGTGTGAGTGTGCTCCCGGGACACCGCCAGCCCTGAGTGTGAGTGTGCTCCCGGGACACCTCCAGCCCTGAGTGTGTGAGTGTGAGTGTGCTCCTGGGCCACCGCCAGCCCTGAGTGTGAGTGTGAGTGTGCTCCCGGGACACCGCCAGCCCTGAGTGTGAGTGTGCTCCCGGGACACCTCCAGCCCTGAGTGTGAGTGTGCTCCCGGGACACCGCCAGCCCTGAGTGTGAGTGTGCTCCCGGGACACCGCCAGCCCTGAGTGTGAGTGTGCTCCCGGGACACCGCCAGCCCTGAGTGTGAGTGTGCTCCCGGGACACCTCCAGCCCTGGGTGTGAGTGTGAGTGTGCTCCTGGGACAGCACCAGCCCTGGGTGTGAGTGTGAGTGTGCTCCCGGGACACCACCAGAGAGTGTGAGTGTGAGTGTGCTCCCAGAACGCCTCCAGCCCTGAGTGTGAGTGTGCTCCCGGGACACCACCAGAGAGTGTGAGTGTGAGTGTGCTCCCGGGACACCGCCAGCCCTGAGTGTGAGTGTGCTCCCAGGACACCACCAGAGAGTGTGTGAGTGTGTGTTCCCGGGACACCGCCATCCCTGAGTGAGTGTGTGAGTGTGAGTGTGTTCCCGGGGCACCTCCAGCCCTGAGTGAGTGTGAGTGTGCTCCCGGGACACCGCCAGCCCTGAGTGAGTGTGTGAGTGTGAGTGTGCTCCCGGGACACCTCCAGCCCTGAGTGTGAGTGTGAGTGTGAGTGTGCTCCCGGACCACCTCCAGCCCTGAGTGTGAGTGTGAGTGTGCTCCCGGGATACTGCCAGCCCTGAGTGAGTGTGTGCTCCCGGGACACCACCAGCCCGGACCAGGACTTGCTGGATGGCTGAAAGAGCAGAGCTGGGGTTCACTCAGGCGGCACCTCTCTAACCCAGCCTGCGTCGCCCAGCGCTGCTGGGATTCACTCCTCCCAGAGCAGAGTGCCAGGCGGCTGCACCCAGTCCGCTCATGCGGGAGCCAGGCCCAAGACTTCGCTGAAAAGGCCTAATAGAGTAATACGTGTTGAGGAAAAACCTCTCGTATTTTTGTTTTTAACTTAAAATTCACACATCACAGAACCTCTTTCTGAAAATGTTTTACAGGATCAATCTATTCATAATAAATATATGGTTATATTTACATCTGGTCAAACAGCATGCAACCCTACAAAACACTGAGTTTACCCATTCTTTTACAGTGAAGATATCCTGAGAAGATGTGGAGTTAATGGGCAACTGTAGGGTGGGTCTCGCCCCTAGCGTGACCTTGCTCCCCTAGCATACCTCTGTTCATGCATTTAGCCCCCTGACCTTTCCTCCCTAGAGGTAATATCCAGGCCTCAGTTGTATTTCAGCTCCAGGCCCAGAAAAGCAACAAAACCAGCCACAGCGCCCTCAGGCCCAGCTGCACTGGGAAATGACCCCCTGCCCTGGCGCTGACCCATCGATCAGCGGAGACCCCAACCCAGAAAGGACACCTGGGAAACTGCTGGACCTCCCCGAACATCTCCACCCTAAAGCCCTTAGGGCCAGGACCCAGAGCCCCCTCCCTCCCAGGAGCAGGCCTGCACCGTTCCCCTCTCCTTCCTCCTCCCCCCGCCCTCCCCAGGCGGGTCACCGTGGCTTCCCTCACTCCTTTGCCTCTGTAACTTGTTTCCTCAGCCCATTTCCTCCAGGAATGACCTTTCCTACCTGATTTACCCATTAAATGTTCTCTCAGGGTTGGGTCTGGCTCTGAATTCTTTCCTAGCAGAACTCCAGCCCCGAGGCTGTGGAACCCACGTCCGGCCTGCCCCCTGGTCTAGCACCTGGTGCCCGCTGTCCCCACCCCCTACAACAACAGTACAAGGCACTTCCCCAAATCACTGGAGGGTAAGTTGTTGACATAAAGCCCAGCACCCCATGTTTCGGGGCGAGAAGCGAGGGCATTCTCTTACGTGAGGACAGTATGACCACTGTAGCTAACGTTTAGCAGGCTAAGGTGCGATGGGCCAGCGCAGGATGCCAGGAAGTGCTCCCTTTGGTATCCATGTCACAAATACTGCACTAGCTACTGTCATCATCGCCAACAGCGTTTTGTGTTTTGGTACATATAAATTTGTAACTATTTTGTTTTTGTAAAAACATGTTATATTTCAAATGTCTTTCTGTATTAAATTCATGTAGTCTACAAAGAAAAAACATGAAGAAAAGTACTTATGTTAATGGAGCCATCGGGAGGTGTAAGATTACCCACACACGCTCTTCCTCAGGCCCGGGGCCACAGAACTGTCCTCAGAGAAGGCCTCTCCGTTCCTTTGGGCACCTCCGTGCACACGGACCATTCCCGGAAGTCCTCGCCTGATGCATCTGGGACACAGCCTGGGACCCTGCGGGCACCGTTCTCGCACCAGCCTGGCCTCCCTCTTTCTGACTGGTGGACGGTGACAGGAACATGGACTCCACACGCCCGTTAGCCATCTAGGGCTGCTGTGACAAATTCCCACGAGCCTAGTGGCTGAACACAGCCCGTTCCGTGGGCGAGAAGTCCACCCGAAAGGGATGAATGTGGGTGGGCCCGTGCGTTCCTTCGGGAGGTCTCTCCACCATAACAGCAAGGCCAGGGGGTCGCTCTGCTGGTTAGATTAAACGTACAGAAGATGATGTATACTGTTCAGTGCTTAAGAGTTTTAAATTTACTTTTTCTAACTTCAGGGAAATAAGGTTTACTGAGCCACAAGCAAGGTACTGTTACTCTGCTCACTGAGCTCGGAACTTAGCAGACTGCTGAAGCATACCCCAAGACTTCAGTACTACAATGCACTGAGTGGTAACAGCCACGTACAAGGCCTGTTAACGTAAAAAATACCCGCCAACTTCCTCCCAAGCCACTGGTCTTGTTCCCCTCAGAGCGCACCGGCACTGCATCCGCCCCTGCCCTGTGCCTCTCAACTCCCTTCCTGTGAGCAGCAGTGGGTTCCGGTCTGTCGGGAGAGCGCAGACGTAACTAAAGATCTGCTCTAGAGTTTTGGAGAGCTCATTATTGCCTCTGGATTCTCCCTTCAAATTCTGTGGGGCCCAGGATTTCTACCAGTAAGCCAGTCTGGGAGAAGCAGCGTGTGGAGACGAGGGCAGACATGGGTGGTGCGCCGCCCCTGGGCCCAGGGTACCACCCATTCTTCCACGTGGATCCCAAGTGCAGGAAGCGGCTGGTGGGGAGGAGAGTGGAGGGAGAGAACTCTGGTGTTTGAGACAGGGGAAGTGATGCCTCACAGGCAGTCAGGCTTCTACAAAGGCTTCCTCAAATAAGGTTAAGTTCGAAGTCGTTTCATTATAAGGTTGATGAGGTGCCCTAGGAACTTAAGCCCTAGCCCGCGGTAACCCTGGGTTTGTTCTGTCATATTGCTGAGAGTTGTGGAGCCTGTTGAGGACATTAAGTGAGGACCTACTGTATTTAGGTATAAAGTATAAAGAACAACATGAATCCCCTATGCTTTTTAAACAAGTATTTTCAAAGAAGGAGCAAGAACATCAGAAATTAAGTAACTTGACTATGACATTTTGAATGTGTGAACTGCACGGGAATTCTTGGTGGTGCGTTGCACCGGGCCCTGGATGGACGTCGGGGGTAGTGGAGCCCTTGGCATTACTGTTTGGTGCTCTTTGAACGGAATTTGCTTTCAGCCGATTCTGTTACTCCACCGTGGATTAGAATTTTCCTGTATTTCAAATTTTTGAAAAAATTTTGAAAGACTAGTGCTGATAACTGCATATGGCCTCTAGCGTGGGCATTTTTTGCCAAGATGTCTACAGAGAAAGCCTCCCAGGCCTGTGCCAGGCTACAGCTACAGCTACAGCTACCTAACCCTCGTCAGCCTGGCAGGCAAGTCAAGGTGAAGGGAAGCAAATGGAGGAGCAGCCCTAGGAGAGAGAACCAACGACCTCCGACCTGGCAACCAGGCGGCGGGGAGAAAATCCCGCTCGCAGGCAGACCCAGGGGAGCCAAGTGGAACGGCCTTCTCAGGAGGAAGGGGCCCGAGACACCGGAGGGGCTGCTGAAAAGGATGAACTGGCTGCGGATATCCATGTCACAGCCTCTCAAACACTTCTGTGGCCGGGCTCACTGTCTCCTCCAAGCAGTGTCGACTTTTTGGGCCAACACGGGAACAGCTGTGCGCCAAGGACTGTCGGTTCTGAAACTGCTAGGGCTTCACCGAAGATCTCCAAGCATCCCCAGGGTGCCGCAAAGTGGGGACGCTGCCTCCGTTGTTCAGGACAGAAAGCCGGGCTCAGTGAAGCCATGGTTTCCTGAGCTCCAGGCCTCTCTCGGCTTCAGAGCCATGTGAGAGGAGAGCGGACGCTCCCCGGGCTAAGTTGCCTGGACCACGCCCAACCTGACAGGTAAGGTCCTGGCTGCCTCTGCCCAGCCATTATCACACTCGGCCAACACTTGCCAACAGACTTAATTGCCTCCTAACTGTTTTGTTGTATTTCTGTTTAGACTCTACTTGAAGGTAAAAAACTCTGACCTAACCATCTTTGTAACCACCTTACGCTGGGCCCAAGGCGTAATCAGTAGATAGTATGACTGACGGGAGAATCCAGACGCATCAGGCAGCCGGGCAGGCTGACCACCACTGAACATCAGTGTGAGGCATCAGCAACGACGTGCTTCAGCCGTGTGGCAAACAGGCATCCCTGTGCGTCCTGTGCCCAAGCACCGGGCGGAGGGGCGGGGCCCTCTCCCTGCCCCACACCAGTGACTCCTCACGAGGAGCGCTGAGATGCACAAGCAGGTGCTGTGGACTCACAGAGGCGGAGGCTGGAGGTGGGGACCCAGGTCCAGGCCTCACGGTGGGTATGGCTGGACTTGTGGACAGAGGGACAGAGCAGCAGCCCCGCTGGAGCGGAGGGGCTGGGTGTAACAGTAGGGTGTCTTTGAGGTCAGCCATCTGGTTTCCCTGGAAGCTGCTGTAACTCCAATCCGGTCCCAGCTGTCCAGAGCCCATTCAAACAGACGGAGGAGCGAATCCTGGCACCTCCTGGAAGGGCCTGAGAAGTGGACGGGGCTGTGCAGCGTGGGAGCTGGTGGGGGCTCCCGGCCGGCGGAGGCCGCAGCCCTGCGCGAGGTGAGAGACCTGCGGCCCGCTCCTTCCTGCAGGATGGCCGGCAGCGCTTCCCTCCGTCCGTCACACATCCACCCAAGAAATTCCCTTTCCCAGTTTAAACGAGAAACGACGTCTACAGTCCCAAGTTCTGGGCTTTTGCAACTGCAGCCAAGAGAACCCTCATCTAACCCAATGCAATCACCGCCGACATGGAATAGTCAGCTTTCTTCTTCTAAACATCACCATGAAACATATCTCCCGCCACCATTTCCTCCCCTCACTTCACACAATATCCCGAAATTATGAGAGAAATGCAACGTAACAGTGGGGGCATGAAAGAACCGCTGGTGCCCAGGTGGAGAGGGTATGCCGTGTGGTGGGTTATGGAGAGTTGGTGTTAACCTTTCATTCTGGAGAGGAGGGGACCTCACGCTGCGAGGCTGCACCCCTGCGTAGGTTCCATTCTTGCTTGGAAGTACAATTAGGTCCTGGGAAGATGAAAAAGGAATACATTTGGAGTTCTCATGAACAGTTTTCAAAGACTGGTGGTCCTAACTTCTGTTAGAGCTTCAGTAGCAGAGAATTAATAAAAGTAACGGGAATTTACCACTCTAATAAAAGGGTCTCCTCCCTTCCTTAAAAACATTTCCTAGGCCCTTCCGGGTGGCTCAGTGGTTGGAGCATCATCCTGTACACCAAAAGGTTCTGCATTCGATTCACAGTGGGGGTGTCTATGGGGGGCAACAGAGCAATGTTTCTCATATCGGTGTTTCTCTCCCTCCTCCCCCTCCATCAAGTCAATGAAAACAAATCCTGGGGTGAGGACTAAAAAAAAAATTCCTAGAAGGAACTTGACGGTTGATAGTTAGCGCCGACATAGCACAGCAGTTACGCGGCGATCTCTGTTCAGTGGCAGTCACCGTGCCGTCTGAAAGGCGGAGGCTTGTTTAAAACGCGGGTTTATTCCTCCGGTGTGGTGAGCAGCCCCGGGTCAGAGGCCCTCACAGTGGAGGCCGCACACGATGCAGGGCCCACGAGGCAGCACCGGGTGGTCGGGGCGAGGGAGCCGGTGGCACTCGGGCCCGAGCCTTTCCTGCGAACCGAGGCCGCCGCACAGGCAGGGCACGCAGGCCCGGGCTGGCTGGTGCGAGTGATGTCGGTGGCCCTGGGGCACAAGGGCTGTCCCGACGCGTCTGGGCCTGGCCTCTAGGTGGCCCGGAGCCTGCAGCCCCGTGACAGCAGGGTGGTGTGGACACGCACTGGCTGCTCTGCACAGGGAGGCCGGCTGGCAGGCACCGGGCGCGGTCAATGCAGCAGAAACACAGGGTTAGCACAAGCCTTCACTCCAGTCATGGCCTTTGTCTTCTAATTCTAGCGAAATACGTAATTCTACCTAGGGTTCCTTTCTTTTTGATATAACATCAATTTTATTGATTATTTAGTAAAAAGCTAATGGCCTGTGTTGAAGGAAAAGTAACAGTGATAGGACTTGAATTTTTAAAAATTTTACATTTTGCAGCTCAGTAGTAATTTCTATCCTCTGTGAAATGCTAGAGAAAATTCTTTGATAAGATTTTGCTCAGTGTTGAAGTACAGTAGTTTTTATAGCATGGTGTTCAAATATTACTTGCAATTTTTAGCAATGAGTTTATTGTGTTTTAATCAAAGGCTCAGAATAAGACAAAGTTCTGCAGCCCACAAAGTCATTCACCAAAGAAGGTGGCAACGCTGCGAGACGATCTGCTGACGACTTACTTTCTGGTCTCCGGCCTTTCCGCTGGCGGCACCTGCTCCAGTATCTGTGGGGGACAGCGCACTGACCCTCCGGCCGTGTCGGTAAGTCCCCACCGGCCGCTGCCTCTGTGGTCTGCCGCCTGTGAGGCTGGGCACAGGCCTGGGGGTTCCTGCATCAAGCCCACCTACAGATTCTAATAGATGTGGGGACACCTGGTCCACAACATCACAGTATTACCACATTCCCATCATGCTTTGTTTCCCAGCTGTCCAGTCAATGAACTCAGTGCTACCTGAAGAGAATACAGGGACTGACTGCCATTCACTTTCAAGGGAACCACCTGTTCACATCGTATTCCTTCCCTCGCCAAACTCGACTGCTGCCCGCTTCTGTTTAACCAAATGACAGGGACAAGGAGAGAATTTTTATGAGAACCCAAACCAACCTGTACAGAGCACTTCCTGTGGGCCATGCTGCTCACAGGGATTTTACGGGACCCTCGTCAGCCTTGGAGAGGCGCTGCCATTCTCCCCACTTCATGTGAGCAGTCAAGGTGTACGGAGGTCAGCCTGCCAAGGTCACACATGACCTCAGAGCCTGTTCTGAAACCGCCACGTGGTCTGCAGGATGGCCTTCTATTTACTTGTATCATGCACTAGCACATAATAAAAACCGTTATACCCCACGGGGAAGGTGTAATAAAGTGGACACCCATGTGCTAGCTTAAGATAAAGGCCATTACCAATTCCCTCGCTCACTACTCCCGCCGGGTGCAGGCCCTTTCACCACAGCACCCTACCCATACCTGCTCTGCTTTACCTGCTGGATTCACTGTTGCACACAAAAACCAGGCTTATTTTCCTTAAAAAAAAAAAAAAAAAAAGCAAAAATCCTCCTTCAGCCAGTGGTTCTTAATACCATAGGAATGGACCTTGTGGGCATATGTGAAAGCAATGAATCGACAGAGGCCAGCAAAAATCACACACACAGAAAATTCTGGAAAGTATTTCAACGTTTCACACATCTCCTCAAGCTACAGGTGACCATGTAACTGACGTTCACACCAGGACACTGTGGAGAGTAGCTACACGGAGGCGCAGGTGCCAGCTGCGGCCAGCGGGCACTGCTGTCACCTCCTCACGCTGCCTCACAGCAGCTCCTACCTCACCAGTGCCCGCTCCTCCAGTCCGCGGCCCTCTCGCTGTCCCGCGCTCCCGCCTCGGGGCAGGCTCACTGTCTTTATTTGCCAGGCTTACGGAAGGACAGTTAACAAATAAGATGGTAACATTTAAAGTGCACAGTGTGACAATTTGGCGTATGCATACATTGTGGAAGGGACCCCGCCACTTGAGTTAATCAACATGCCCATCATTTCATAGTTATCCTTTGTGTGTGTGAGAACGCTTCACAATCTATCCTCTTAACAAATTTCAATGATACCATATGATATTAACTACAGTCACCATTCCGTATATGAGATCCTCAGAATTAATTCGCCTTATAACCAAAAGTTTGTGCGAAACTTGAAGGGCATTGTGCAAAGTGAAATAAGCCAGACAGAGGAAGACAAAACCTGCATGGTATCAATGATATGTAGACTGTATTAAAAAAAAAAAGTCAGACGCAGAGAGGAGGATGGTACTGCCAGGGGCCGAGGGTGGGGAAACTGGCTTGCTGCCTTCAACAGCTTCCGGGCAGCTCGGCCTCTCCCTCAGCTTCCCTCTGCTCCTGAACAAGCTCGCCCCTCAGTGTGGAAACTGCTGGCCCACTGCCACGCGGGCAAACAAGAGTCAGGAGAGGCGAGTTCAAGCCCAGTCCCACCAGAAATACAATGGGCTTCACCTTAAGCGGGGCTGGGCTTTCCTGTCCACAGAACGAGGTGACTTGATGGGGATTTGCTCAATGTTCCCCTCGTGTCGAGAATGCCGAGATGCTAGGAATTTACACTTCTTCTAAAACTACCTTCTGAAAAAGCCTAAAAAAACAAAGCAGCAGACTGAAGCTAACATTTTTAAAAGTGATTTTTAAAAGGTAACCTTTGCAAAGTAGCATTTGAAAATAAGCGCTCACAACCCAGTGTCTGGCTGTGGCCTCCCACTGGCCGGCACTTGATGTGTTGGCCACCCGCAGGTGCGCGTCCCCCTCCTTTCCCGGCGACACTCAGCGCTTCTTCCAGGTAAACTTCCTGCGGGCTCCCTCCTGGCCCGGCTTCTTCCGTTCTCGGACGCGCGGATCAGACGTGAGCAGTCCAGCTGCAGCACAGAGAGAGAAGCTGTGACAAACCCTGGGAAAAGCACTCTTTCAGGATATTTTCCCAAACACCAGCGACATGATTCAGTCTGCTTTCCTTATCGCGTGAGGACTGATTACTTTCAGGTTTTCAAACCTGTTTAACTTAAGTGAAAGCTGCTCTTGTGTGGGAGGCTGCTATTCCCGGCAGTGGAACTCCTGCACACCCATCATTCCAGATGCGAGCGAGTTTAATGCACACAGAGGTGGAGAAGAAACACACGGGGCAGTAGGAGGTATATGGACACCATATATTACTGGTATACATGAACATACACATACTTACAATATGACTTACTGAACATGTTTGAGGAAAAAATCTTAATCTAATTTATGCCATCATAATATCCCTGGTATTTTGTTTCAGAATCTAAGTAGTGAGTTTTAGGGTTGCATTCTCAACATAAGCAGTTTATCCCAGAAGAACATCAGTGTAAATTAGAGGCTCCCACGCTCCTGGTCAGTCTCCGGGAGCAACTATGCTTCCTCCACAATTACGGAGCTGCTCATAGTGCATGGATGCAGTCAGCATATCAGCAAAGACCAGAGATTTCAAAACTTCCGGCAGTAAGAAAGCTTTTATAAATATGTAAACGGACCACAGTGTTTCACTGTTGTTTTTAAACTCTTCTAACACTAGTACCTGTGTAAGTATTTCACGAGGGGTCTTGTCACGACCATCCAGCAAAGGAAAACTTCAAGTGCTTATCATGTACCCACAGCTTTTGCACTTTACTTGTACTTAAATGGCATGGAATAAAAAAGATTTTGAACAAAATGCAGACAAGACCTGTCTAAATTCTACTTGAAATTATAAGTGATAATGCTTTATTACTTTTCGATATGCACAGTAACTCAAACTAGCAGAATTGTTAAGACCCTATAAAATGATTTTAATGACCAGATATGAATTTCACAAAATGGTGAACTGTTTATAAACAAATGGATTGTGAAGAGGCTGACACATTTAACGAGGCTCAGCCATAGGTGGCACCGTTCTGTAGCACAGCTCCGGGAGCCAGGGGCTGAGGGAGGGGAGGGACTGGGGGAGCCAGGGACTGGGGAAGGGAGGGACTGGGGGAGCCAGGGGCTGAGGGAGGGGAGGGACTGGGGACTGGGGGAGCCAGGGGCTGAGGGAGGGGAGGGACTGGGGACTGGGGGAGCCAGGGGCTGGGGAGGGCGGCGAGTGCGGAGCCGCAGCACCCGCAGCACTGTCGTTTCTTCACTAACAGCGTAAAGAAAATCTCCAGCCAGAACCGCCCTGATTTATTGTAAGTGCCGAAGCAGTGCCCTAACGAACAAGTCTAGCGCATATTCATTCTCACACTTGTTTCCACGACCATGTCATGGGGTTACATGAAGCGAGATAACATGAAATTCGAACTAACATCACCATGGAAAAATGGAAACCTCCAATAATTTTGGAAAGAAATACATACCTTAAGGGCTTCACCATTAAATGAAATAATTATTATAACTTTCCACGATAAAACAAAAACAACCAACCCATCTACTAAATACAATTGAGCAGCACTTGATAAAATGGTTATGCCTTGAGATCCAAATAAATTTCCTCTGATGCTGGCAATGCCTCCCTTTTCTTTTTCTAATTCAAGTTCATTTTGTAGAAATCAAAACTGAATAACAATACTATAGTTCTGAAGCATGAAAAGAGAAGGCAGCAAATTGCAATACTGCACAGTGAACTGTTTTCTCACTGAGTTCAGGTACGTAGCACAAGAATAAAACAAACACTTCCCTCCCACAGCAATGCATACCTTGTCTCATCCACTCGACCTCTTCCTCGGTGACAAAACTGCACAAAGCCCTGGCCACTGCCAAGCGGATGGCTCCAGCCTGCGCCGACCTGCCGCCCCCGGAGACGGTGCAGGTCACATCGTGCTTTCCCAGTCGGTCCAGGAAGTGAAACGGGAACATCAGCTGTTCTCTGAAGCACAGCACCAGGAATGTGGTTAAGTTCACTACAGCACATGACTTTATAGACGGTTCACATTCTGACCATTTACAAAAGCCATACTGTGCCCTAAGGGTTCATACTTGTGGATGAATCCATTACTATATTTTTCATACTTTTTAATTAATCCATTGTGAAGAAACACTAATATTTCTTTTTTAAAAATATTTTTATTGATTTTTAGAGAGACAGGAATGGGGAGGGGAGAAAGAGAAACATTGATGAGAGAGAAACATTGATTAGCTGCCTCGGGCATACTCCCTCCTGGGGATTAAGCCTGCGACCCAGGCACATGCCCTGACCAGGAACTGAACCAACAACCTTTTGGTGCATGGGACAATACCCAACCAATTGAGCCAGCTGAGTCACACCGACCAGGGATTTTCTTTTTTTTAAATCCTCACCCAAGGAGATGTTTAGAGAGGAAGGTAGAGGGGGTGAGAGAGAGAAACACTGATGTAAGAGAGAAACATCAATTGGCTACCTCGTGTACATGCCCTGACTGGGAGTTGAACCTGCAACCTTTCGGGGCACAGGACAACACTCCAAATAACTGAGCCACATAGGCCAGGACCACGGATATTTCTGGTATTTAGAATGTTTTGCTGAGAGCAAGGTTTATTTCTCTTTTTCTTGGATATAGCAATATACTATCTGACTATTGATTACTTTTATCTTCATAAGGCCTTTGTGAGGCTTGGAAATAACCTCTAAAGAAGTCTTAAAGTTGGAAAACTCCATTAATCAAATGAATCTAACTTGCTGGAGTCAAGGATCAGATACAATATTGATGGGCTTTCCCATGCAGTTTCACTAAATAAAGTATGCTACAATGCATTTGTATAATGCACATACAATGCACATCCTGACAGTTTTTAAAGTTACTAAAGCCACATTCAACTCCCCACACCCCACAATGAAACACATATTGCTATTAACAGTTCTCTAAGCTACAGGGTCCTGCTCCTTGCCTGATTGCAGGTGACTGCACAACCCCAGCCAGGCCTGCGTCCCTATACAGCGAGTGTCCACGTGGTCCCAGGCAGGCACCACAGGATTAGAGAGAGAAAGGAGCACAGACAGAATATGGGCCTGGACCTTCTCTTGCTCAACTGAGCAAGTATTTGCTGAGCACCATTTATGTGCCAGGTGCAATGTTCGCTACCACCTTTGTCAAGTACTTAGACAAAGTACTTTGCAATTTATATGTAGAATGTATTAAATTATATGTAGAATGTATTAAATTAATGTATTACATTAAATTATATGTAGAATGTATTAAAAAACTTTAAAAGTTTTTAATGTATTAAAAAACTTTAAAAGTTTGCCCACTTTGTCAAGTACTTAGACAAAATTTTGCAATTTTACCTTAATATCTCTGCTGAATTTTTATTTAGAAAAGTTGATTTATATTGCACTTTGCTTGCTTTGACTGACACAGTAGCTTTCTAGACCCAAAACAGAGCTTATTACAACACAGTGAAGCTGAAAGATGAATACAGACAGAACATTCAAGTGTCACTCCTTGACTGACATTACCAAAACAATCACATGCAGGAAGATGTATCGGAAGGGACCTTCCAGGGCATAGTTCACTGGAACTTATAACAATATTGTTTCAATAGGGAGAAACATAAATCTATATTGCTCTTTTGAACAAATAAACAACCAAATAAAAAATAGGAATGTTGTGGAAATAGTCGTTATAAGTAACTAGAGGCCTGGTGCATGAAAATTCGTGCACGGGGGGTGAGGGGGGTGTCCCTGAGCCCGGCCTGCCCCCTCTCACAGTCCGGGAGCCCTCAGGGGATGTCCTACTGACGGCTTGGGAGCGGGCCTAAGCCGAAGTCTGGCCTCCCTCTGCGAGAGGTGACCGGGCTGATCAGGGGAAGGTGCCGCCCCCATCACCCTGCTGTTGCTGCCACTGCCGGCCACGGCAGCTGCCTGAGCCCATGGCTGCCTGAGCCCGGGCCTCGCAGCTGCTGTGGCTTTGTCTGGATGGACATCCAGATGGACATCTGCCCTAATTAGCGTATTACCCTTTCATTATAAGTAATAGCCATGTTATGATAATAACTGAAGAGAATTTAGAGACTGATAACCTAATTCCATCATTTCATTTTTTCCAGCAAGGAACGAGGCCAAGATAAAATCTGTGGACTGTCGTATGCACACGCCACTGGAGAATCTGCATGCCTCACAGCCAAGTGAGGTCCTGGCACCCGTGATGCTACAAAGACAAGCTCTGATCATCCACTCGTTTGGGAGTTTAAACATTTTCCTGTCCTAATTTCTAAAATTTCAAGATCCCCCAACACTTGCTTATTAAAGAAACTTAAGACTAAAATTCAGGAAGAAATACTACCATTTACTCGAGATGCATCACTAGAGTAGTCCAGGTGAGAAAGAACCATTAAGGAGAATCTAGATAGTTGAGAAATTGGTATACACTGAGGTACAATCTTAAATTTATAAGTAGATGAAAAAATACCCAAAGGGTAATAATAAAAAGTAACTATATAGCTACTGATTTAAATTAATCTGACTACAAACTGGTACATGGCTTGAAAATATTTTATAATTCATCTCTCTCCTCAGGAATCCCAGATGAAATCCTGAGTTAAAAGAATCAAATTTACTTTGTTCCTTGTTATATAATACAAGTTATTTTGAAAAAACAAACAAAATCCCACAACTTTCTCATTTCTATCTTCTCTGAACACTACTTCTAGGACATCAATTCTATTATCATGTAGCTTAACATACATATAATTGCATAGTCTCTTATTTCTCTCCTAAAGGCCAGGTGCACAAATTTGTGCACAGGTGGGGTCCGGCGGGCCTGCTCCGATTGGGGCTGATTGGGCTGGGCAGGCCGGGGGAGGGGCCACGGGCAGTTGGCCAGCTGACCCCACCCCCTGGTCGAACTCCTGGTCGAGTGGACAATTTGCATATTAGCCTTTTGTTATGTAGGAGGATAACTGCCTGAGCCGCTAAGCGTATCTCCTCGTCTACATGGCTCATGTCCTGTGAGGAATGCACTCCGTCAGTACAGTGATGATCACTTAGAGCTGCTTTATTGGTTGAACGACAGAGCAAAGGCCTTTCCAAATCAGAAAGGTTATTGATCTTTGTATTCCACAATGCCAGGCGCACTGTAATAAACAGTGGTTGTGTAAGTGGATGAAAGAATAAAAAATTCCTGAGGCTGCTGGGAAGGCAGCAGGTCAACCTTCCCAGTGATTGCTGATGTTTTGTGTAAAGGCAGCCTAGAGGAAGGCCCTGGAAAGCAAGCAGTTCAATCAGCCTCAGCATTATCTCAGTGATCACCACCTTGGCTGCGGTCCCGCAGCTGGGAAGCACCAAGATCACCCTCCTCCGGTTCAGTGGTCCTGCCCGGCCAGCGCCCTCACTGCTGACCTGCAAGCTCCGGGGCTGCTCCAGCAGGAGGAGAGGCAGTCCATGCTAGTGTGGCCGCCGGGAGCCCTCCAGCTGCTTCCAGATGAGGTGGCTTAGCCACCCATTCCCACCATGACTAGCTATAGGTTTCCCAACAGAGTTTCCTAATGACAGAAATCAGATCTTACATGGCTGTAATATCTTCACACTATCCAGAACAAGCCTCGACTCATACAATCCTTATTAAATGTCTGTTGAATTCTAAATGAATAAGTTCTGAGAATATATTTTAATTGTGAGATCAAGCCAAAATGGAGATTTTGTGTTAAATCATCAGTTATATCTGAAAATCAATGAACAGGCAAATATCGGTCAAATGTTATCCCCCCTAGCAGGCCCCAGTGCTAAAGTGATGGGTCGCTCTTGCTTTTCATGAGGGAAATAGGAACTTTCTCATCTGTTCCCCTGCGAGGATGATGGCAGAATTAGTTTAATTCACATTAAATGGAGTCAGAGCAGACACACACACACACAGATAAACACACATTTCCTGAAGAAATTACTCTGCCCAGGAGCTTACACTGCATCAACAGGTCCCCTTTCCCTACTGCACTGACCTTAAACCTCTCCCCATTCAAGAAGCGGGAGGAGGATTAGGAAAGGAGGAGCAATCATGCAGAGCTCTGTTCCTTGTGGATAATGACAGTAAATACCGGGAAGACAATAACGGTCTCAAGAACAGGCCTTTGCAGGAGACTCAGAGACCTTAGAGGAGCACATGTGGAGGCTCTGAACTGTAACACCCCCTAATGATTCATGTGATTCGTGTCTGTTTCCCATGGGATACAAAGCTCGGAAAGAGAACTGCCATACTTAGCACTGGGGTGCAGCCAAGCCCTCCTGGGCTCTTATTTACGGTGGAAGTGGTTGCTCAATCTATATATACTAGAGGCCCGATGCATGAATTCGTGCACGGGTAGGGTCCGGCCGGCCCGCCCTGATTGGGGCCGATCAGGGCCACGTCGGCCAAGGGGAGGGACGCAGAAAGTTGGCTGGCCGGCCCTTCCCCCGATCGGGGTCGCAGTGTGCATCAAAGTAACCGGTCATTCTGGTCACTTGGCTTTTATATCTATACTAATAAAAGGGTAATATGCTAATTAGACCGTGTCAACAGGACATCTTCCAGACGTCCGACTTCCTTCTGCACAAAGCCACGGTGGCAGGTGCCGAGGCAAAGGCGGTTAGGGGCGATCAGGCCAGCAGGGGAGCAAGCAGTTAGAGGTGATCAGGCGGGCAGGGGAGCAAGCAGTTAGGGGTGAGATCAGGCCGGCAGGGGAGGGAAGTTGGGGGCGATCAGGCAGGCATTCAGAGGCAGTTAGGGGTAATCAGGCAGGCAGGCAGGCGAGCGGTTAGGAGCCAGTGGTCCCAGATTGTGAGAGGGATGTCCGACTGCCGGTTTAGACTCTGTGGGATCAGGTCTAAACCAGCAGTTGGACATCCTCTGAAGGGTCCCAGATTGGAGAGGGTGCAGGCCTGGCTGAGGAAGTCCCCACCCCATGCACGAATTTCATGCACAGGGCCTCTAGTCTTACCTAATAATAGACAAAGATGTAAATTGACTGTACCTCCGCTATGCCCACCAGCCAATCAGGAGCGATATGCAAATTAACCAAACAAAAATGGTGGTTAATTTGCATACACAGGCACTGAGCGACGGGGGGGCGGGTGAGAGGCTTGCATCGTCACCATGGTGATGATGCAGGCATTCCACCCCACCCCTGGTCTCTCAGGGCCTCTGGGCAGCATGGGAAGGCGGGCCAGAGCAGAAAGAGGTGGCTCTGGGGCTGGGCCGGAGTGGAAAGGTGGTGCCGGCAGCCAGGGAAAGGAAGGCCCATTCTAGCACGAATCTTTGTGCATTGGGCTTCTAATATATAGATAAAAGCTTAATATGCAAATTGTACCCACGGGAGTTCAACCAGGAGACCAATCGCTAACTATGACGTGCACTGACCACCAGGGGGCAGTGCAGAATGAAGGAAGGCCCTGGCCAGCAGCTGGCAGTCGAGGAAGGGAGGCCCCAGCTGGCAGCCAGAAGACCCCGATCAGCCCTGGTCGCTGGCCAGGACTAGGGACCTTACCCATGCATGAATTTCGTGCACCGGGCCTCTTGTGTACATATAGTTTATTTCCTCTGGATAGGAAAAATATCTGAAGTGACAGAGCAGACTTTTTCTAACATGCATGATGGCCATGGCTGCTTTTCATTGTCGTTTGGTTTTGTTTATGCCCTCCCCTAAACAAGGGAAACAGAAAGGGGAAATCTACTTTTCTTACATTTTGGCACATTCTGCATTTCAGAACGTAAGAGATATCTGTGGGAAAATATGACAAAAAAGTGATAGCTTCCCTCTAGCTAGTCTGATAAATTATATTAGTAAAAACAAAAAAACCATTAGCAAAGACAAATGCAATCAGCAAATCAAAAGCCTTAATGAATTGATCATGATGAAATATATTTTCTTTAAAAACAAAAAGCAAAAGCAAAACCAGACACTAACCTGTCCTGCATCACAGGGAAGTAAAGCAGGTAATCGATGCCATTAATTTTTATTCTTCCACTTCCATGTTCATAAACAACTGCCTCTGCTTTTGCACTCTTTCTTTTACCTTTAAAAATATAAAATTTCTAATAGTAAAAATCTGAAAGAGCAGGGCTTTGAGACAATAAAGTCACATTAAAATTTTTTTTCTTCCAAATAACAATATATAGCTCTACACAGGAAACTCTAAGACTACTATACAAGTCAATCAAAAATAGGTAAACTACACCATAATCAATGTAATAGAGCTTATTATGAGGTAATTTTGTTCTTCAATTCCATTTGAAAAACACTACAATGATTTTAAGTTAGTTTTCACAAGAAACAAAGTAATTCATATTTATTTATATTACTTTAAAAAGTCAACCATTTACAGTGTTCTTTTATATTCAATAAGAATATATTTAATCATATAATTTTTCAAATATTTGAAAAGTATAACATATAATTGATAGAAATGAAAGTAATGACAAGGCAAGATGTTAAATTTGTAAGAGTTGCAGGTATATAATTTAATACATTAATTTTTTTAAAATATATTTTTATTGATTTCAGAGAGGAAGGGAGAGGGAGATAGAAAAACATCAATGATGAGAGAGAATCACTGACTGGCTGCCTCCTGCACACCCCACTAGGAAATGAGCTGGCAACCTGGTCATGTGCCCTGACCAGAAATCGACCTGTGACCTCTTGGTTCACAGATCGATGCTCAACCACTGAGTCATCCCAGCCAGGCTAGTACATTAATTTTTAAAAGTTACACCATGTCAAATGTCTGCACACCTACAAGGAAAAGGTGAGTGAGGGCCTAAAGTTCTCCCGTCTCATAGTTTTAGCTTCTGATATGCAGATTCATGGGCACTTTCATTTTATATAAGAAACCTTTATTATAAATGTTTTAGTGTTTCTACCAGTTGAAAGTGTAAAAATAAAAAGATTTAACATAAATATGGGAAAATAAAAAGGGTTAATACGATTGTGTAGGAATGTGTCCACATTTTTTCTTAGGACATTTTAAGGTCTTGCTTTTTAAAACGTCAATAGAATCTTAAAAATGAGGAATTCCAAGGTAGCAATAGCAAAAATAAACAAACCAATGGAATGAATCCCAGAGCAACAGCAAGTAAAAACCACTGCAGTTTCATGGCGGTCATGGAGCTCACTCCTCTCCGTGGAATGCCATTACCTTCGCTGGTGCTGAAGGCCATTCCCTGCGCGTCATGCTGCACGGGCTCAATCGGCTGCTTCTTTGATTGCACAGTGACACTCCTGCGGAAGCTCTGCACAAATTCTTCTGCGGCAGCTCCGCACTGCAGTAACCTTTCCATCAGCTGCACGAACTGCGCGTACTGCACACAATGGAAACTCATTAGAAGATGCAAGTGTAATTGCATTTGCTAAATTTTTTCTATTTTGATAGACTCGATCTTTCCAGTGTTGCTTTCATGATGGCTTTGACAAGATGACACTTGTGCGCCTCACGCTGCTTTTAACGCAGCGTGCAGACGCAGCACTTGCCTGTGGATCTTCAGGGCTCACTCATTTCTTTGAGAAACAAAGAGATGTGTCATTCAAAGAAGTCGACTTCTCCATATTTTGATGACGTGAAATTGAGATTTAAATTCATTTTCAAAAAAATATTTAGATGATCTTCAAGAGTAATTTCTACTTCTTATTAGAACCGTATTTAGAGGAGCTTCATAAATAATTTCCAGTAAGTTATGTGTAGTAAAATGGGAAGAGTTTGATTTTGAGAAAATGTACTCTTAAATTATATTTCATAATACACTTGGCAAATATATCTTTAGCTGTTCAAGCTGTGTTACTTTAATGTTTATGATTTCCTTTAAAACCGAACAATCAAGCTATTTAAAAATTCAAGAGATACTTGACTTAAAGGGCAACCTCTTGAAATAAATTATCCTTGCTACTCTGTGCATTTTTTTTAATAGTTCTTGAACATGTGATTAGAAAGTAAACAACTTGGTATTAACCCCTTAAAATTAGAAGTCAGAATAATCATTCTAAAGTGTTTTTGCAGAAGGAAACAACTAATACTTGAGGTCCTCAGGCATGTGCAGTATGAAACCAATTCTGACAATCTTATTGATGTTTCTGCCAACCTGAACGTCACACTCGTCTGTCACCACTGCCTTCGGTGTGGAAATCTGCCATTGGTAACTGGAAATATGGAAGACTCTCAGCGGTCAGAGCAAAAGGACTGCTTCCATCACTGCCCCTGTGACGTCACAGGGAGGAAGGCCATTTTCCAAGTGGGTGAAGAACTCAGCCACCAGTGATGCTGGCCTGATAAAGCTCCATCCTTCCCTCCATCCTCAGGCCGATGGCCTTTGTCCTCAGCGATTCTCTCAATTCCACTGCACACAGTGTGACTACTGGTGAACCTACCAAGGGGTAACTGCAGGGATGATACAGTCGTGCTCATGAACTAAGAGGTTTAGGAAGTCACTGACTGTTCCTGCCTCCTTCATCTTGATACCAGACTTCAGCTGAGAGCCACTCCCCAAAAGGATAGAAGACACACGTACATACACATCTATGCACACCTGTATAAAGTCTTTGCGATGTTTTCAAAATGAAAAACACAACCCTGTAGTATGAAAATCAAAGCAACCACAAACGGGAAACCACGAAGTGCTGTGTTCCATGGAGAAGCAAAGGGAGATTTTTCCAGTGAGATCCGAGTTCAACAACACCGACGTGGCAGTCAGGATGCTGGAAATTAACTCCAGACCTACCACTCACTCACCGAATGCCTGACACCTTGGTTAAGCAACATGCCAATTTGTTAATTTATCCAATATATTCAATGAGAAAAAGGGCAATGTCAGTACATGACTTAAAACCTACTTGGTGGCAAGGCACTACCACTGTTAGCCACTGCCAGGGAAGAAAAAACACTCTTGGAACCATTTTGAAATTAATCTACACTGAAATCTTCCAAAAATAATCTAAATTTAGAACAGAAAAATATGTAAAAATATCATCAAATTTCCTCTGATGATACTGGCATATATTAGGACATTTTGTAAACAATCTGAGACCTAAAGTAGGAGTCAAAAGCAATAGGATATAGCATTCACCTGGAAGCTTGTTAAAATATTGATTCCAGTGACTCCCCTAGAAATCCCGAGCTACGTCTGAATATGAGGGCTGCATTTTGTAAGCAGCATTCCAAGTGATTCTGTCACAGGAGTTCTCCAGATCCAGAATGAAAAGCAGTGGCCTCGAGATACTGCACGTAGGTAAGCCAAAAAGCAGGAAGTTGTATGAAGGTCACCATGGGCTTCCTACTTTTCTACTTGACCTGTAATAACGCCCTACACTTACCATGAGCTTATAAAATGAGCTGCCTGCTTTACTGAGACAAAACTGGCATCAACAGACCAAGCTTCCCTAGAATGACAAGCAGAGGGCATGAGGGCACCTACACAAGGAGGGTCTGGAGACCAGGCACGTCACCTTCCTGACCACAGGCAAGTCCTGACCCGTGGCAGAAATCCACTATAAATACGTTATCAAAGGGAAACCGTCTTAGGAACAACTACCTCTGAGGAGCATCACTATTAGGATTCTAAATACAACACTGTCTGCATTGTTAGGGCACAGGTCCCCTTAAACTAAAATGATTAATTACTCACTCTTTTTTTTTTTGTTAATCCTCATCCGAGGATATTTTTCCATTGATTTTTTACAGAGTAATTACTCACATCTTGATCTGACAGTTTTTCCACCAACATTTCTTCTAGTTCCTCCTTAATCAGCCATCTGCTGCCAATCAGGTCTCTGTTAAAATATCACATAGATTCTCTTTTAAATTAACCATGCAATTAGGGTTATACCACAAAGGATCCCACATGTAGTAGCAATTCTTGATTGGGAAACAAATTTTTGTACTATATAGCCATAAAATTTCATCCAAGTAAACTAATTTTCAGATATAATTTTTCACTTCCCTCAATCTACTCTAGGAAAGATACTCAATCTAGCGAATGTTTTGTTTGAAGAATTAACATGCCACTGTGGAATTAATTTGATAATTAAAGCCATCAGATTTCTTAAAAATTAAAAGTTCACTTGTTTTCCGTAATTTACTTCACAGGAGATGCTTTGAGTGACCGTGGATCTGCCAATGGGCTGAAGTAGGAACACATCCAAATGAAGGGCCAGGCATGGTATTTACAGCCTCAACAAGAGATGCTCAAAGACTTGTGTCTTTTACATAAGAATGTCAATAACCAGGCTGAAATTTAAAACTGGTTGCTCAGCATGATGGATCTAATCTATCACTGTTTGCTAAATGGAAGCACAAACCCTAAAATACTAAAAAAAATTTAAAGCATGTAAAAGTTAAATGTGTAGCTATATACACAAAAATTCTGAGGCTGCCATACTCAAATATAGTTATTAAATACCATTTAGTATATAAATATGGAAAGAAGTAACATAAAAATATAATCTTAATGCTTACTTGCTCTCAAACAAAAAAAAATCATCTATTATTTTGACCTCTAACTTTAATAATTAATGCTGAAATACTGAACCAATTTTTAGGCTTAAGGTATGCTTTAAAAACACCAATGATAAGTGGCATGTTAGTTCAAATTTTTTATATATTTTAATAGAAGAAAAGAACTTACGTGGTTTTATTTTTTTCTGAAAACAGACCTTTGGCTTGCAACTGATTTTTATGTTTTTCTATATCGAGTATCTTTCCATATGTGTCCTGTGGCAAATAAAATACACATGCTAAAATAAGGGAGATGGTACATTATTACTTTTACTTTACATTTTCCCTGAGCACCCCTTACTTCAAAAGTGACCTTCTCAAATAATCTAGCTGCATAGCAAGTGACACTGAAAATGCTTTGTAAGAATACTATTTCTCACTCAAACTCAAGAATGGGAGAGTAATTTCAATGAGAATTTAGTATAATGCATATATTAACTAATTTTTAAATAACTAATTTTTAAGTAACTGTAAGACACAACTCCAGTGAGATTGGTAAAAACAAAACGAAACCACAAACTATTTTCCTTAGAGTCCCACAAACAGGAACAAAAATTTCCTTAGAAAAAAAATCTTAATTTATATAGCAGTATGTACTTTAAAGTTAAGAGAATTAACCAGTAAGTTATGGCATTTATAGCTGAAGTGCTTATCTCATGTAATATTTATATAATATTTAAGTCCTCACTATATAGTTTGTATCTTAAAAATAGTATTCTATTATATTTTTCATTATCTGTTTTCTTTTATTAATTTACTTTCCAACAAAGTCTGCAAATGTATGGCACTTGTTAAACTATAATACAAATAGGGGAAAATTTGCCATTTTTTTAGAACTTGGCAATACAGGTTTATCAACAAAATACATTTTCCAGGAAATGAGTTTACAACAAACAAAAGAATGTAATTGTTTCCCAATTTTTTTGTTTGAGCAAACTTATTTGGACTCATATCCAATATGTGAGTATTCATCTATAATTACACATAACCTACTTTACTAATACCTAACGAACAAAGAGGCATTTTCAAAGAATGAGTTAGACATGATATGAGTGACGTTTTCCCCCTCGCTATTCATGACACCTTCCAAGGTCATTAGCGAATGTCGGAAGACAGCTTGTTGCTGATAGAGATGCTCACCCAGATCGCAGACAGTCTTAACTAATCATTTCCAATGTGAGGGGCAATTTCTTATGAACTGTGATTAGACTGCCATGTTATATCACAATGCTGCTAATCTGTTCTAAAAAGAAGTATCCCTTTGCCACTGTCTTTGTATTTACCACTGCTTACATTTTACTATTCATTCAGGAACCTATTTTCAGGAGTCCATTTCTCTCATGCGGGACAAAAATGTTAAAAAAAAAAAGAAAAGAAAAGATAAAAGAATGTAGGGGGAAAGGGGACATATGTAACATTTTCAACGATAAAGAATTTAAAAAAAGAGGAATGTAAACACAGAGCTTTGAGTTTCACAAATATAGGTGAGAGAAGCCGAGGCTAACTCTGTGGGCCGAGACTTTCCATGATAAGGATGTACAAGTCCATTTCTTACGGCTGGGGAGACTCAGCAGAGCGCCTTTCTGTTTTCAGCAGGACGAGCAGAACTGACAGTTCATGAGAGACAAAAGCAGCAGGAAGAAGAGAAGCAGCAGTCTGAAGCTATGACATGGGCTGAGCTGCAGATTCTAACGGTGGACATGAGTATTCCAAAGTGAAACACCTACTAGTTCAGGAATTGTAAAGGTCAGGGCAAGAGTAGCATCCAAGACTAAGAATGGTTAGGAATGTAACTTCTCACCCTAGCTGGTTTGCTCAGTGGTTAGAGCGTTGGCCTACAGACCAAAGGGTCCTGGGTTTGATTCCGGTCAGAGGCATGCACCTTGGTTGCAGGTTCCTCCACGGCCTGGACCCTGGTGGGGGCTCATACAGGAGGCAACCAATCCATGTGTTTCTCTCTGTCTTTCCCTCTATTCCACTCTCCCTAAAAATCAATGGGAAAATATCCTCAGGTGAGAATTACCACCCCCCCCAAAAAAAAAAAAAGAAAGAAAGAAAGAGAGAGAGAGAGAGAGAGAGAGAGAGAGAGAGAGAGAGAAAAGGAAGGAAGGAAGGAAGGAAGGAAGGAAGGAAGGAAGGAAGGAAGGAAGGAAGGAAGGAAGGAAGGAAAGAGGAAGAAAGGTAACTTCGCAGGCCCCTCACCAGACTTTCTGAAAAGGAACCTTGGCCAGGCCAGCGATCTGTTTAATGATGCCCCCAGGAGATGTGCAGTCACACTTGGATCTGTACACTAGACCTGTCGAGAGCCTGGTTCCATTCGACAGCAGGAGGACAAAGTAAGTTAATCTGCTTCTGGTGTCCTATTAAGGATAACTATCTCTACAACTACAGCCAAAGTACAAATCCATCAGCTGTAGCAGCAGCAAAACGTATGTGAACCATCTGTCCACACTAAAGAAAGCAAAACCTAACATGAAGCATCTCAGATAAAACATGCTCCTGCTAGTCAACTTAAAATTTCACAACTGCCTCCCATGAATTGGTAAGCCTCATTTGACTGTGGTTAGGGAACTTCTGACTCAGTTCTAAAGGATCAAACAGTGGGTTGTGTGACCCTAACTGAATAGTGTATCAGAAAAAATTCTATGCACTTGTTTTGAGAAAGCAATTCTCAAGTGCCCTGAACAGGTAAAATAAAAGGGAAAGACCCGCCCCCACGTGTCAGAAGTGGACAGACACAGTACAAACAGCATCACACCGGGCACCAGACCTCAGCCAGATGCCATGTTTGGGGACACTGGTAAAAGGATGGTGCTAGTTAAGATTCTGAGTGCAGCCCTAAACGGTTTAGCTCAGTGGACAGAGCGTCGTCAGCCAGTGAACGGAAGGGTCTGGGGTTCGATTCCAGTCAAGAGCATGTACCTTGGTTGCAAGCTCAATCCACGGCCCGGGTCAGGACACGTGCGGGAGGCAACCAATCGATATGTCTCTCTCTCTCCCCCTCCCTCCCACTCTCTCTAAAAAATCAATGGAAAAATATATTCGAGTGAGGATTAATAAAAAAAGAAAAAAGATTCTGAAAGGGTAAGTCACAGATGTTGTGTGTTTCGATCTAGTTAAGGAAATATAAATCCAAGAGAACACCAACAACACTAATAAGATACTCTCCCCTTCTTGTGAGGGTCTGTTTAATTTCCTGGAATAACCAAGGCAACAAAAATAAAAATAACTGACCTGCTTCACAGGAAAGTTTCAAGTCAAAGTTTGGGCTGCTAAATTCATTATCATTTTCAGGTGACTTTTGAGCAAATTTTACTTTAATTCCATATTTTTCCTTACTGTTGTCTTTCACTACGCCATTACCATCCAGTGTTCCACTTGGCTCCATAATAATTTATAAATAGTGCAAGTAAAATAATCAGAAAAATATGAGAAAATAACAAAGTTCATGTCAAATGTCAAGCACGGTAAATTCTGTTCACTTATGACAAATGTTCACACTCTGAGGGCTGTAATCTGCCAAGTTACATAACACTCACTGCATTTCTTCAAACAGGAAAATCTATGTAAACTAGCTAGCACAGCGCCTGACCTATGCGAATGGGCATGAAGCGGCAGCAGTGGTGACGTGTGACATCCGGGAGCCTAATAACGGAGAAGCCATCTTCCTGGTGCACCATTTCTATTTTCTTTTTCTTCTACATAACACAACCATTCTTGAAATTCTATCTTGGTTAGAAACAACAGTTCTCCGGAAAGTAAACTCTATAGCTTCAACTCCCTGAAGAGATGTGTACTAATTTACATAAAAAATTCTTGAGGGTATAAAATATGCCAGGAACTGTCAACATCACAGATTATCACTGGTAGCTTTCGGTATACTGTTAAATTTTCACTTAATTTTTAAGGGACACTAGAGAATTAGTATGACACTAAGTTTATATACTGTATTTAATAGTATCATTTTAAAATATGACAGGAATAACCCAGATGTGAAATGCTGAATCATTAATCACAGTTATGATTAATATTTCATAAAATCAAAGTGAGCCTATCTACCCTTGTGCCATCAGATTTCCATAATGCATGAGTCAAATTTAGAAGGTGCCTAATTTGAACATACCAGATGCTCAGGTTCAGAAAGAAGTGCTTCAACTAAACCCTCCTGAGCAGTATGATTTTTGGTCTAAAAAAAGCTGATTTTAGTCTTCTAAAACCTGTTTTGGTTGTATTAATCATGTAGAAATTCCAAATTTAGGAAGGGTAAACAAATAACATTTCTTGGGAGAATGGTATAGGAAAAGTCAACTGAATTTTGATATACTTATTTACAGTAACATACTAATAATTATCATCTTAGATACTTGACACAAAAAGTAACACAGTTAAAATTATGTATTTGTGTGTTTTTTATAACAGAAAATCAATTTCCTAAATAACATTCTTCTCAATTTTATGGCTACTGACATATACAAAATCAAATGAAATAAATATAAATATAATTCATTTATCATGGTTTCTGCTATTTATCTCAAGTTCCAAGTGATGCAATTCTATTCTTGCTATCATATCACTCTGTGAAAACAATATGCTATGTAGTTTACACATCATACAGTGCTAGTCAACATGAAAGGGGAAATAGACTCATACATGGCATACAGGAAAGTCCTTTGGGAAAGCTCACCCAGGAGTAATTACATAAAAAAGCTTGTAACTCTCATACCATATACTTTTACTATTCAAAGTAAGGCTCCACCACGTATTATAATAACAATTATACCATTATAAGAGTAATCTGATTAAAACCACAGAGGCAATAAGTTGAACCAGCTTTTAAAATGTTTTAATTGTTACATTTAGTACATGCAAGATATAAAATGGTAATTATTCTATGCATATTAAAGATACTTCCGGAACAGCAGTTTCTATTGCTGAGTTAATTCAAGAACTGACTCCTGCTGTCGAGAAAGTCTTAAAACAGCGCACGGCAATGACAGCATACCTCTGTAGCTTTCTAGAACCAAGCCCTTTACATGGTGTAGGTATTTCACAATAGCTCACTGTGAAAAGGCTCACTGTTTCAATTCCATTTTGACAGATAAAAGCAGGACATCAAGAGCTTTCAATATTTGCCGCAAGGTCACAAAGAGGTGAAGAAGCGAGGGCTTACTGGAGCCTGGAGTCTTCGCCGAGGAGCCCCACGCCGCTCCTGGCTGCTCTCCGCTCGCCTGCACACGACCACAGGAGGCCACTCCAGTCGCTTAAAACAAACTGGAGGATTTCTAAAGAAGCCTTCTTTCAAAAGGCAACAAGTCTTGCTTATGTGTAAGTTATCGGAATTACTTGGTTTTGTTTCAGATTTTTTTTAAAACTCAGCAGAGTAGTTTAAGTATATAATGATCTACGTATTCCCTAATTTTATACTTTTATTGGAGTAAAAATTTCATCTGTGACCATGTGATTCCTTCAATTTATAAAAATACTTTGAAAATACTCCATTGTTTACTGTAAAACTTGCCCTAAACTATCAATCAGATTTCTATAAGATTATTATTCCCACTGCAGTTTTTAGAGCTGACTAATCTTATCTTAAAGACTGGGGAGGAGAGCTCATGTAAAATTTCAATAAACTCTTACTGTACTTGACAGCTTGGTGTTTCAATACGCTTTCCAGCCCTTCCCAAGCACCAGTTCCCGGGTTTGTAAAAGGTGTTCTGGGCAGAAAGGGCTCCGGGATCCCGCACGCTGCAGCAGCGGTGGGTTAGTGGCACACGTTTCCTCACTGAAGGACTTCACAGAGCTGTTCACACTAAGAAGTGCCTTCTTATTAGTTTCTCAGTCTGCGTCTTCCACACTGACTTCATTTCAGAGACCCTTTCTATTTTATAACCTGTGTGCCTCAGAAAACACGTTGGGAAAGCAGCATTATAAACATGGGGCCATATTTTACAAACGGGTTCCCACTCAGAGTGAAATTATCACCCCCTATAATGAGTTTTAGATAATTTCCAACTCATTTTTTGTGAGTGAATTTTAAAAATTTCAGAAATGTATGTATTAATAAAATGAGTCAATCTGAATTAACATTTTTCTAAAAATCAAAGGACCTGAGGTCAAACTCAACCCTGACTACGCAGGTGGCCGCCTTGCTCAGGAGTGCAGCCCACTCCCTGTCACCACTGGCTCGGCCCGGCTGGGACAGGCTCCAACTGCTGCGGACACGGGGTACCCCTGGCAGGCGGGTGCACCCAAAGAGCACGTTCTCTGGCCTGTCCCTTACCGGTCCCTCACCCAGACCCCCGCCACTCACAACTCAGCTGTTCAATGGCCCAACATTTTCTTCATTGCACAGACATTCCTCTTTAACAAGTCTTCCCTTTCCTTTCCACTGCTGCTCAGCTGTTCTGGGAAACGTCTTATTCTTCCTCTAGTTCTTCCTTCTGCTCCTGAAACCCTAAATGGAAACTCTTAAGTCGTGTCTAAAAAGTATACAAGTTCTACTGGGTAAGTGGCTGTTAGGGAAACGGAGAGCCATCCATTTGGGTGAAAAGGACAGACGAGCGGTGCATCCAGGCTGAGCTCCCTTTTCAGTTCTCCCCACCCTTTGTGAGGCTCTTGACGTCTCCTGCTTCTCCTTACGTAAACGCCTTTATTGCTTAAGGACTCAGCTGCTAGCACGGTTTTATACTTTTTTTTCACCACACATGGACATCATATTCGCTGTAAGTGGCATGTTAGCAACTGTCCCAGGAATGTGAAGCAGTGTATCACTGTCCATAGGAAAATGCAGTTCTAACTCACCTGCTAACGAACCTTCAGAATGTAACACACAGTTGGAGACCCTAGGGATCAGCAAAATTTCCTTCACTTTATTCTTCCCTAGACTTCATTTCAACGGAACAATAAATTGCTTCTTCCTTTTCATCTTTATCCTCCCTCAAAAATCTCCCTGCTTCTCCACAAAAATTAGATGGTCCATTATAGGCCAATTGGACAGTGCTCACCAAAGGATTGTATATCGTTAACTGTAAGCTGTATC
Organism: Eptesicus fuscus; assembly: GCF_027574615.1. Classification (NCBI taxonomy): domain Eukaryota; kingdom Metazoa; phylum Chordata; class Mammalia; order Chiroptera; family Vespertilionidae; genus Eptesicus; species Eptesicus fuscus. The sequence continues at coordinate 63,624,304 of NC_072488.1, forward strand.
AGGACTATAATGTAATATATAGGCTTAACATGCTAGCAGTGACCAAATACTAAAAGGAGGACTGGCACAGAGGACAGAATGGCTAAATGGCACCAGAAGGGTCTCCTGGCAGAACTGCACACACATGCTCTGGGCCCGAGTCTTTGTGTCAGAAAGCTTGGCCGATGACTGCCACGCTTCAATTGGGAAAACTGATTTGGCTCAGTGTCTTTTACACCGTCACATGGAAAGAATTGTATCAACAAAAAGAAATGGAAACAACAATCATTCATTTCCAAGTACTTAACGCCCCACAGTCTCTGGGGCCTATCCCCTTGCTGCAGCGGGAGGGCAGGAGTGGACTCATAACACAGAGAATGGAACAGCAGCCCCACCACCAAGAGAAGGCAGAACAAAGGCTAGAGCAAACACATGAATCCGTTTCCATTTTCATTGTTTTACTGTATGTGCAATACTTGACTTCACTACAAAACCACTGCTGTAAGCCCACCAGCACGCACTGAGTCACATGCTATTTAAGGCAGCAAACCGAATCTGAGACGCTGCCGGTCTGCGTGATCTTGGGAACGAGGCTGGTGCGCCTAGAGCTGTAATTAATAACAAGTGCCACACACTATGCTAAAGTGATGGGCATACATTTAGGAAAACATTTATCCTTTCTCCCACACATATAAGTACTTTAAAATTCCATAAGACACACTGTTGAAAATACAAGGTTTTATGATTATCGGAATTAAAATTAAAATGCTTAAGTTAACCTCAAAGGTCTGTAATTCCTATCTGTGAACTGTTCTGATCAGCAATAAAACAAAGGCTAAACCCCATACAGTTTGGGAAGTCCAAACACCCAAGAAAACAAACTGACCTAAATTAAATCACAGAATTTAACTGAAATATAAAGGCCAAAGAACTCTCCTGTGTGTAACAGGAGCCAGAATACTCAAAAAGAAAGAATATTTATTAATCAGATATAATTTGACTTTTCAGTCAGAGTATGCTAATATTTTATCCACTGAGAAACTAACCAGTTTCTTGAGCAATACCTTTTTAAAAGACATAAACAAACTAAAAATAAAGTTAGGCCTCTCTTACAATGTGTAATTTCTTCATTATGATGGAATGCAACAAAACATCTTGCCCTTGGGTTGCGCAGTTTCAGCCAGAACAAATGCAAATGGCTTGTGGGTTGACAGCTGTTTGATAAGGCGCCTGCACAAGACCTGCATGCTTTACTTTCTCCCGTGAAACTTGGGATGAAAGGCAGAAGGCAGGAAGGGAATTAATGTAGCATACAGTCTAAAGGCAATGCTACAGCCGTGATTAAGTAGAAAAGTTAAAAGGCACAGATTTTCCACAGCTTCGCTGCGTGCAACCCATCCGTGTAACAAGCTGACAGGCCTGGCGCGTCAGCTCCATCATCCCCTCCGACAGCTAAAGCGCAGCACTGATCCCTTTCCGGAGGAAATGTGCGTCGGCACCATGAAGCGCTGTACATTATTTCTTAGCACTGCAGGGGGCTTACGTCCATATGGAACCTTCACAAATATTACCACAGATCAAACCAGCGGCGTCGGCAGGCAGATTTGACATACCTATTTAAATGAACAGCAGGGGTCCTCGGGCAGCCTCGGGCTGTGCAGAGACAACCTCAGCGGAACGCCTGCGCCTCAGCTCCATTACTCAGCAAAGATACACTCTACATTTATCATTCATTTCATTTCTGCCAGGGCAAGAAGCTCATTTGCCCAAGGTCAACAAAAACGAAAATAAGGTTTTCTTTTTTTCTCCCCCAAGAAATAAATGTACCTGACAAGTGAGGATTTTGTCCTTTGGGTTTATAGAGGAAATGTGTGCATGGGATTCAAGCAACCTGAAATCGATGCGGGGGAATGGGGGGAGGGGAGGACGGGACCCAATAAATACTCTAAAAAGTCATACAATGAATAAAGTAAAACTTGACATGTTCTAAGAATGAAATGGGTTCTGTGCTCAAACCTGGATATTGGCATCCAGGTCTCCCCCACAGTTATTCTGGGGAATTCTGAGTTTACTCGCTATCACACACTTAGGCTCTGAAAAGGAAACTTCCAGGATACTCCAATGCAGGTGGAAGTCAACGTAATAAAATAATTTCTTGGGTCTTTTTTCTAGGCTTGCTAGACTCATACACTGCATAAGTCTATGAAGAGCAACAACTGTACCTAAGTAACAAGTTCAGTTAACTATCTGACTCTCTCCCAAGGTGCCTTGCAGCTCCCACCACACTCCATAGAGATTCACACAGACTCGGCCCTGCCTCACGTTTTACCTGTACTGCACGTACACGCACTATGGCTAAGGGAGCATCTATCTCCTAACAGGATCTCAATTTGTAAGTAAAAGCATTTGAAAGAAAAACCATTCTGTTATAAATTCTATAATGTTTACCTTTAGAAAAATGAATAAAATATAAAGTCTTTAACATACTGTCTTACCTCTAAAAGTTTTATTTTTGTCCATTATGAAGCATTCTAGGTATACCGTGAAGCTTAGCAAAATCTCTGGTATAATCAGTTACTTAGCTTATAGTTTCTATTATTTATCGTAAATGTAATATACTTACATGCATTAATGAGTAATATGACTGCTTGCCAGTATAAAAGAGATAATGAAATGGACGGCCATCTTCTCCCCACTGGGTTGCTAATAAAAAGCCAGATGAAAACAAATAAAATAAAATACACAGAAAGAGACCAAATAGATGTATTTAATTGCAGTTATGAGACATGTTAGTAATTCTAATTAACTTTTAAAGTAACAAAAACATTAATATTTAAAATTTTAATATTTAGTTTAGCATGTTTAACATGTAAATATTTAGGCTGGCTACTTATTTAATACCTATTGATATAACACAATGTATTTGAGTAACTATTCTAAATATCTCACCACGAGAATTTCTATAACTTCTTTTAAATAAACACACATAAAATATCCAAAATCATCCTGTTAGGATAAAAATATTTTGGTGTGACTGCAAATACAATGCACTCCCATATTCTTAAAAATAAAAACAAAAACTGCTAGTCAATAATGTACTTCATTCGGAAATTAGAAATAGGCATAATATAACAAAGAAAAAAAACTAAGTGGATTTTTCCATGCCACATTATTTATTTCAACTCTGTGATGACATACCTCCAAAAGTTTAAAATGTCTAACACTGAAGGGGCCCCCAAAAGGTGCTCCGTGTAATTCCTTTTGAAATACAGATGGCCATTCGCTCTAATGAACACCAAACAAACTGAGAGTGGCGTCTGTAGTAAATAAAGCAAACACCAACTCCATGCCCTATGCCCACGTTTCTCTTGTTCCTGTTAACATTTGTAGGAACTCGAATATGTTAAAAATTATACTCCTCTGTCCATTGCATAGGTTGTAAACTCTCTTCTCCCAATCTGTCACTTGCCTTTTAATTGTGTTTGTGGTGTCTTTCATAATCGAAAAGTTTAACATATGTTTTTGTAGAATCTGTCACTTTTTCTCTATTGCAGTGTTCCTCAAATGTTTTTTCATTATCAACCCTATTAAGGAGCCTTTTTAGACTTTTTTTCCTAATTGCCTCCTTCCCCATTTAATACCAAACATCCTGCATATCGGTTGATGTGTACTGTGGTGGCCCTTCAGAGGGCCAAAACCTTCTAATAGCTGAGATTTTTTTTCACTTCCTCTGAACCAACTTATTCCCCTTTGGGCTCAACATCACTCCCATTGAGAAAGCATGCTTTTAAGATTATGCTTTTAAGAAAGTATTATTTTCCTATACTCTGAAATTTTTGTTTTCATGTTTAGAAATTTAATCTACCTGGAATTTACATTTATGAGACAGAAATGCAACTATTTTGTCCACCAAGGTAAGTCATTACCCATTAGATTTTAAAATACTGTACTTTCTGTTGAAATGCCACCTGCACAACATGTAAGCTTTCCATTCTGAGGGTAACTGGCATTACACATGGACCACTTCAAGTGAATACACCTGAAAAGAAGACCAAACTTTCACAGTAACTGGTGAAAAAGAAATCCTGATAGAGTTCAGCTTGAAAAAATAAAACAAGATTCTTATTTGTCAATGGCTTGAGGATGAATTAAATAGTTCCCCAACATCCCTATCATAGGTTGCAAATTTTCCAATATTTATAACTTTACTATGCAATAAATTTTCACTATACTGAAAAGCAATCAGTTAAAAAGTGACCAAGAAAGACAAACATCATGGCTACAGATGAGACTTGACTGTAAAGCTTGGAGGAATTTTGAGTTGGATCTCATTTCATGTGAGTGTTTAAGTGTGAGTGTGTATGTGTATATCTGATTTCATAAAGTATGCATGTATATACACATATGTGTATATATATATATATATACATATATATATGTGTATATATATATATATATATATAGACAGATAGATAGACAGACTTGATTTCATTCAATCTAAGATGCCACAGATTTTAAGATGGCCCATCATGCATCTTTTACAAAGAGAGAAAAAAACCTGATAGCATGCTTCATAGTTTACATTAATTGTATAATGAATCCTGTTATCAAAGACTAGAGGCCCAGTGCACAAATTCGTGCATGGTTGGGGTCCGGCCAGCTGGCCCCAATTGGGAGATTGGGGCTTGGGCCTGTCAGGAGGAGGAGATGGCGGGAGGTTGGCCGGCCGATCAGGGGCAGGGCTGGTAGGGAGAAGGGCGGGGGGGGGGGGGGGTGTTTGGCTGCTGGCCCCGCCCTTGATGGGGTGGGAGAGTCCGATCAGGGGTGGGCCGGCCGGGGGGAGGGGCTGCAGGAGGTGGCCCACCAGCCCCACCCCCTGATCGGGCTGGTTCGCTGGCCACAGTGGACATCATAGCAACCGGTCATTACAGTCGCTGGCTTTTTTTACATTTATAGATGTTAAAGTTTGAAAAACCATGTCTTAGAACTCACAAAATATGGCATAAACAACTGCTGACACCGAATACTCTAGTTTGGTCTACTCTGCACCACTACCACCATTTAATTAAAATCAGCTTCTTGCTGCATTTTGATACCTGGTAGGCTAAGCTTCTATCATTATTCTTATTTCTTTTAAAAAACATCTTGCTGCCCTGGCCGGTTTGGCTCAGTGGATAGAGCGTGGGTCTGCGGACTGAAGGGTCCCGGGTTCAATTCTGGTCAAGGGCATGTGCCTTGGTTGCGGGCACATCCCCAGTGGGAGGTGTGCAGGAGGCAGCTGCTCGATGTTTCTCTCTCATCGATGTTTCTAACTCTCTATCCCTTGCCCTTCCTCTCTGTAAAAAAAATTAATAAAATATATTAAAATAAATAAATAAATAAATAAAAACATCTTGCTGCTTCTTGCACATTTACTCTTTAAAATAAACTTTACAAGTTTCTCCCAAAAGTCCTACCAGGACTTTGATCATGAAAATTATATGAAAGTAGCTTGCAATCTTTCTTTACGTAAACATGAAATTATTTTCCAGCTATTTAGATTTTCACTTATGACTGACCGTTTAAGTTTTATAATCTATACTAGAGGCCTGATGCACGAAAATTCGTCCAAGAGTAGGCCTTCCTTCCCCCGGCTGCCGGCACCGGCTTCCCTCCGGCACCCGGGACCCGGGACTCCCTCCTCCAGCCGCCCGCAGGCACCCGGGACCCGGGCTGCTTCCCTCCTCCGGCCACCTGGGTGGGCACCCAGGACCTAGGCTGGCTTCACTCCTACCCTGGCTTCGTCAGGAAGGACATCCAGAATGACGTCTGGTCTAATTAGCATATTACCCTTTTATTATTATAGATATATAAAAGCCCAAGCGACCATCTGACCGGTAGCTATGACGTGCACTGACCACCAGGGGGGCAGATGCTCAACACAGGAGCTGCGGAGCTGCAGTGACTTGGCAGCTGCGGTTCTCGGGTGACGCACCTGGAACCAGAAAGGAGGGAGCCCAATTCCAGGGTGTGTCACCCGAGAACCGCCCTCTCTCAATCCGGGACCCCTCGGGGGATGTCGGAGAGCTGGTTTCAGCTCTATCCCTGCAGGCCAGGCCAAGGAACCCCACCGGGCCTCTAGTTTTCTATAAAGCTCTTATATATTTTTATAAGTTTTACTTGTATTTTAGTTTTTGTTGTTCTTGATATGGCTTTCTTGGTTATCTATGTTTTCTAAAGCATTAACTTTAATTACACAAGTAATACACTTTTATTATTGTTTAAATAGACTTATTTTTCAGAGCAGTTTTAAGTTTACAACAAAACTGAGAGGAAGATACACAGATTCCCCACATACCACCTGCCACCACACATGCACAGGCTCTTCCATTACCAACACCCTCCACCAACTGGTGAACCCACATCAACACATCACAATCACCAAAGTCCACAGCTTACATTAGGGTTCACTCTTGGGGTTTGGACAAATATATAATGACATGTCCCCAACATTATAGTTTCACTGCCCTAAAAACCCTCTGTGCTCCACCTCTTCTTCCTTCCCTCCCCACAGAACTCCTGGTGACAGTGACTTTTTTACTGCTTGCATAGTTTTATCTTTACCAGAAAGTCATATAGTTGGAATCATACATGTAACCTTTTCACTTAGTAATATGTGTTTTTGTGACTTGATAGCTCATTAGTGCCGAACAATATTCCATTATCCAGATATACTAGTTTAACTATCCATTCAACCTCTATGTGCAGGCTTCTGTGCAGACAAGTTTTCACCTCCTCTGGGTAAATACCAAGGAGCGCCACTGCTGGACTGTATGCTAAGAATATGTTTACTTTTGTAAAACTGCCAAACTATCTTCCAAAGTGGCTGTGCCATTTAGCATTCCCAACAGCAACGTGTTCTTACTTTTTAAAAACTCCTTGCTGCTTCTTGCATGTTTACTCTTTAAAATAAACTTTACAAGTTTCTCCCAAACTTGCCAGAACTGGTGTTGTCAGTGTCCTGGAGTTTGGCCATTCTAATAGGTGTGGGGAGGTGTGTCACTGCTGCTTTAATTTGGATTTTCCTGATGTGGAGCATCTTTCCATATGTTTATAGCCTCTGTAGTGAGGGGTTTGTTAAGGTCTTTGGCCCATTTTAAAATCAGGTTCTTTTTCTATTGTTGAGTTTTAAGAGTCCTTTCGTTGTATGCTTTGGATAATATTCCTTTATCAGATAGTTCTTTTTCAAATATTTCCTACCATTCTGTGCTTCTTTTTTCATTTTCTTAACAGTATCTTTTGCAGAACAGAAAATTTTAATTTTAATGAAATCAGCTTATCAATTCTATCTTTTATGAATCACGCCTTTGGTGTTATATCTAAAAAGTCATGGCCAAACTCAAAGTCTTCTAGATTATTAATGACTGATTGACTTTTTAAAAAACATATTTTTATTGATTTCAGAGAGGAAGGGAGAAGGGAAAGATAGAAACATCAATGATGAGAGAGAATCACTAATAGGCTGCCTCCTGCATACTCCCTACCTGGCATGTGCCCTTGACTGGAATTGAACCCAGGACCCTTCAGCCCTGCAGACTGACGCTCTATCCACTGAGCCAAACCAGCTAGGGCGGACTGATTTTCTTTATTAGATACAGGCCTATTCAAACCATCTACTTCTTTTTGTGTAAGTTTTGGCAGATGTGTACTGTTTTTTTCATTTCATCCAGGTTATCAAATTTGTGGTCAGATACTAGAATTCCCTGGCCAGAGACAAGGTTAGAGTTTATTGTTCTAAACTCCTTTCCTGAACTTACATATGTATACCTATTGAAATATAGAAGATTTTTTACACATTTTTAAAAAACACAGGTTTTAACTTGTGTTTAAACTATATACTTGCTGAATGTTTGTGTCCTCCCCAAAATTCATATATTGGGGCCTAATCCCCAATGTGCTGGTATTTGGCTGTGGGGTCTTTGAGAGGTAACTGGGGCTCTGCTCTCATGAATAGGATTAGTGTTCTCATAAAAGGAATCCCCGAGAGACTCCTAGTCCCTCCCACCATGTGAGGGCACGGGAAGGCAGCTGTCTATGAACCAGGAAGGGGGCACCCAGAGGCACTGAGTCCCCAGCTACGGAGAAGGAAGGAAATAATAAAGGTCAGAGGGGAACTAAATTAAATAAAGACAAAAGAAAAAATTAAAAAGATCAATGAGACTAAAAGCTGATTCTCTGCAACACTAAACAAAATTGACAAATCTCTAGCAATACTCATCAAGAAAAAGAGAACCCAAATAAATAAAATCAGAAATGCAAGAGATTACAGTTGACTCCACAGAAATACAAAAGATCATTAAGTTATACTAGGAACCAACAAATTGGACAAGCTAGAAGAAATGGATAAATTTCTAGAGACATGTAATCGTTCAAGACTAAGCCAAGAAGAAAACAGTAATCTGAACAGACCTATTACTAGCAATGAAACTGAAGCAGTAATTAAAAAAACATATACAACTCCTGCCTGGCTGGTGTGGCTCAGTGGCTGACTGTGTTGACCTATGAACCAAGAGGGCACAGTTCGATTCCCTGTCAGGGCACATACCCAGGTTTGGACTCGATCCCCAGTGGGGAGCATGCAGGAGGCAGCCAGTCAATGATTCTCTCTTATCATTGATGTTTCTCTCTCTCCCTCTCCCTTCCTGTCTGAAATCAATTAAAAAAAAAAAAATCTCAACAAATAAAAGTCCAGGACCAGACTCCTTCACAGGTGAAATCTACCATTCAAAAAAGAATAAATACCTATCCTTCTCAAACTGTTCCAAAAAATTAAAGAGAAAGGAACTCTTCCACACTCATTCTATGAGGCTGACATTACCCTCATACCAAAACCAGACAAAGACACTACAAAAATAATTACAGGCCAATTTCCCTGATAAACACAGATGCAAAAATTCTCAACAAAATACGAGTAAACCAAATTCAGCAATATTAAAAAGATCATACTCCATGATCCAGTGGAATTTATGTCATGGATACAAGAATGGTTTGATATCCACAAAACAATTACTGTGGCACATAACATCAACAAAACCAACAATAAAAATCCATGATCATCTCAATAGATGCAGAAAAGAATTTGACAAAATTCAATATTCATTTATGATAAAATCTCTCAACAAAGTGTGTACAGAAGAAACTTACTTCATGATGATAAAGGCTATATATGACCAGCCCACAGCTAACATCATACTCAATGCTTTTCCTCTAAGATCAGGAACAAGACAAGGATGCCCATTCTCACCACTATTATTCAATATAGTACTGGAAGTACTAGCAACCAGACAGGAAAAAGAAGTAAAAGTCATCCAAATTGGAAAGAAAGAAGTAAAAGTATCACTATTTGCAGATGACATGATACTATATAGAGAGAACCCTAAAAATTCCACACAAAAATGTGATTAGAATAAATGGGCTCAATAAAGCTGAAATATATAGAAATATATAGAAATTATTAGTGTATAGTTTCTATACACTAATAATGAATGATCATAAGAGAAATTAAGAAAACAACCCCATTTTTAATGCAGCAAAACGAATAAAATAATAATAAAAAACGAATAAAATACTTAGGAATAAATTTAACCAAGGAGATGAAAGACCTGTACTCTGAAAACTATAAGACATTGAAGAAAGAAACTCAAGAGGACAAAAATAAATGGAAGGATATACCACGCTCTTAGATTGGAAGGATTATTTTCATTACAGTGACCATACTACACAAAATAATCTACAGATTCAATGCAATCCCTAGCAAAATACCAATGGCATTCTTCTTAAAACAAGAATAATTCTAAAATTTATATGGAATCACAAAGGACAACAAGTAGCCCAAGCAGTCTTGAGAAGGAAGAACAAGGTTGAAAGTATCACACATCCTGATTTCAAACTATTCTACAAAACTATAATAATCATAACAGTAACACAGTGACAAAAACAGACACAGCCCTAAAATAAACCCTTGTTTATAAGGTCATTTAATTTAAGACAAGGAGGGAAGAATATGCAATGGAAAAATGACAGTTTCTTAACTGGTGTTGGGAAAACTGAACAGATCATGTAGAAAAAATGAAACTGAACCATTATCTTATACCACATACAAAAATAAACTCAAAATAAATAGGACTTCATTAAACTAAAAGCTTCTGCATAGCAAAGAAAATGACCAACAAAAGGGCAACCTATAAAATGAGAGAATATATTTTCAAATGACATGTCCAATAAGAGATGTTGATATTCAAAATATATATTCTTTGAAAAACTAAATCTACCATAAGACTCAGCAATACTTCTGGGTATGAAAGTGAAACTACTAATTCAAAAAGACATATGCACCCCTATGTTCATTGCAGCATTATTCACAACAAGAGGCCTGGTGCACAAAATTCGTGCACGGGACGGGGGGAAGGGGTCCCTTCAGCCCAGCCTGCACCCTCTCCAATCCAAGACATCCCTCTCACAATCCTGGACTGCTGGCTCCTAGTCGCTCACCTGCATGCCTGCATGGTTGCCCCTAACTGCCCCCCACTGCTGGCCTGATCGCCTCACACTGCCTCTGCATGCCAGCCTGATTGCCCCTAACTGCCCCCCACTGTCGGCCAGGTCGTCCCCAACTGCCCCCTCCCTGTCGGCCTGGTCACTCCTAACTGCCCCCCCCAGCCGGCCTGGTCACCCCTTACTGCCCTCCCCCACTGGCCTGGTCACCCCCAACTTCCCGCTCCGCTGGCCTAGTCGCCCCTCAGTCCCCTGCCAGCCTAATTGTTACCAACTGCCCCATCTGCTGGCCTGGTCTCCTCCAACTGCACCCGTCCCCGCCGGCCTGGTTGCCTCTTATTGCCCCCCCCCCTGCTGGCCTGGTCACCCCCACTGCCCCCCGCCTGCCAGCCTAGTCGCCCCACACAGCCTGCTGTTCAGTCATTTGGTCACCTCTCACTAACCCCACTGCCGGCCTGGTCAAAGGCAGCCATCTTGTGATGGTGTGAGGGTTAATTTGCATATTACCTCTTTATTATACCGGATAGCCAAGATATGCAAGCAACATACGTGTCCATCGGTAGATGAATAGATAAAGAAGAAGTGGCACATACTGTACATACAATGCACTATTACTCTGCAATAAAAAAGAACCCAAACCTGCCATTTGCAACACCATGGTTGAACCCATAGGTATTATATTAAGTGAAATAAGTCAGACAGAGAAAAACAAATACCACATGATTTCACTTATGTGTGGATTAAAAAACAAACAAACAAATAAAACAAAACAAAAACAGACTCACAGAAACAAAGAACAAACTGATGGTTGCCAGAGGGAGAGGGGTGGAGGGATGTGTGAAGAAAGTGAATGGGAATAATCAACAATATAGTTGTGAGTATGCAAAACAGTGTTTATTCTTGTATTATTTATTTATTATTATATTATTTTCCATATGAACAGTATAAATCTACTTTTGCCCCCTCTGTATTTCTAAATAGTCTGAAATCTCAATTTTGATTTCCTCTTTAACCCAATAGTTTTATGGTTCTGTTAAGTTTTAAGTTGGAAAAATCTAATCTATAACACCTACTTTTGGGAATTTGTTAGGTTTTCTCTATCTCCTATTACATGGTATTTCTATTAATATTCCATTGGCATCTGCATAGCAAATGTATTCTTTGCACTTGTATCTGTAGCTATAAAATCATGCTGTGTTATTCAAATTCTTTATAGATTTAGTTAACAGCTTTTGCTTTAAACATTTCAGTGCTAAATGCTTGGTGCAAAAAGGTTCATGGTCATCAAATCCATTTAATAGATATTAGGTTTTATCAACATAAACTAATATTCTTGTTTCACTGAACCATTCCCCAATCTCCCCGAATTCCATTTTGTCTAGTATTAGGTACAACTCCTTGCTTCTGTCATCAATTCATATATATCTTTGCTTATCCTAATATTTTTGTCACTCGCTTCAAATGGTAAAGCAGGATTTTTATGTTAACTCAATCTAGAAGCTTTCATCTTTTAACCAGGAAAGCAATAGTATACTACAAGTGTAATAATCTACTCAACTCTAAAATTCACTCACACTTTTTAACAGAAAAAATCATTTTGTCCTATTATTCACAAAATAAAGCAAAATTGAATGGTAGGTAAGTGGCAAAAATATTTTGCCAATTTTATGGGAGTATTGTTTATTATTTTAATTTATTTTTCTTTTTTATTTAATTTATTGGGGTGACATCCTATCTAATAAAAGAGTAATATGCAAATTAACCATCACTCTGCTATACCCACCAGCCAATCAGAGCAAGCATGCAAATTAACCCCAACCAATATGGCTGCAGCCACTGAGTGAGCAGGAGGGAGGCTTGGGTTTCCCTGACAATGGAGGAAGCCAAGCTTTCCACACACCCTGGCCGGCCCAGGCCTCCACTCAAAGGTACAAAGTTTCAATTATAGAAGATAAATAAATTCCAACAGAAATGGCGGCAGCCACAGAGGGAGCAGGAGGCTTGGCTCTGCTCCAGGCTATGAAGTTTCAATTATAGAAGATAAATAAGATAAATAAACCCCAGATACCAGGCTCTCCACTTGGGTCGCTGGGGGGCGTGGCCAGCCTGCAAACCACCACAGGCCCCTCACCCAGGCCACCCCACACCCCAAGGGAACCCTCACCCTGATCCAGGACACCCTTCAGGGCAAACCAGCTGGCCCCCACCCATGCACCAGGCCTCTATCCTATCTAATAAAAGAGTAATATGCAGATTGACCATCACTCCAACACACAAGATGGCTGCCCCCATGGGGTCAAAGATCCTGCCCCCATGTGGACACAAGATGGTCAGCAGGGGAGGGTAGTTGCGAGGGACCAGGCTTGCAAGGGAGGGCAGTTGTGGGCGATCAGGCCAGCAGGGGAGGGTAGTTGGGAAGGACCAGGCCTGCAAGGGAGGGCAGTTAGGGGTGACCAGGCTGGCAGAGGAGGGAAGTTGGGGGCAAACAGGGCTGGCAGGGGAGCAGTTAGGCATCAATCAGGCTGGCAGGGGAGTGGTTAGGGTGTGATCAGGCTGGCAGGCAGAAGCGGTTAGGGGCAATCAGCAAGGCAGGCAGGCGAGCAGTTGGGAGCCAGCAGTCCTGGATTGTGAGAGGGATGTCCAACTGCCCGTTTAGGCCCGATCCCGTAAACGGGCAGTCGGACATCCCTCGGGGGGTCCCAGATTGAAGAGGGTGCAGCCTGGGCTGAGGGACAACCCCCCCTAGTCTTCTATATATATAAAAGGCTAATATGCTAAGTGTCCACCCGTTCGTTATGACATGAACTGATCATCAGGGGGCAGATGCTCAATGCACAGGCATGGAAACATGGAACAGACTGATGAATCTCAGAGGGAAGGGGCAACGGAGGAGAAAGGAGGGTAAGAAGAGATTAACCAAAGATCTTATATGCATACTAGAGGCTCGGTAAATGGATTCATGCACTGTGAGGGTCCTCGGCCTGGCCTGTGCCCTCTCGCAACCTGGGACCCCTTAGGGGATGTCAGACTGCCAGTTTCGGCCCAATCCCCGCAGGCCAGGCTGAGGGATCCCACCAGTGCATGAATCCATGCACCGGGCCTCTAGTTGGTTAATAAAATTATATAGGCTTCAGGGGTACAATTCTATAATATATCATCTGTATATTGTACTGTATGTTCACCACCCCAAGTCTCCTTCCATCACTGTTTATGCCCTCTTTCCCTCTTCTTCTTCTTCTTCTTCTTTTTTTAATATGTTTTTATTGATTTCAGAGGAAGGGAGAGGGAGAGAAAGAAACATCAATGATGAGAATCACTGATTGGCTGCCTCCTGCACACCCCCTTCTGGGGATAGAGCCTGCAATCCGGGCATGTGCCCCAACTGGGAATCAAACTGTTCATGGGTTGATGCTCAACCACTGAGCACCACCAGCTGGGCACCCCTTTTAAACTCTGTTATCTTCCCTCACCCCTTTTTCCCTCTGGTAATCACCACACAGTTTTCTGTGACTATATTTTTGTTTGTTTTTGCTTAATTCCTATGTAAGAAAATCCTACCAACACTGACATATTTCTAAAATAACACATGGGCACTTGTCAGGGACAAACAGAAGTTCATAGGTTGATGCTCAACACTGAGCCTCATGGGCCAGGCTAAAAAAAATGATTTCTTGCTTTAATAATACTTTTTAAATGAACTGAAACTACCACCAGTCCACTCTGAATAAGAGGTTTCAAATGTAAAGGAAAAATTAGTAAATGTATTACTTCCTGGCAACCTTAAAGTCTGTGTTTTCTTTAAGATTTTATTTTAAGGATTTAAAAGGTAAAATCATAAAGAAGCCAGAGAAAACAGTGGGCCAGATAAAAATGATGGTTAAATGCTCATTAGAAACAATACATGAAAAGAGATGATGGAATCACATCAATAAAGTAACGAAAGACCAAAAAACGGAGGTGGGGGATCTTTAATCAGTGAAAATATTCTTCCAAAGTAAAGATAAATGTAAAATTTTCATAAACTCAGGAAATCTGTACCAAACTCTTCCTCACAAAGTCATATTAGAATGCAAGCAAATTGGTGTGACATTAGTGTAAGCATAAACTCTAACTTGGTCTAATTTTAATATTTTTTAATTTAAAAGAAATCAATTGTAAACTAAATTATTAGTTATAAAACTAGCAGCCCGTTTGCACGAAGATTCGTGCAATAGACCTTCATTCACCTGGCTGCCTGCACCAGTTTTCTGCCGGCACCGGGACCCAGGCCTTGGCTGTGGCCACCCACCGCCTTCTGCTTTCTTTCAGGGTCGGGGCTTGGCCCCGGGCGGTGGCCTTGGGCTCAGCCGCACCCCAGCGTCCCTGCTAAGGATCGTAGGAGCCGACCCCAGGTGGTTGCCTGTGATCCGTGCAGGCTCCCCGCTGGTGCCCAAGGCTGGGAAAGCCTCCGCCCGAGGCTTTGTTGGCCTTGGGCTCGGCCGCACCCCAGCGTCCCTGCGACGGTTTCCTGGTGGGCATGGCTTGTGGGTGTAGCGAAGGTACGGTCAATTTGCATATTACTCTATTATTAGGTAGGATATTTTTTACCTACCACACAACCACCATGATATACAAGAGTTCATTTACATACTATGTAAATGACTGCTGACATATAATATAACAATATAGCAAAAATAACTGCTTATTTCATTCTTAAGCAAACTTACTTTTCTGTTTTGGAAAAATCTGTTCAGGATGCTGTAAAATAAATTTAAAAATGCATTAGATAATTATTGCAACATATAAAACTAAGTGAAATTTTTAAAAATATGAATTAAGATAATTACCTTCATTATTGGTCTGGCTCGCTTCTCAAACAAACCGCTGGGGAAAAGATAAGCAATAGCTCTCTGAAAATATACATAAAGGTTAATTAACAATTGTTATAAAAACCGGTTAATGTTATGATTAACAGTTATTGAAGTGCAAATGTGCCAGATATCACATTAACAGTTTCATATACATTATCTAATTTCAACATAATCAAAATGAAAGAATGTTACCACATACACATCCCCCTCCAAAAGAAAATTGTAAGGAAAGTAGTCCCTAGTTCTACAACCCCCAGTAGATGCCTGAAACTCCTGATAATCCCCAACTCTATGTATGCCATGCTTTTTCCTATACATACATACATACATATATACCTATGGTGAAGTTTACAGCTTCTCTTTGGCATAACTGAATTGCCAGCACTATTACTCTTGGGATTTGGGGCCCTTGTTAAGTAAAATAAGGGTTACTTGAACATAAGCACTGTGATACCTCAACAGTGAATTTGATACTAAGTGACTAAGGGGCGGGGAGTGAATACAGCTTGGAGACAAGAGGACCAAGGCTGATTCACATCCCGGTGAGATAGAACAGGACAGCGGTTTCTGGAATTTTCCATTTAATATTTTCAGAGTGAGAAAGTCCACAGGTAGCTGAAACTGAGGAAAGCGCAACTGTGGATAAGGGGGCATTATCGTATTAAACTAGTTATGAACAATTTTCAAGTGTCTCCTCAAACATGAAAGTAACAGCACACATACAGATGGTCTCTCCCTTTTAAAGGAACCCCAGACTGCTGCCACACAACTGCCGAGCTAATGTGCTCCAACTCAACCCTAACGCCAGCTGGAAGTACAAATACCGGGCAGAACACTGATCAGAGTAGGCTCGACATCTTACCCACAGTGACACCCACTGGTTTTCTGGCTGCTCTTTGAACTTTTCCTAGAAGTTGTAAGTGATTTTAAACTACATATTCCCAAACAAGTTCTCGAAACGTGTCTGTTTCTCGATGGGGATGTTACTGGCACTTTGAGTGCGATAGTTCCATTGTAGGCAACTTTCCTCTACACTGCAGATGGCTCTTTATTAAAAGTCTGTGCCATGACACCCCCAGTGCTTGTGACAAATCTCACGCACACACATTTCCAAATGTCCTTCACCTCGGAAGGGGCAGCACTGCCGGAAACCTGAGAACGGCTTTAGCCATTTGTGTCTTCTCCAATAGCCCTGTCACAACTAAAATAAATTAAAAAAAAAAACAACCTACAAAAAGCACTCATTTTGTTGAGCAATGTCAGATGAAGTCTGAGGACCAGGGTCTTGTGCCCTCTGAACTCTCAATGAACTGGTGGCCCGTGTGAGCACTGAGCTACTTGCCTGGAGAACCTGTTCTCAGGATGGGCCTGCTCCTCCATCACCCAGGACGTGTGCTGGACCCAGTTCTCTCCTGAAAGTAGGGGCTATAATTTGGGGGTACAAATTCAATTATTGTAGGAGCCCAGCTGTGTCTCTGAATCAAGCTTATTCTCATTCAAGCTTTTGCCAATGAAATTGACACTAAAAAAAGTGAAATATCAGAGTGTTAATTTTGTGACTTTTTTCTTTTTAAAACCAGGAACACCTGTCCTTTCCTTCTCTGATGGAGAAAAGATGGAATTTTTAATAAGCAATGTGAATAACTGCCATAGGCAAAAGATAAACTAGACCCAAACCTCACACCATACACTAAAATGAACTCTATATGAGTCAGAGAGCTAAACATAGAAAATGGCAACAAAACAAGTACTAAACAACATCAGTGAATTCTTTATAATGTAGATAGCAAAGTCTTCCTTAACTATGACTCAAAATTCAGAAGCAAAAAAGACTGACCAAATTAAGCTATATTAAAAAAAGAAAAAATATGGCTTTAATGTATTCACAATAAGAGAAGTACAATTAAAACCACTGAGTAAATGCTTTTCATCCAACAGAACTAGCAAAAATTCAAAAGCCTGACAGCACATTGCTGAAGGTTAGAGAGCTCTGCAGTGCCTTGCTGGTGGAGTGTTAAATGGTGCCACCGACATGGAAAGTTTGACACTATCTAACAAAACTACATATTTCTCCAAGCAATCCCATTTCTATGAATTGCTCTTAAAGATACACCCCCTCACAAATACATAAGCACAAGTTATTCATTGATTTATAAGAGCAAAATATTTGAAACAACCAAATCCCCAGACACGAATTTGGTTGAATAAATGATGGTACTTCTATGTGACCAAGTACTTTAGCCTTTTGCACTCGGATGTCGAGTGTGACTCGACACGGTTAGCATTAGAATAAAGGAATCGAGAAAAAAGCAAGCGAGTGCAAAGGGTTAAAGCTATAAAAGAAAAAAGATTGAGAAAAACAAGATGCAAAAGAAATGTACTTAGAATAAGACCACTAGAGTGAGAAAGAGAAACAGAAATAAGAAAATACATATTGGAACAGGAGAATAACATACACATGTTTCTTTGTTGCAAACAGAAACACAGAAAGAATTCTGTGGAAAATAATAAAAATCATTACCAATTAAAGGACTAGAGGCCTGGTGCACGAAATTTGTGTACTCAGGGAGGAGGTCCCTAAGCCTGGATTGCGAGGGAGTGCAGGCCAGGCCGAGGGACCCCACTGGTGCATGACCAGAGCCAGGGAGGGACATGGAAGGGATCCAGGGTGTGTCCAGTCTGTCTTGCTCAGTCCCGATCGGCTGGACCCCAGCAGCAAGCTAACCTACCAGTCAGAGCACGTCATAGCAAAGCAGTTGAGTGGCCTTAGCATATCATTAGCATATTATGTTTTGATTGGTTGAACAGTTGACAGGACGATCAGACACTTAGTATATTAGGCTTTTATTATATAGGACTAGAGGACCAGGGTGTGTCCAGCCTGTCTTGCTCAGTCCCGATCGGTCTGACCCCAGCAGCAAGCTAACCCCCTGGTCAGTGCATATCATAGCAATGCAGTTGAGCGGCCTTAGCATACCATTAGCATATTATGCTTTGATTGGTTGAACAGTTGACAGGACGATCGGACACTTAGTATATTAGGCTTTTATTACAAAGGACTAGAGGCCCAGTGCATGAAATTTGTGCGGGGGGGGGGGGGAAGCATGTCTCTTAGTCCGGCCTGCACCCTCTCCAATCCGGGACCCCTTGGGGGATGTCCAACTGCCAGTTTAGGCATGATCCCTGTGGGCAGCTGGACATCCCTCTCGCAATCCGGAACACTGGCTCCTAATCGTTCACCTGCCTGCTGGCCTGATCGCCCTAACTCCTCTCCCCTGGCAGCTTGATCCCCCTAACTGCTCTCCCCTGCTGGCCTGATCCCCCTAACTGCTCTTATACATCCTAAGTCTGATCATGAGAAAACAATTAGAAAGCCAGAAAGTGGGACAATTGTACAAAACCCCTAGCTAGCTATAGACATTTTGCAGAAAACTGGGAAAATTTTCTGAGACTATATATGATATTACAGAATTATAACTGTATATATATAACAGTGGTATTGTGGGAGACAATAAGCATGTGGTTTTATAACTTGGCTCTCTATTCTGTTCTATTGATCTGTATGTCTGTTTCTCGGCCAATTCCATGCTGAATTAATTATCGTAGCTCTGTAGCATAATTTGAAGCCAAGCAGTGTGATACCTCTAGCTTCATTCTTCTTTCTTTGGCTATTCGGGGTCTTCTGTGGTTCCATACAAATCTGATGATTTCTTGTTCCATTCTTTAAAAAATAACCTAGAGATTTTGATGGGGATTGCATTAAATCTGTATATTGCTTTGGGCAATATGGCCATTTTAACTATTGTTGATTCTTCCAACCCATGAACACAGGATTTTTTCCATTTTCTTGTGTCTTTTTCAATCTCTTTTAAAAATACTTTGTAATATTCAGTATATAGGTCTTTTGCATTCTTTGTTAAGTTTACTCCTAAGTATTTTATTCTTTTGGTTCCAATTGCAAAAGGAACTGTTTTTTTTTTTTTTTTTTTTTTCCCCCTCCATTTCTTTTCCTGAAGTTTTGTGATTAGTATACAGGAAGGCAATGTATTTTTGCAAACTGATTTTCTATCCTGCAACTTGACTGTATTTGTTCCTTGTTTCTAATAGTTTTTTGATAGAGTCTTTGGGGTTTTCTATATACAGATGATATATATGTCATCTACAAAAAGTGACAGTTTGACTTCTTTCTTCCCTACTTGGATGCCTTCTATTTCTTTCCCTTGTCTTATTGCTCTGGCTAGAACAGTGGTCGGCAAACTCATTAGTCAACAGAGCCAAATATCAACAGTACAACAATTGAAATTTCTTTTGAGAGCCAAATTTTTTAAACTTAAACTTCTTCCAACGCCACTTCTTCAAAATAGACTTGCCCAGGCTGTGGTATTTTGTGGAAGAGCCACATGTGGCTCACGAGCCGCAGTTTGCCGACCACGGGGCTAGGACTTGCAGCACTATCTATACTAATAAAAGGGTAATATGCTAATTAGACCGGGAGACCTTCTGGACAAAGCCATGGTGGTGGGGCCAAGACAGAGAGGGTTAGGGACGATCAGGCCAGGAGGGGAGGGCAGTTGGGGGTGATGGTGATCAGGCTGCCGGGGGGGGGTGGAGTTGGGGGCGAGCAGGCCGGCGGGGGGGGGGGGCAGTTGGGGGCGAGCAGGCCGGCAGGAGGGGCAGTTGGGGGCAAGCAGGCCGGCAGGTAGAGTGGTTAGGGGCGATCAGGCAGGCAAGCGGTTAGGAGCCAGCAGTCCCAGATTGCGAGAGGGATGTCTGACTGCCAGCTTAGGCCCGATCACTGGATTGGGCCTAAACTGGCAGATGTCTGAGAGGTCCCAGATTGGAGAGGGTGCAGGCCGGGCTGAGGGACCCCCCTCCCATGCACAAATTTCATGCACCAGGTCACTAGTCTATTCATATAAAAGGCTAGTAAGCTAAGTGCCCATTCGAACGGTAACTATGATGCACACTGATCACCAGGGGGCAGACGCTCAACGCATGAGCTGCTGAGACTTGGCAGGGGCAGTTCTCGGGTGACACACCCCGAATCCAGAGAGGAGGGAGCCTGATTCCTTGCGGGGCTGCGCTATTCCACCTTTGGCTGTGGGTTATGTTGTTGCCCTGAATCTGGTTTACTGCACACTTGAGTTTATGTTCCACACCCTATACAACAGCAACTTTGCAGAGTGCCCTCTCGCACTCCCGGACATCTTGGGGGATTTGGGAGAGCTGGTTTCAGCCTGATCCCCCCAGGCCAGGCCGAGGGACCCCACCTGCCAGAGGGACCCCGCTGACTCCACAGATGCCCTTCATGCCACGGAGCCACCCCAGGTGTGGCTGGCTGGGGAGGGACCAGAGGTTGGCTCCAGGGCATGTCTGGCCCGTATCGCCCAGTCCCACCCCACTGGCCACCTTCTAATTAATTTCCTTTCAATGTGTACAAATCCATGCATCGGGTCACTAGTGTGGAATAAGAGTGGTGAGAGTGGACATCCTTGTCTTGCTCCTGATCGTAGAGGAAAAGCTTTCAGTTTTCACCATTCAGTATGGTAGTACCTGAGGGTTCACCATATATGGCCTTTATCATGTTGAGGTACTTTCCTTCTGTTCCTATTGTATTGAGTGTTTTAATCGTAAATGTCATTGTATCTTATCAAATGCTTTTTCTACAGCCACTGATAAGATATGATTTCTATGCCTTCTTTGATCATTCTGTGTGCATTACATTGATCAATTTGCGTGCATTGAACCATCCTTGTGCCCCTGGAAAGAATGCCACTTAATCGTGATTATTATT
This sequence comes from Eptesicus fuscus, assembly GCF_027574615.1. NCBI lineage: Eukaryota > Metazoa > Chordata > Mammalia > Chiroptera > Vespertilionidae > Eptesicus > Eptesicus fuscus. Next base: position 63,645,460 of record NC_072488.1, read on the forward strand.
ATTTTTTAATGTACTGTGGTATTCAATTTGTAAGCATTTTGTTTAGGATTTTTGCATCTGTGTTAATCAGAGATATTACTCTGTAGTTTTCTTTTTCTGTGTTACTATTGCCAGATTTTGGTATCAGGGCTATATTGGCCTCATAGAATGTTAGGAAGTATAGCCTCTTCTTCCATTTTTTTTTGAAGAATTTGAGAAATAGGTTTTAAATCTTCTTTGAACATTTGGTAGAATTCACTGGTGAAGCCATCTGGTCCTGGACTTGTACTTTTTTGGGAGGTTTTTGATGGTTGTTTCAATTTCCTCATGGCTGACTGATCATTTAGATTTTCCAGTTCTTCATGACTTAGTCTAAGATTATATATTTCTAGGAACTTATCCATTTCTTCTAGGTTATTAAATTTGGTGGTATATAGTTTTTTATAATATTCTAGTATGACCCTTTATATATCTGTGATGTCTGTGGTGGCTTCTCTCTCAATTCTGATTTTGTTTATATGGGTCTTTTCCCTTTTTTTCCTTAGTGAGTGTAGCCAGGGTTTTGTTGATTTTATTAATCTTTTCAAAAAACCAGCTCTTTGTTTTAAATTTTTGTAGAGTCTTTTTGTTCTCTATTTCACTCAATTCTGCTCTAATTTTTATTATTTCCTTTCTTCTGTTCATGTTGGGTTGCTTTTGTTCTTTTTCTGGTTCTTTAAGATTTGATGTTAGGTTGTTTACTTGGGATATCTCTTGTTTCTTGAGATAGGCCTGTAATGATATAAACTTCCCTCTTATTACTGCTTTCGCTGCATCCCAATTATCATATGTTGTATTATCATTCTCATTTGTCTCTGTATGTCTTTTGATCTCGTCTTTTATTTCTTCTTTGACCCAGTCATGTTTTAGTAATATGTTTTTTAATTTCTACACACTTGTGTGTTTCTTTACTTCCTTTTTGCAGTTGATTTCTAATATATCAAGGCACCATTGTCAATATTCTGGATTTGTTGAGGCTCGTTCTGTGACCCAATATATGGTCTATCCTTGAGAATGTTCCATGTGCACTGGAGAAGACTATATAATCTGATGTTACAGATGAAAGGTTCTGTTATTGTCAATTATGTCCATTTGGTCTAGTGTTTCATTGAGGGCAGATATTTCTTTTATTTATTTATTTAAAAAAAACCACACCTTTATTGTTGAGAATATTACAGATGTTCCCCTTTCTGCTTTTGGCCCCTCTCCACCTGGTTCCCACACTGACTGAAGCCTTCATCACCTGACTGTCTGTGTCCATAGGTAATGCATATATGCAAATAAGTTCTTTGGTTAATCTCTTTTCTCTGAGATTTGTCAGTCTGTTCCATGTTCCCATGCCTCTGGTTATATTTTATTCATCAGTTTATTTTGTTCATTAGATTCCTTGTTCATTTATTTTGATTGTTAGGTTCAATTGTTGATAGACATCTATTTATTGCCATTTTCTTGTTCATATTTTAGACCTTTATTTTTTTCCTTCTTCTTTTTTTCTCTTGCTGCTTTTAAGATTCTTTTTCATTAACATTTGGCATTTTAATTATGATGTATCTTGTTGTGGGCCTCTTTGATTCCTTTTGTTTGGGACTCTCTATGCTTCCTGGACTTATAAGGCTATTTCTTTCAACAGGCAGGGGAACTTTTCTGTCATATCTTCAAATAGGTTTTCAATACCTTGCTTGCTTTCTTCTCCTTCTGTCAACCCTATAATGTGAATGTTGGTATGCTTGAAGTTGTCCCAGAGGCTCCTTACACTATCTTCATATTTTTGGACACCTTTTTCTCTTTGCTCTTCTGATTGGGTGGTTTTTGCTTCCTCATATTCCAAATCATCGATTCTCAGAATCCTCTATAGTTGAATCCCTGTAAATTATTCATTATTTCAGTTAGTATATGCTTAATTTCAGATCCTTTTTCATGTCTTTGAAATTCTGAGATCCTCAAAAGTCTCACTATGTTCCTTGAAGCTCTCATTAAGATCCTCGAGCAATCTTATAACTATTGTTTTGAACTCTGTATCTAGTAGTGTACTTGCTTCAATTTCATTTAGTTCTTTTTCTGTAGATTTCTTCTGTTCTTTTATTTGTGACATGTTTCTTTATCTCTGCATTTTGGCTGCTTCCCTGTGTTTGTTTCTATGTATTAGGTAGAGCTGCTATGTCTCCTGGAATTGGTAAGAGTGGCCTTGTGTAGTAGGTGTCCTTTAGGGCCAAGTGACTCAGTTTCCTGTCACCTGAGCTGGGCACTTGAGGTGCACCCCTGTGTGGGCTGTGGAGATCAGAGGGAGTGAGTGGGACCATGTAAGTTCATGAACTAGGAACTGCATGAGTCTCCAGCAGCCTCTGTGTCACTCAGTCACAATCCCTGCTAGTTTTTATGGCCCAAAGTTATAGGGACTTCTCTTCCCAGCTCTGGAATGCTGGGCTGGGGATCTGGTGTGGGGCTGGGAAACCCTTGCTCCTCATGGGAGGCCTCCACAGCTGAGATATCCTTCCCAATTGAAAAAAAAAATTAAAAAAAAAAGACACATGGGGGTCAGACCAGCCCGTTCCATGACTCCACCCCTCCTACCAGACTCCGTGTGCTTTCTTCTTTACTTCTCTAGTTGTAGGCCTTCCATTTCACCAGCTTTCAGGTGGTTCTGAATGACAGTTTATCTGTATTTTAGTAATAATTTTGATGTGGTTGTGGGAGGCAGCGAGTATCAGCAATTACTACACCACCATTTGGCTCTAGGGCTGATATTTCTTAATTGAATTTCTGTTTGGTTGATCTGTCTAGTGCTGTCAATGGAGCATTAAGGTCCATCTCTGTCTCTTACTACCTTTAAATCTATTTTGTCAGATATAAATACGGCTACACCTGCTTTCCTGTGGATGTTATTTGCTTGGAGAATCATTTTCTACCCTTTTACTGCGAATCTGCCTTTATCTTTAAAGTTTAGATGTGTCTCTTGTAGGCAGTATACAGTTGTTGTTTTTTTGGTTGTTGTTGTTTTTATCCACTCTGCTACTATTGGTGAATTAGGACCATTTACATTTAGGGTAACAATTACACACTCACCTATTGAAATAACCCATTCTTTCCTGACACACTTCAATCTAGCCTCACAGTAATTCCAATCCTGCAACTGCTTTGTCAGGAATCACCAAGGCTTCTTTTTAGATCTCTTCCATTTGAGGTCATTGTCTTTCCCTCTCTTATAGCCAGAGAAGCCTGGAGCACAAAAAATTCATGTACTTGTGGGGGTCCCTTAGCCCGGCCTGCACCCTCTCACAATCTGGGATCCCACGGTAGGACCCCTAGGCATGGCCTGAGATCAGAGCCTATCGGGGCTTTCCTTCCCTGGGCTGCAGGCAGCTGGCCCCACCCCTGTCGCTGCCACTGCTTACCATCTATGCAGCTCTGCCACCCTCCCTGCCACCGGTGGCCTCCCTCTGCAGGCGACAGGCTGGGGTGCAATGGCTTGGCTGGCCTGGGCCTCCCTCTTTCTTTGCTGAGGGGCGGGGTCAGCCCTGCGAAGGGCCGTCCGCCTACCTACCTGATCACCCCTAACCGCTGGTCTGCATACCTGATCACCCCTAAGCCCTCTGCCTGCCTGCCTGATTGCCCCTAACCACTTGCTTGGGGGTGGGCCCAGCCCTGAGAGTGGCCATCTGCCTACCTGATTACCCCTGTTTGCCTGCCTATCTGATCTCCCCTAACTGCAGGTCTGCCTACCTGATCACCTCTAACCCCTCTGCCTGCCTGCCTGCCTGCCTGATTGTCCCTTACCGCTTGCTTGGGGGCGGGGCCAGCACTGACTTGCAGTTGGTCAGCCTCCGGTCGTTACTGGTTGTTATGACCCAGGGTTTTTATATATTTGGATTCCCTTCCAAGCTCTCTAGAAACACACAGCTAGTGGCAACCATACAGTGCTAGACTATTTTAACCAAAGCTATCATGCAGTTTAGCTAGCACTGTACTGATGTTACTATTGTATATTTTCGCAAGGTTTTTAAATGTCATTAAGCGGTTACAATGTTTGTAATGAAATTTTACTGGTCTAAATTAATAAGCATATACTGTCACAAGAGAGTATTAACCAAATAGTCTTTGAATAGAAGATTTCTGCAGTGAAGCTGGTCTTGAGCATTCCTAATTTTGTCTTCTGTGTGAGTAAGAGGGTTGGACAGTGGCATTTTGATACTTCTATGACTTGGTTCCTTGGGGATTGCATGGGCAATGCTATCATAGGAACCATCTGGAATGCTAACTTTCTTGACAACTCTCTTGGCACTATTGAGGCCATGTACTACTGACCAGACGGCCTGAATTTACCATGTCTAAGGCAAGAGAGCTTGGATTAACTACCCCATTTCAACCTGAGTTTCAAAGCTGGGACGGGAGTGGGAAACATTTATATACTGAAAGTGCTAAAATATGGGCATGCCCACAAACATGCATCTGGCTGAAAATGAGAGGAACATCACCAAAGTCTCCAGGTCTCCAGTGAGCCTTCTTGTAGTTTTAATAATTCAAGGGTCTTTATTGGCACAGCTCCAGTTGTCCCCCCAACCTTCTGTTCTTTTCTGTAGTTAACCTTTTGCACTCAGATGTCAAGTGTGACTCAACACTGTTAGCATCGGTAGCAGCTCGTATGTCGAGCCACACTCGACACGTAGTTTCACCGCGGGGGGAAGGGGAATTTTTGTCTATTTTTCCAGTATCTTTTCTTGTTTTCATTAGCATGAAAGGACAAGCAAAATGTAAATGCCGTCTCAACTGATGCCACCACCTAAGCTTCACCAATGGCCTCTTCAAAGGCTATTTGTTTCTAAGACACATCAGTCACGTGAAAAAGGTTAGACCAGTACACTAACTTCCAGGGGTAGATTATTATCCACTAACTTAGAGCAACGTTTAGATGGAAAGCTCCATATAATCACACCTCACCCTAACAAAAAACACAAAGATTGTGTTGTTTGTTCTAACAGAAAAATCAAAGGAGGAAGAAGAGAGACGATTTATATTTGCAAAACATGTGAATGTAAACCAGGTCTTCATGTGGGTGAATGTTTCAAAAAATATCACACCATGAGAAATTATAGAGATTAAAATTACTCTTTGAATGTATCAATAATTTGAAATATAAAAAAATCCAAATAAATAAGTTTGTATGAAAAGAAACTCCAGTTTTTTATTCTACTGCCGTGCTTTGTAAAATCTGGGATATTTAAAAAATTAAATCCCGAGTAGAATAAAGGAATCGAGAAAAAAGCAAGAGAGTGCAAAGGATTAATCTTAACCTGCTATTGGAAAGAAAAGGCTGTGTTGCTTTTTTTGACAAATACTGAAAATTCTTTCTGCATGTTTTTGTAACTCCTTCCTCCTAGAAAAACAAAGCACTGGGGAAAAACCAACCAAACATAACAATGACAAAAATGACAAATGTCCACCTCCTCATTTCCTAGGAAGGCTCACCTGAAGGCACAACATGATCCTGCAAGAACAGGGCTTTGTTTGCAACACGCCCTCCAGGGAGTGCCCTCCTCGCTCTCCATTGTGACTTTCAGTCTAGGTCCAGAGTAACTCTTTCCCACCACAATCTTCAAAGTAGGGATAGGGATGGTACGGGGAGGAAGGGGCATATCATCTTTCTTCCAAAGCCTGCTGCTGGTAGTGATGCAGCTACTGGTAAGTCTACATGTCCACACAGCATGAAAATACGTGTACTGCAGTCAGCTGTTTCAGCACCAATGTCACCAGCACAATCTTGCTGGAGTTACTGCAATCTCTTGTTACCGGAAGCTCTGTAGGAGCTACAAGGGCACTTACAGCAATTTGCCTTGTAATGGGAGGAAGACCCACTAAAGGGTACAACAGCTTTCCTCCTTTCCCACCCCACAAGTCCCAAAGTCAAGATTTCACCTTACTTGACCAGGATTACTGGGCCCTAATTCAAGGCCAGACTAGGAGAAATTACCTCAGTGGCAAGTATACTCCATGGCCCTACATTGGTTTATTAGGACATTGTGACTTGACATTTATTTTAGTAAAAAGGGATTTGTTTAAGCCCTTCCAAATATAATTTTAACTCTCCAGCTCTACCCTTACCCCTAGTAGTTTGCCCCTTTGGCTTCCTCAAGCAGTTTTTCTCAAAAAGCTCAAGAGACTTCCCAAGCTCTGCTTGCAGATGGTAGACAACTTTGCCCTCACTCCTTACACCGGATAGCCTCTGTCCCACACTGGGAAACATTTCATGGAAGATAAAGTTTTCCACAGGCTGATTTCTTGAGTCCTTGGGGCTTCTCAAAATTACAATTTTGCAATTCAACATAAAGCTAAAAAGAGTATTTCAGATAAGAATTATAATAACGAGTAAGTAATATTGTTGGGAATAAATGAACTATTTCATATATAATTTTAAATTAAGGTAAAGATTTGGTTAGGAAATGTTCAGAAGTACAGCTGGAAAAGAAAGTAAGAAACAAAGGTAAAGCAAGTACTAAAATATGTTTTCTTAGCAGTTTTCTGGCATGTTATTCAAAAAGACCTATATCAGCACAATAAAAATGCAGAATTGAAATATTACAAGTGAAATTAAGTCAACCAGAAAGCCACTGGAGGAAACACTGGACTCTTTGCTAACGTTCACCTATCTGTCACTGCTATGTGCTATCATGCCCTGGTTCATATGTGGCACCTCCCAGGCATGAGGGGAAAAGAATCAGCAGGAAACAGGGTAGGCCTTCAGGTCCCTTAACATTACAGGAAAATTGGCATTCCATATCCAAACTGGGGTTTGGCCCACTTGGACCAAGTTTATCAACCATGACAGAAGTAACAGAAATGTCATAATTATCTGAAATAAATACTTTTTCACTTCTGAACAATCTACCCAATCTATTCTTTAGACTAAGAAACCTAATCCTTCCACAAAAATAAAAAAATATGTCTACCAGTTGGAACTCGATGATTTTTCAAGAAGCTTGAACACAGTATTTCTAGCCTAATATTTTTGTTTTAGGGTTATCATTTGTGTGTCAAGAGACCTTTTCTCAGCCTATGAACCAGACTTTAGATATGGCCCGTAGTTAATGCACTGGTATTCAAATATCAACATCCATGAACAGGTAGAAATATATACAAAATTATTGCTTTACTCTGATTTAAGGTTGTTGATGCCTTAATCTTTCAGTTTTAAATTCACAGAGAAAAAAATCTGAGCCACAGAAATAGAAAACAAAGGATGTTTTCCTCTAATAAGTTCAACCTTAATTGTTCTTATATTAAGAACTTCAATTTGTATGGAATTCAACTTGGTTAAAGTTCTTTTAAACTTTTCTCACACTTGAAAAAATTGTTACATATATGGCTTTGGCTCATGATTGGTTAACACAAAAACAAAACAAAACACAAAAAAACTCCTGCTTCTTCTGAGAAAAAAATGGTGAAGTTCAGATGGTCCCCAACTGATGATGGTTCGACTTACAATTTTTCGACTTTACACAGGTGCAAAAGCAATACACATTCAGTAGAAACTATACTTCCAATTTTGCTATTTTCCCAGGCTAGCAATATGCAGTATGATACTCTCCCTGAGGCTGGGCCGTGGCAGTGCCCCCAGTTCCCAGCCAGCCAGACCATCACAAGGGTGAAGGACTAACACACCCCACAGTGTGTTCATTGTGAGATGATGTTGCCCAACTATAGGCTAAGGTAAGTGTTCTGGGCACGTTTAAGGTAGGCTGGCTAATAAGCTATGGTTGGTATGTTAGGTGTAGTCAATGTCTTTTTTTAAAACATTCTATTTCTGATATTATATTTTCAGCTTACCAATAGGTTGTAACATTATCGTATGTTGAAAAGCATCTATATACATTTAATAATAAGTATAGATCGAATCCTTTAGAGATTTATTAGAGTACAGTAAGACTTACCTAAATCCAAAACAAAAAGTACTGACCAAAGTAAAGAATTAAATTTTTTTTTAATTAATTCAAATAAGTCATGCAGTAATTCTTATTTGTAAACATGATTCTTACTTTTTTAGATTTTAACTAGAATATTGGTAACTGAATATCGGTTCCCTGAAATAAAGACAGAGTAACTATATTCTTAGGTTTATGTCAAAGTATAAAAGGACTGCAGGCTGAACCCAGAAGCCGCTCTGGGTCAGGAACGCAATCTCAATTAATTAGGTATCCCAGCTGGGCAGTGGGTTTGCAGCTGTTAACTTGATCAATGACTTACCTAAATGTCATCTCTACTGATGCGCTTATAAATTACCAGCAAGTGAGACTAATGTACAGGTGCTAATTTATTTAAACTGTTCTCTACATTTCTACATTACTTTATAAACTGCATCTGGCACCTAATGTTAGCTGTCAGTTGTACTTAGACATGCCTGTCCTAACGACTCTGTTCATTAGAAGTGAGCACAAATTATGAAATATTGTGAAAAATGATACATCAAATGGAATGGGCACAGCAAATCAATTAGGGAAACTTCATACAGCATATTCACACTTAGGAGAATAAAACATTCTGGTTTCAGAATGAGGTCTATAGTACCAATTAAAAAGTAATTGGTAGACTTCAACAGTGTTATATATCAATTTGCTGGCTTTTTTCCTGAAATTCTGTAGTAATGTAGAAGTTAACTTTTAATTCCCAAATAAAGACATTAGTACATGTAAATGCAATTCTGCATTCATATTATTTAATATAACTGAAATGTCTCCAAAATATTTATAACTGATACTGCCTAATTCAAAAAAGCAAATGCAAATAGTGGCCCTCAACTTCTTTGTGTTTACAGCATGATTTTGAGAAAAATGATTTTTGATGGTACATGTGAAAGGATTAAAAGACTAAACAATACTAAACATGTTAGCAATCATTGTAACCTGGAATCTACTCTAGCATAACAATGAGTTATCTACACTAATACAAGAGAAACATGCAAATTAACCATCACTCTGCTACACCCACAAGCCGCGCCCACCAGCCAATCAGGAGCGAGTATGCAAATTAACCCAACCAAGATGGTGGCCGGCCACAGAGCTGGAGCAAGCAGGAGGCTTGGGTTGCCCCGGCAATGGAGGAAGCCAAGCTTCCTGCCCGTACTGGCCTCTGCTCAAGGCTACAAAGTTTCAATTATAGAAGATAAATAAATCCCAACAAAAATGGCGGCGGCCACGGAGCTGGAGCTGAGCAGGAGGCTTGGGTTACCCCCGGCAATGGAGGAAGCCAAGCTTCCCGCCCTGGCTGGCCCTGGCCTCTGCTCAAGGCTACAAAGTTTCAATTATAGAAGATAAATAAATCCTAGATACTTGCTTCGAGCCAGCCCTGGCCTCCACTCAAGGAGGCGCTGAAAAAAAAAAAAAAAAAGGAAAAAAGGAGGGGCTGGGATCTTGGGTCGCCGGGGGGGGGGGGGGGTGATCAGGCCAGGATGGGATGGCAGGGGCCGTTGGGGGTAAGCAGACCAGCAAGGGGGCCAGTTGGGGGTGAGCAGGCCGTCAGTGGGGGTCAGCTAGAGGTGATCAGGACAGCAGGGTGGGTAATTTGGAGTGAGCAGGCCAGCAGGGGGGCAGTTGGGGGTGAGCAGGCCAGTGGGGAGAGAAGGTGGGGGTGGGCAGGCCAGCAGGGGGGCAGTGGGGGGCGAGCAGGCTGGCAGGCAGAGTGGTTAGGGGCAATCAGGCAGGCAGGCAGGCAGGTGAGCAGCTGGAGCCAGCAGTCCCGGATTGTGAGAGGGATGTCCAACTGCTGGTTTAGGCCCGATTCCTGTAAACCGGCAGTAGGACATTCTTCGAGGGGTCCCAGATTGGAGAGGGTGCAGGCCAGGCTGAGGAACACCCCCCCCCAAGCTCCCCCCCGTGCATGAATTTCATGCACCAGGCCACTAGTAATGTCTATAAAATTCTATGGGAACTGACTACACTATTCACTGGCCAGCCTTTAGCCTCGGTCACTATTTAAGGACAAGTGTTTTCTGCCCTGCCTCTGTTACAGACTTTACTAGAGGCCCGATGCACGAAATTCTGTGCAAGGGGCTTGGCCCTCGCAGCCCTGGCTGCCTTGGCCCTCGCAGCCCAGGCTTCGTCCAAAAGTTCGTTCTGCTGTTCAGTCTAATTAGCATATTAGCTCTTTATTATATAGGGTGGTTTCCACACCTAAGATCTTGTTTTGACCAAAGTGTAAGGGCTTTACATTGAATTACAAAACCCACTCAGCTCAATGCTCAGTTGACAGGATCCCCTCATAGTAATATATACTGTTACAGCCACAAATACCTCTTACATATACACTGATCAGTATTTGGCAGTTACCAGTGAACGGTTTATGGAACAGGAGTTGAGAACCACTGTATTAAGATCTATTTCGAAATATTTAGCCTGTATTTTAAGCACTTTCAGCAAGACACCATATACACTACTCATTGTTAGAGGGACCTGTGTTTTCTCTTATTAGATTTTCTGAAGGTTATCAGTAACACCATAGTGGTTTACTGTGAAAGAGCAATAAGCGGTTTCTTTCTTTTCAATATACTTTAAAAAATCAGGCAAAAATTAAACTTTTTGAAATGGAGAAAATCTACACCTGTCCACGACCAATTTCTTTTTAGTTGATTTGGTATTTTGCCAACTAAAAATATTTTTAATATAAATTTATTACCAAGATTGAGCATTAAATATAGCAAATTCTGCAAAAAAAAAATTGTAGCAGATACACAAGCTGTAGGTTTGATAATTTAAACTCTTCTAAATAATGTAACTTTAAAGTAAATAGCAACAGTGACAAGCAGAATTATTTTTAGTCATAAAATTGTATCTGATTTTTTTTATTTTACCAACCCATGTCTTAACTCTTTTTAAAGCCTTATTAAGTTAAGGCTACACTAGCATGTAAGATTAGCTAAGTACAATTTTCAGACATAAGTTATATACACAACACTCAGGGAGGCCAGAGGCCAGAATTCTATTCAAGCTCAATCTTCTGGAACAAAGTTATAAACTTAAAATTCAACAACAAAAAAGCCTATGAAGAGCAGAAATAGCTGACATAAATTCATGATTTTACTTAGCAGGAAAGTCATTTAGGTCCTCATGCTGAGGCCAATGGCCCTTAGTTTTAACTCACATACCTAACAAGTTTAGTTGTGCCAGAAGGTTGGAAGTCATGAGAGAGGCTAGAGGCAGACACATATACATGGACATTTTGATAGGAAAGGAGATGGCAGGATCCAGAATAAAGCATAGCCAGGCCATTCAGTACAGGAACAAACATTCACTATGAGCCACAGTCGGGGTATCACAGTTTAATTCACTGTGAGCCACAGTCGGGTATCATAGTTTAACAACCATACTATAAAGGAAAATCCTGAAGCACTATAAGATTAAGTTATACTCACTAAACTCTACATATAAGGTTGGGGAAACTGCAACTTACCTTAGAAAATGTTACCCAAAACAATAATCTTTGAAAGTATAGAAAAATAGCCTTTGGGTTCAGAAAGACCTTGTATAGCCTTGGTTTCTTCAGCAATGAATACTTACTACCCCATACGGATTTTACAAACATTGAATGTGATAATGTGTATCAGGCTCCCAGACAGCAACCTGCACATGTATAAATGATATTTAGTAAGTGGTGGCATTTTTCATTACAAATCATTAGAAATAGGTTTCCCTTTTCAGAAAAATTCCGTTCTGTCGACTATCTAATTTCATGATCACATTAAATAAAAAAAAATATTACTGAATCTAGTTTTAATTTATATGTTAAAAGCCAAACACATTATACAAAGCATTATAAATTCTATATAAAAGCAATTGCAATGCTCTTCCAAAGACTACCTGGAGGCTTAAAGTCTTTTCCTGATTTTGGATATCAAACCATTTACTTTTGTGTTTAGAAATAATTAAACATTATGTCAGTATGGAAATTAAATAAGACTCATCAGTTATAATGTCTTTCAAGTTATACACACAGTCGAAACCTCTTACAAAAATAGTTTTGAAAATAGGAACCATAATGGGTGTATAATTTTAATGCCTTGATAACAGTTGGTTGTCACTGTCCTCTTTGTTTTCATATCTACTCAGATGCCAACAAGGGTCCACTAAATTTAATAAAATGCCAAGAGTTAATTGATATAATACGTGAGACTTAGTGAAGCAGATCAATCACTTGAGGAAGGTCTAGCACAGCAGAATTAGGTCACTGGTGTCAGGAAAATGGCAACACTCCCTCACACGGGCTTTTAGACAGTGAGGTGAGACAAAACACCAACCTATTATACAACATAACCTCCAGTTTATGTCACTCAGTGGTAAATCAATGTACTCCATGGAATTTCAGATTATTCTCCCCAACATTCAGTGTCAGATGGCATGGAAGATTTGTGTTGCAAAGGAAATTAGAAAACTAGGAAGTGATTCAAGCTATGGTAGATTTTACTTATTTTTTAACACACTGCATTAATCTCACGTTCCTGTATTCTTAGTTAGGCAAGCAGCCGGTATTACTTTAGAGACCCGAAAGACAAGTGGCAGAATGCTGTGACTTGCTAATATTACAGTGCTCGTTAGTGACACCACAAAACATCTCCTCATCCCAGGTTTTCCATCTTCCTACAACATCACTTCAACAACAATGAACTTATTTTTAAAAAATCCACTTAACAAGATGCACATGTTCTGCATCTATATTCCTTACAATTCAAGAAATTCAGTTTCATTTAAGAAGATTCTCTATACTGTAAACAAGTAATTGGAGATTTTTTCATATTAATTCATGACTTCATTACTTTTTTTGCTAAATCTAAGGAAGATTTTTAAAAGTTATATTCTATTAGCACAATGACACAAAATTACATCAACTTACTTTCACCATATATACATTCACACACATGGAGTTTTAAAAGTACAGAATAGCTATCATCTCCTACATTTACATAGTGATGTTTAACATGTCTTCTCTGGAAAACAATTCTGTATTTTAAAAACCAGAACTAAACATATTGTCTCTGACTGAATGACAGAATCCTTTAAGATTTCTCTAAATAATATAGAAAGTATACTCTAGATGGAAACACCAATGTATGTTGTAAACACCTTAACAAAACAAAATTTAAAGATATTTTCATATATGAACATAGATACTTAAGAAAACATTTTTTTGTTGTTGTTAATCCTCACCCGAGGATATTTTTCCCCACTGCTTTTAAGAGCCAGTGGAGGGGAGGGAGAAAGGGGAAGGGGAGGGAGAGACACACACATCCAGGTTTGTGCCCTGGACCAGGAATTGAATCCATAACCCTTTGGTGCACGGGCTGACACTCTAACTACTGGCCAGGGGAGAGATTTTAAATCTTAAAAATATTTACTTAAATTCATTTATTAGATGGTTTTGGCTATCATTACTTTAGCAATTGTTAATAAGCAGTATAAAAAAACTTTCCAATATATAAAAGAATAAATGGTTTAATCTAAATACAATGGCACCTAATTTACCTACATGAACATTATACATACAGTGAGCCTAGACTTTTAACGAGTTACCTGAATTAAATTATAGATCATGTCTACTTTGTAAAAAATAAATTCTCATGAAAATAATTTTAACATTCCAAACTAATATTCTGATTAAATACCCAAGCAATGAACTAACCATTCCAAGCAACCTAATTCATTTTTACACTTAGGCTGTGAAAATGTTTAACAGTTATATTTACAGTTAGTTGATTTTCATTAAGGGTGACAAAACAATTCAATGGGGAAACAACAGTCTTTTCAACAAATGCCACTAGACAACTGGACAGCCTCATGGACCCCTATCTCATACTACATATAAAAATTACCCCAAAATGAACCAAAGACTTAGGTAAGAAACTAAAACTATAAACCTCTCAGAAAAAAAACATACATGTAAACCTTCATGACTTTGGATTAGCAATGGTTTCTTAGGTACATACCCAAGAGAACTGAAAACATGTGACCGCCACAAAAACTTTTACACATGTTTATAGCAACACTAGAGGCCTGGTGCACGAAATTCATGCATGGGAGTGTGTGTGGGGGTGTCCCTCAGCCCAGCCTGCACCCTCTCCAATCTGGGACCCCTTGAGGGATGTCTGACTACCTGTTTAGGCCCGATCCCACCGGCACCCTGCCTAAACAGGCAGTCGGACATCCCTCTCACAATCCAGGACTGCTGGCTCCCAACCACTTGCCTGCCTGATTGCCCCTAACCACTTCTGCCTGCCATCCTGATCACCCCCTAACCACTCCCATGCCAGCCTGACTGACGCCTACCTGCTCCCCTGCCGGCCCGATTGCCCCCACTGCCCTCCCCTGACGGCCTGGTTGCCCCCAACTGCCCTCCCCTGCTGGCCCAGTCAGCCCTAACTTCCCTTCTTTGCCTGCCTGGTCGCCTCTAACTGCCCTCCCCTGCAGGCCTGGTCCCCCCCAACTACCCTCCCCTGCTGGCCTGGTCCCCCCCAACTGCTCTCTCCTGCAGGCCTGGTCCCTCCCAACTGCCCTCCCCTTCAGGCCTGGTTGCCCCCAACTGCCCTCCCCTGCAGGCCTAGTCGCTCCCAACTGTCCTCCCCTGCAGGCTGGTTGCCCCCAACTGCCCTCCCCTGCAGGCCTAGTCGCTCCCAACTGTCCTCCCCTGCAGGCCTGATCGCCCCCAACTGCCCTCACTTGTAGGCCTGGTCCCTCCCATCTGCCCTCCCCTGCTGGCCTGATCGCCCAAAACTGCCCTCCCCTGCCGGCCATCTTGTGTCCATATGGGGCGGCCATCTTTGACCACATGGGGGCAGGCATATTGTGTGTTGGAGTGATGGTCAATTTGCATATTACCTCTTTATTATATAGGATAATTCAAAATAGCCAAAAATGGAAACAATCCAAATGCACATCAACTGATGACTGGATTAAAAAGAAATGTAGTATATCCATACAATGGAAAAGTATTTGGCAATAAAAAGGAATGCATAACTGACACATGATAAAACATAGATAAATCCTGAAAACAATATGCTAAGTGAAAGAAGCCAATCATCAAAGACCAAGAATTATATGATTTTGTTTATATGAAATGTCCAGAGTAGGCAAATCTATAAAGATATGAAGTAAAAAGTAGTTGCCCAGAGCTGAGAGAAATGGAGGAAGTTGAAAAGTGGTTGCTACAGGGTACAAAGTTTTGTTATGGGGTGATGAAAATGGTCTACACTTAGACTGTGGTAATGGCTGTAGACCTCTGTGGACAGACTAAAAACTAGTGAAGTACACTCTTGAGATGGTATGTGAAGTATGTCTCAATAAAGCAGCCACCAAAAACAAACCAAAAAAGAAAACAGCAAAGGTTATCTCA
The DNA here is from genome assembly GCF_027574615.1 of Eptesicus fuscus. Taxonomy (NCBI): domain Eukaryota; kingdom Metazoa; phylum Chordata; class Mammalia; order Chiroptera; family Vespertilionidae; genus Eptesicus; species Eptesicus fuscus. The sequence continues at coordinate 63,660,841 of NC_072488.1, forward strand.
AGAGAGAAGATTTAGAGGCGCAGAGATACTAAAGTGTATTTCTCTTTGAAAAACATAATTCTGTAGCATTACTGCTGTGCTAAGATGCTCATTACTCACTTACCTTTTAGAAGGATACATGTTATTACAGACAGAAGGAGAAGACCTTATTTAGTTTTTCGTCCTTTAGTTGTTCTTTAAAAAATAGAAAATTTCTGAGTATACAAACACTAGTTACTTTTTGCCCTTTTTAAAAAAATAAATCTTTATTGTTGAAAGTTGCCCCTTTCTTCTTGAAAATCATATTTTGAGTATGTAGCTAAAAATTATGTAATACATTCTGGATACTGTCAGATATCTATTATCTATGAAATGAGGCAGATATGAAGAAAGAACAAAAGGTTCACAGTTTAAAGTTTTAAATGTTTCCCCTTTATCCATACTTAGATATTTAAATACGATGCTTATTTTTTTGTGTGCCTCAGTTTCCTCTTCTAAAAATGGAGCACGATCTTTAATTAAAATCATCTTATAAAAATACAGGTTTCTCAATATCCCTAAATACTGTCCAGATTATCATAAAATTCAAAAAACAGGATAGCAGCTCTGAGGTCCATAACTCAAGTCACCTGGACCTACCAGGGCAGTAAGAAACCCTTCTAGCTTAGTCAAGCATGTCGGTCTGCTGCCTCAGAAAGATACTGAAGTAGCATTTACCAATAATTAAGAAAAGCATACAAAAAGATGGGAAATAAACTAAAATGTCTAAAAACACAAAATGATTAAAATAATTATATATTTGAAATAATATAAAATGTTAAATTTATACAAAGATGTTATTCTGTTAAATATAGATCACCATGGGATGTCATATGTTACTTTTTATAAAATTGGAACAATCTTCAAAATTGTTAAATTGTTAAGTTCTTTTGCTAGCTATTTTGGCATGTCTAGCAAAAAAGTAATATTATTACTACTTTTCTCAGGATTATAATTTAAGAATGGCATGTGACTAGCATTCTAACCTATTCTCAAACACTTGGACATGCCCTTACTTTGAAAATTCAAATATATAGTTAAGTTGATAAAAAACATGGGGCTTAGATTTATTTATGGGATTTCCTATAAACCTGACTCTATTTCCATTACCATTTGTTTTATCATTTTGTAAGAAAACTAAATTTAAGACTACCTTCAGGATAAATGTTTCCAAATTGTGTATAAGCATTCATAGTGGCTCATATGACCTTAAATCAAGGAAAACATCCATTTCTAGTTGAAATCGAAAACTCACACTTTATTATGCTTCAAATACAGAGTAGCATCTCTCTTTGAAACCACAGTTTCAACTTGCAAAGTACTTTTCCTTATTCTGACAGTTTGATTAAAATTTACACAGACCTAAGGGCTCAGGCTGAAGAACAGTGCTTTCAGCATCTAAAAGTTTACAGCAATTACTTTTCCACAGAGCAACTGTACTTACATCAATATCCTCTTGCGTAAAAGTTTCTGGATCTTCTCCCATCATGTTGGCTAAATGTCTCTTCCCTATGTTGAACTCCTCAATCTGCTTTTTAATGAAATCCACTGTGTAGGTTTCACGTCTTAAGGCTTTAACATTTTTCTTTGTTGTTACAACTGTGACATGTTTTAGCCTCAATATCTAGCAGAAAATATATGTGGAAAGAAAAGAAAAAAATTTTATATTAAACCATGATCTGTAGGCCACTGTCTCTAAATAAAACGGGATATTCAAATGGTTGTCTTCTTTATTATAGTACTCAGTTGGCAGGAGTCTGCAAACAAGGTGAAAGGCCTGTTAGAATTGTCCCCTGCTCAAAAGCTTGCTTTTTAAAGCCTATGCTTACAAAGTAGTTTAAATTATTAGCACTTCAACACAATAAAAACAAAATACTATCCACATCCATATTTGATACTGATCCATCAACTTCAGCTACCTGTGATATATATATATATATCCTCACTGTAGGATATTTTTTCCATTGCTTTTTAGAGAAAATGAAAGGAAGGGAGGAAGGGAAGGAAGAGGGGGGAGGGAGGGAGGGAGGGAGGGAGAGAGGGAGGGAGGGAGACAGACAGACAGGGAGGGAGGGAGGGAGGGAGAGAGAGAGAGAGAGAGAGAGAGAGAGAGAGAGAGAGTCAGAGACATCGATGTGAGAGACACATTGACTGGCTGCCTCCCACCCACGCCCAGCCAGGATGAACCACAACCAAGGTAACCACAACCGAGGTACCCGCACTGAGGTATGTGCCTTTGACGGGGAATCGAACCTGGGAACCTTTGGTCTGTGGGCCACTAACTGCTGAGCAAACAGGCCAGGGCTCCTTGTGATACTTGACATCCGCGAGATGAAGAGTGACGGTGCCACTTCCTTAAAAAGAGGCACAGGTACCAGCGGACAGAAGCGAGCGAGCAGTAGAAGTGGGGGTAAAGGGACATGTACCCTTAGACTATAGGCACTCACCTTGTTTAGGGTACAAATGCAGCCTATCTTTAAATGCCTTAAAAATAATAGGTTTAGCTTAGTTTGAAACTTTATTCCATGGTCCTTGTTTTAAATTGACACAATGAGGAAACTGCTTCACTAAAAATAGACAATTTCTTAGTATTAATTTGGTTCAATATGCTCTGTAGAAATAAGGGCTTTCACATCCTCTTAAACTATCAGTAATGATACACAGTTGCTGCTGTGAATCTTTTGTGCTGTGGCAATAGGAATCCCCCCCCCCCCCCCCGCCCGCCCCTGGCATGAATATTTCACCTGCAATAAAAGAAAAGAACCTGAAGAATGTTTGCAAATGGCCATTCAGTTGCATTCAGTAGCTGGAGAGAACTAGAACAGATCTTTCTTGTCCTGGCTTTTCTCAAAATCTTTAATCTGTGGTTCTCAACCTGATGGCTGCCTCAACAAGTCTAAACACTCTTAAGCAATATTCAGACTTAGTAACTCATTCATTTCCCTTTTCATAAATACAAAAATCTCTCTTTAAAGCCTGTGCTTACAAAGTAGTTTAAGTGACTAGCATTTCAACACATTAAAATCAAAAATACTACTCACATCCATATTTGATACTGATCTATCAACTTCAGCTACTTGTGATATATATACATATATATATATATATATATACATATATATATATATATATATATATGTATATATTTTAATCCTCACTGTAGGATACTTTTTCCCAGTGCTTTTCAGAGAGAGTGGGAGGGAGGAGGAGGAGGGAGAGAGAGGGAAAGGGAGAGGGAAAGAGAGAGAGACAGAGAGAGACAGAAACAAAGACAAAGACTTGAGACACCACCAGCACCACCCCTCCCTCGTCCATTCCCTAACCCTTTGAGAATCAAAGATTCAAGTAACTCTACAGTAATTTGTCACCATAGTTACAATAGAAAAGGAAAAAATATTCAGGACAAATATTAATAGAAAATATCCAATTAATAGAAAAATTATGTTCCAAACTTGCACAAATTAAAAGTGATAAAATAGTTTCTTGCTATTCTTTGATGAGTAAGAAAGAGCAATTTAAAATTCCATGGAAGTTTATAGTTCACTTTTCCTTGGGAAAGCACAGAGGAGTTTCTCTTGGTATTATGAATAGACAATTACGTTTTTTCCCAATGCTCTGGTGATACAATGTTACTACCAATGAGTAAAACCATGACCCAAACTGGCTTATGTACATAGTTAGGCTGCCCTTACATGGAGAGCCTGTTTTCACACCCTGCTACCTCTCCTCACAGCCAAGTGCCACCAGCACCAATTCCCTATGCCAATAATTTTACCATCTTTCCCCAGGCTTTTCTTTGGATTCCACTGTCTTCTTTGAACAGTGGAGAAAGTTACTTCCCATACTCAAAGTAAAAATGCTTTTCTGCCCCAAGAGACATGGCAAAAGGCATGCATTTGGGGAATAAAAATAACAGTCATAGAGTAGAGGTAATTCTTCCAAATGTTCATTGCCAAAACGATGATTACACTGCTGATCTTGTAAATAATATGACAAATGTTTTTGTCTATAGCTAAAACAATCCATTCATAATACAGATAAACCCACTATGCCTCCCACCAATCACCAACCACAACCCTCAGGAGAAAAGGAGTCTTCCAGTAAACATGGCTCCATTCACTGACATAATGAATGCTAGAGGAAGAACAACGTTAGGGAGGAAAGTGATGTGTTCCATTTGGGCATGATGGGTTCTAGGAGGCAGATGGCTGTGTGTGTGTGTGTGTGTGTGTGTGTGTGTGTGTGTGTGTGTGGCACAGGAAAGATCTGAGCTGGAGATATGGTCTGTTAATCACATAGGACATGAAGCAGGGGAAATGGCAGGCATTAGTGTTTCAATGAGAAACATCTCTTCTATGCAAAGTAGCAAAATAGTTTGTGAGGGTGAGTAGGTGGAGAAATAAGGTTACTTATGTCTCTGGCCACTATTTTCTTTGTGAAATAGGTCATGAGGTGGTCTATAGGGTAAGAAATGATAGGTTTGATGGACTGCATACTTCATATCCAAAGAGTGGTTGTAAAGGGTAGACAGAGCAATGGGGGAAAAAGTAGGAAAAAAAACCCCAACCATGTATGTGGCTATTTATACGGGATATTAGCCAAGGGGATAATACCAAAGAAATAGAAATCTACATGGTTTACACTATGTGCAAATTTTCTTCACCAGTTATATTTTTGTTTCCTATATATATATATATATTTCCTTTGTTTGTTTCAGTGGTATACTCAATGTACTACTTAGTTCAGGAGAGTTTTATCTGAAGGCAGACTATACCCTTCATCGTTCTCAAGTGTTCCATTCCCACACAACACTTCTATCCTGCACTCAGGTCTACTGGATCACAATATTGCAACCCTTTTAAACTCCCATTAGCACTACCCTTAAATATCACTGCCCATATTTTTTATTTAAATTCAGTCATTTTAGGTTTTGTTCTTTTGGCCCAATGTGTTTTAAAAATATGAGATTATCCCATTTAAGTGGGTTTTAATAGATACTGTCTTATTTTAAATCTTATTTTATCTTTAAATTTTTTATGCTTCCTGTTTTCATTCTTTTGCTATATGGTCTGTGCTTTTTAAAATTCATCTTTCTATCTGGCAATTTAGACAGTACATCGCCTGTTTTTATTTTACTAGTTTTCATCCATGTCTCTGATAAAATGTTTACACGTATTTCTCCTATCAACTTCAGCAATAAAGTAATAGCCAATGAACTCTTCACCTACTTATTCTCTTTTTTAATCACAGTAATTATCTATTATTCTGTCCAGTATACACACACACACACACACACACACACACACACTGAGTGGCCAGATTATTATGACCACCCCATCAGTACGTCGTTGGGCCACCTTTTGCCTTCAATACTGCGGCGATTCTTCTTGGCATTGACTCCACGAGGTGTTGAAAGGTGATGCGAGGAATCTGACACCATGCCTGATGAAGAGCACTGGCCAGTTCTGTGAGATTTGACAGTTGTGGAACCAGCTGCCTGATGGCTCTTTTAACTTCGTCCCACAAATGCTCAATTGGATTGACATCTGGTGATTGTGGGGGCCACCTAAGCAAGGTAAAGTCTCCCTCATGTTCTTGAAACCACTCCTGCACAATACGAGCACCGTGGCATGGCGCATTGTCTTGTTGGAAGAAGCCATCTCCATGGGGATACGCCATCCACATGATAGGATGAACTTGATGAGCAACGATACTTAGGTATGTTGTGCTATTCAGATGTTGTTCCACACGAATTAAAGGGCCCAAATCATGCCAGGAAAACATGCCCCAAGCCATAACACTGCCCCCACCAGCTTGAAGGGTTGTACTCATGCATGTGGGGTGCATGCTTTCATGCTGTTTCCACTAAATTCTCGCTCTGACATCTGCATGATGCAACTGGAAACGTGGTTCATCGGACCACATGACTTTTTTCCAATGCTCGACTGTCCGATCCTTGTGTTCCTGTGCGAATTGGAGACGTTTTATCTCGGTAACTGCAGACAGCAAAGGTGTTCGAACAGGCCTTCAGCTTCCATATCCCATACGATGCAGTGTACGGCTAGTTTGCCTCCAAACGTCAGGTGGTCATAATAATCTGGCCACTCAGTGTATGTATGTATGTGTGTGTGTGTGTGTGTGTGTGTGTGTGTGTGTGTGTGTGTGTATATGTCTTACTTCTTGTCCCTTTTTTCTGCATTCTGTATGATTTATAAACATTTACTCCTTGGTTTCTTGGTGTGTGGTTTTTCCCCTTTCTCTGCAGTGCCAATTCTGCAGTCACTCTGAGTTTTTAGATTCTTACTATATATCATCAGTCCATCTTCAAAATTCTTTCCTTTTAGCTTCTTACTATATATCATCAGTCCATCTTCAAAATTCTTTCCTTAACAGTTTATTTTAATCATATCTATTTCACAGAACTCTCCCTCACCCAACATTTTAAAAAATGTTCTTGGTAGTGTTAAGTAATTAAAATAACTTGCATTTTGTTGAGTAAATATTCCTTTGTCTTTTCTTTATCTCTTTTTCACACTGTTCCTCTTTTGTTCCTACATTTTAGCATCATCTCAAATAAAAGAGTTGATTGTTGGCTTGAAAACTCAATTCTTCACTTGATTTAAAATTACTTTTTGCCCTGGCTGGTTTGGATCAGTGGACAGAGCATCAGTCTGTGGACTGAAGGGTCCCAGGTTCGATTCCTGGGTTGCGGGCTCGATCCCCAGTAGGCGACATGCAGGAGGCAGCTGATCAATGATTCTCTCTCACCATTGATATTTCTATCTCTCTCTGCCTCTCCCTTCCTGTCTGGAATCAATAAAAATATATATTTAAAATTACTTTTTGTCTTTCTCTATTCTCTAGTTTGTGACATGAGGTAGCAGCTTTCGTACTTTTAACATAAATGAGACTTTTAAAAGATCTGTAAAATGTTTATTGTTGTTCATAAAGGTTTTTTTTAACATGTTCTTAATTTGCTATTTTTCAAACAATTTCTTTAAGATCTTTAAGACCTTTTAAAAAACATTTGTACATATTGCTGAAGATTATGACTAAGTAAGTTACAAAGCCATCATAGCATCAGCATCAGACTACTGAATATATTTATTAAATGTTGTGAATTATTTCAGCAATGAATTCACACACAAAATGCTTACATTCAAAGGCATCCATTATTCATCAGTACAAGCCATCAAGTAAGATGCGGCTTCAAGCAAACCGAGCAGACCTTTAGCTGAGAACAGTAAGAATCCCTGGAGAGAATCTGCTTTGCCACTAAGTAAAACTCCCAACAAAATTTTCTGCAGGTTCTATTTCCATCTGAGAAGCTATGACAGAGAATTTCCCTCAGACTTTGTTTTCATGGAACTGTATTGATACAACTTGACAGATATGTTTCTTTTTAAAGATAATCAGCAAGTCAGGCAACTGTAATTTTAATCCAGCAGGTTGCCAAAAAAGCAGACACATCCTGACAAAGCAGTGATGTCCCAAATTTGGCCAAATGCCAGTGCTACACACCACTTTAATGGTATTACAGAAGTATTAAGTACTTGTTCAATTGGATAAAAATGGAACAAAAAGAATCTGTTGGTAATTTGAATAGAAAAGGCAAAAAAATACTTTGAGGAATAAAAGAAAAGGTAAAGACATATACCGATTAAAGAAAATGTGGACCAATATAGAATATTACTACCTCCGGGAGCCCATAAGATGAGATGAGAAAAACAGATACTTAAGACAAAGATAGCAATGTTTCTACAATAAAACCAAAATATACAAGGGCTAAGCCACCAAATGCCATCGATCACTCTGGCAGACAGTTCAATCCAACAGGAGCAGACTGGCTCAGTAAAGATGGAAAGTTCAAGCACTAAGAAAGTGCTTAGTAGAAAATAAAAGCAAGAGGAAATATTACCAAGATTTTGTAGTAATATTTTTCAAAACAGAAATAATTATTTATAATAAAAGCCTAATATGCAAATCTACCGAATGGCAGAATGACCTGTGGAACGACTGGTCGCTATGATGAGCACTGACCACCAGGGGGCAGACGCTTAATGCAGGAGCTGCCCCAGCCCGCAGGCCAGCTAAGGCGGGTGCCAGCAGGACCCTCCCTCCCCCCGATCACCCCGCTGGTCGCCCCACCCGCGGGAGGCGACCAGCGGTGCTGGGGGGGTGGGGGGGGGCGGGCAGGGCCGGCTGGCAAGTGGCCTGGCGTCACCCCGCCCCCGATTGCCCCACTGGTCGCCTCCCGCAGAGGGGAGTGACTGGCGGCAGTGGCAGGGGACAGGGCCAGTGAGCAGGCGGCGCCAGGCTGGCCAAGGCAGGTACAGTGGGGGCCCCCCAGTGGCCCTGCCATTCCTAAATTATATTGATACATGATTTAAGAATTCATGGGTGACCTTTATAGGACACCATAACTGTAAACTGCTTATAATATAGTAGAGGCCTGGTGCACGAAATGTGTGCACTGGAGGAGGGGGGTCCCTCAGTCCAGCCTGCACCCTCTTGCAGTCCGGGAGCCCTAGGGGGATGTCCACCTGCAGGTGGACATCCCTCTCACAGTCTGGGATCCCTCACTCCTAACCACTCGCCTGCTTGCTCCTAACCACCTGCCTGCTCACTTCTTACGGCCTGCCTCGCCGCTCCTTACCGCCCACCTGTTAGCACCTTACCGCTTGGCTCGCCGCTCTTCAGCGCTGCCGTGGAGGCGGAAGAGGCTCCCGTCACCACCGCTGCTCTTGCCAGCCGTAAGCCCGGCTTCTGGCTGAGCGGCACTCCTGCTGTGGGAGCACACTGACCACCAGGGGGCAGCTCCTGCGTTGAGTGTCTGCCACCTGGTGGTCAGTGTGCATCATAGCAACTGGTCATTCCACCGTAACGGTCACTTAGGCTTTTATTATACAGATAAAATTCTAATATGTGAGAGATTTTTAAAAAAATTCCAAGTTCCTTAGTATTGCAAAATAGTATGCCAAACATTCCAATCCTGTCTCTCATCATAATTGATACAACAAATCATTTGTTACCAGAATCCACTGACTCTGTCAACTCTGTCCCTTGTGTACCTATTACATTCCTAGAACAGAATACCTCCTAAAGACTCCCCTCCCACCTCCTCTGAGAAGCTGCCCACCACTCTACCCACCACAACTCCTTTGAATTAGGCATTGCACTTCTGTGCTCCCCGGTATGTACCTCTGTAAACCTTACAGTACACTGTATATAGATCCCTGTTAATCATGGGTTTATAATCCAAAAAGTTTAGCCATTCACGAGCAAGATTCCCTCCTCCACCCAAAACTTGGGACATTGAGATATTTGCAATTATATTTCGGAATTAATATGAAACATGCATGCCACAAGATTGGTATGCAAGAGGAAATCTGCTAGTGAGGTCCCAATTGAGCACTCAAAAGTCACTGCTTAACAAAACTTGTTTCTTTTTCCTTGTTGTATCAGTGTTTCTCTTTGTGACCCACAATAATATTTACTGTTTATATCACCACCTAGTGTACACTAGCACATTAAACAAATGTAAAAAATACTTATCCTGTACGAGAAGCACTTTACTATTATTATTATATTAGAGGCCCAGTGCACGAATTCGTGCACGGGTGGGGTCCAGCTAGCCCAGCCTGAATTGGGGCAGATTGGGGCTGGGCCTGTTGGGAGGAGGAGATGGTGGGAAGTTGGCTGGCCAGCTTGCCCCAATCGGGGCCCGATCAGGGCCGGGCCAGTTGGGGGGAAGGGCTGTGGGCAACTGGTCGGTGGGCCCCCGCCCCGAATGGGGTGGGGGGGTACCGATCGGGGACCAGCGGCCTGGGCGAAGAGGCCATGGGTGGCTGCCCGGCCGGCCCTGCCCTGATCAGGGTGGGGGTGCTGATCTGAGATGGGGCCGGGCAGGGGGAGGGGCTGCAGGAAGTTGACCGGCCGGCCCCACCCTTGATCAGGTGGTGGGGGCCCATTGAGGGCAGGGCCAGCCAGGGGGAGGGGCTGCAGGCCAATCAGGGTGGTGGGGACTCATTGGGGGCAAGGCTGGCTGGGGAGAGGGGCTGCAGGAGGTTGGACAGCCAGCCCCACCCCGTATTGGGGTGGGGGGTGTGATCAGGGGTGGGGCAGCCAGAGGGAGGGGCTGCAGGAGGTTGGCCGGCTGGCACCACCCCCTATTGGAGTGGTGGGGGGGATCAGGGGCGGAGCTGGCCAGGGGGGAAGGGCAGTGTGTGGGGGGGGGCGTTTGGCCAGCAGGGTGTTTGATTGGGGTGGGAGAGTCCGATCAGGGGCGGGCCAGCTGGGGGGAGGGGCCACAGGAGGTTGGCAGGCCAGGCCCACCCCCTGATCAGGCGGTTCGCTGGCCACAGTGGGCGTCACAGTGACCAGCTGTTACAGTCGCTGGCTTTTTATATATATACTAGCTTTCCCGTTGCAGGAAAATTCCTGCAATGGGATTTCCTGCTGCACTCCACCCCGCCTCCGTTCCTCCCTTGCCGCCCGCCTCACCTTCTCCTCCAGCCCGCCCGTGTTTCCCTTTGCTCCGCCATTGTCGCCCGCCTCCGCCCCGCCCTTGCTGCCCGCCTCACCTTCTCCTCCGGCCCGCCTGCTTTTCCCTTCGCCCCCGGCCCCGCCTCCGCCCCGCCCTTGCCGCCCGCCTCGCCTTCTCCAGCCCGCCCCCGTTTCCCTTCGGCCCCGGCCCCGCCTCCGCCCCGCCCTTGCCGCCGGCCCCGCCTTCTCCTCCAGCCCGCCTTCGTTTCCCTTCGGCCCCGGCCCCGCCTCCGCCCCGCCTTCTCCTCCAGCCCGCCTTCGTTTCCCTTCGCCCACGGCCCTGACTTCGCTCCTCTCTTCTCCTCCCCCCGCCCTCCCGGCTTGCTTGCTTCTTCAAAGCTTTACTCCCCTTTGCAGCTCTTGGCTTCTTTCGACACTGTCTTGATATGCAAATTAGCCGCCATCTTTGTGGGGCAATTTGCATACTCGTCCTGATTGGCTGGTGGGCGTGGCTTAGGTGTAGCGAAGGTGCGGTCAATTTGTATTTGTCTATTATTAGATTATACTAGAGGCCCGGTGCACGAAATTTGTGCGCGGGGGGAGGGGTGGGGAGTATCCCTCAGGCCAGCCTGCACCCTCTCCAATCTGGGACCCCTTGAGGGATGTCCAACTGCCCGTTTAGGCCCGATTGGACATCCCTCTCACAATCCAGGTCTGCTGGCTCCCAACTGCTTGCCAATTGGGGCAGCCATTTCTTTTGGGGTTTGTGTTCTTCTATAATTGAAACTTTGTAGCCTGGAGCGGAGGCCTTCCTGATTGCCCCTAACCGCTTCTGCCTGCCAGCCTGATCACCCCCTAATCACTCTCCTGCCAGCCTGATTGATGCTAACTGCTCCCCTGACAGCGTGTTTGGCCCTAACTGCCCTCCCCTGCAGGCCTGGTCCCCCCCCCCCCACCTGCTCTCCATTGCAGGCCTGGGTCCCACCCAACTGCCCTCCCTTGCAGGCCTGGGACCTCCCAACTGCCCTCTCCTGCTGGCCATCTTGTGGTGGCCATCTTGTGTCCACATGGGGACAGGATCTTTGACCACATGGGGGCAGTCATATTGTGTGTTGCAGTGATGATCAATCTGCATATTACTCTTTTATTAGATAGGATAGAGGCCTGGTGCATGGGTGGGGGCCAGCTGGTTTGCCCTGAAGGGTATCCCGGATCAGGGTGGGGGTTCCCTTGGGGTGTGGGGCAGCCTGGGTGAAGGGCCTGTGGTGGTTTGCAGGCCGGCCATGCCCCCTGGCGACCCAAGGAGAGGCCCTGGTATCTGGAATTTATTTACCTTCTACAATTGAAACTTTGTAGCCTGGAGCGGAGCCAAGCCTCCTGCTTGCTCTGAGGTTGGCAGCCATTTCTTTTGGGGTTTGTGTTCTTCTATAATTGAAACTTTGTTGCCTGGAGAGGAGGCGTAGGCCAGCCAGGGCTGCAGAAGCTTTGCTTCCTCCATTGCCGGGGAAAACCCAAGCCTCCTGCTCTTTCCAGCTCAGTGGCTGCCGCCATTTCTGCTTGGATTTGTTTACCTTCTATAACTGAAACTTTGTAGCCTTGAGTGGAGGCTTAGGCCTGCAACGGCTCGCGGAAAGCTTGGCTTCCTTTGTTACTGGGGAAACCCAAGCCTCCCTCCTGCTCTCTGTGGCTGTAGCCATCTTGGTTGGGTTTATTTGCATATTCGCTCCTGATTGGCTTGTGGGCGTGGCTTGTGGGTATAGCAGAGTTAGGGTCAATTTGCATATTACTCTTTTATTAGGTAGTGTATAGATAGATTCTCCCTGCTCCTTTCATTAAGTTGTCTGTAACTTCTGAAGGGATTTCATAAATAATGGGTTATGACTGCACTCCCCCCAAAAGATAGGCATAATTTTAGCCATTTATGAGGTGATTAAAAATTTTGTTTTATGAAACATGGCTCCTAAAAGAAATATAACCAACAAGGTTGCATATGGAAGTAAAATAATATCGATATTTAAGACAACCAAGCCACATATCTATACTAATAAAAGGGTAGCATGCAAATTGGATGCCCTCATAGTAACGACCGAACAGCAGAGGCCAACAGGGGGGTTAGTGAGGGATGACCAAACAACTGAACAGCAGGCTGTGTGGGGCAACCAGGCTGGTGGGGGAAGGGAGGGGCAGTTGGGGGCGACCAGGCTGGCGGAGGGGGGGGGGGGCCTGGGCAGCAGTAAGGGCTGACCAAGTCGGTGGTGGTGGTGGTGGTGGGGGGACAGTGAGGGGCGATCAGGCCAGCAGGCAGAGGCAGTTGGTGATCAGGCTGGCAGGCAGGTGAGCAGTTAAGAGCCCAGCGGTCCCGGATTGTGAGCGGGACATCTAACTGCCAGTTTAGGCCCGATCCCAGGGATCAGGCCTAAATTGGCAGTTAGACATCCCCTGAGGGGTCCTGGACTGGAGAGGGTGCAGGCTGGGCTGAGGGGACCTACCCCTCATGCATGAATTTCATGCACCGGGCCTCTATATTTATATAATAAAAGCCTAATAAGAAAATTGTCCCCTTGACTGGGAGTTCAACTAGGGGGTGTGCCAGCCCACCAACCGCCCACGCCCCCTCCCCCCAGCTGGCCCCAGCCCCGATCAGCTCCCTCCACCTCGATCGGGGGCAGGGCTGGCCGACCAACCTCCTGTGTCCCCTCCCACCAGCCAGCCCGGCCTGATTGGGGCAGGCCAGCCGGACCCCACCCATGTACGAATTCGTGCACCAGGCCTCTAGTATGTATGTAAATCATTAAGGGTCTGATAGGGTCAGTTAAGCGTTCAGTTATATCTGAGCTGTGCCTCGTGGTTAAACATGTGCTGTGGTGGTATTCAGGAATCTGGGGATTGCTAAGGGACCATACTGTCTGGTATTTGTTTGATTTTTATTTATTTCAGTGTCTGGCTCAAGTAAAGTGCTCAGTAAACATTTTCCATGTGGATTAAAAAAGGCTTTACTTCAAGAATAATCAGGAAGATGAGAATTACAGTAATTGTCACCCATCTTATTGAAAACATAGTAATACCTAATGTAGATAGAAAAAGGGGCACACTCATAATTCAATGATGGATGTGAATTGCTACAGCCTTTTTGTAAAGCTATGTAAGAATATCTATTAAAATTTAAGATGTAGCCCAGCTAGTGTGATTCAGTGGTTGAGCATCGACCTATGAACCAGGAGGTCATGGTTTGACTGGGGGCTCAATACCCAGGAGGGGGCATGCAGAAGGCAGCTAATCAATGATTCTCTCTCATTACTGATGTTTCTACCTTTTGCTCCCTTCCTCTTTGAAATCAATAAAAACACATATTGCAAAAAATTTAAGATGTATACATCCTTTGCAGCAATAACCTCAAAACTTGAACTCTCTCCCACAGAAATAAAAGCATCAGTCAGTACCTAAGAACTGTACCAGAATGTTTACTGAATACTTTATTAGTGGAAGAAAATGGAAACAAAGCAAATGCCCATCAATTGTTAAATTAACATTGATACACTCACACCAAGAATATTAGACAGCAGTTAGATTCATAATGACTTAGAGGGATTTCTACTATATATGTAAGTTTAGAGAAGCAAAAATATAATGAGATCCATTTTTTCAAAAGTATACATACGCATGTATGTTTGTATATGACTAAAAGAACATAGAGAAAGCCATAGTCAGGAGTTCCAGGGAAGGAAAGTTAGCAACTCCCCCACATGGCACACACATGAAGTGTTAATGAATAAAAATATTCTAATATTCTGTATGCTATAGTCCTTTTTAGATACTTGTGTTTATACAGCAAAGACATACTCAAAAGAGATGCAAGAAAAAATAACTCCCAGAATATTTTCCAATAAGAAAAATAAAGGTTGGTGGATAAATGAATGGATATATTCGTTGATTTAGGTTAAAGTAATTTAAAAAGACAGAAAAACGATGTCTTCTTTTTCAACAGTTTTTAGATCATAGTACTTGAATTCACATTTGGTAAGTTAAGCACTTTCCTTCCTCGAAACATTTTCCCGTTTCCACGACACCACACTGCCTTTCCTCTGTTCAGGCTCAATCCATTGGGGTTCTTCTTCGTTGACTGTCTGTCCTTCTGGGCCCTGTCCTGCTCATTCCTCATTCAGCACACCCTCCTCGGTGACCTACCTCATGGCCCAGGCCTCCTACCCCACAAGGCAACACAGGGCTTGTAAACCAGTTCTCCTCCTGAATACAGACTTTCCTAGCTGGGGGCCTCCTGGAAATCTCCACTTGCACACCCACAGATGCCTGACATGGCCCAAACTAAACTCGTTTTCTTCCCTCTCAAATCTGTTCCTCCTTTTCAGATCCCATGTCAGTGAATGTCCTCACCCCTCCACGTGGAAGGCAGCTTCCCACTGCCCTCAGGATTAGAGAAATGTGCAAGTTCTGTCTTCATCTCTCGAAAGTTTTGGGAAATTTAAGAAAACAGGAACTGCACAGGTGCAACGCACTCTAAAGTCACTATCCTCTCCACGGTGTGACTTCCCCCACCTGGCCCTCCAGGTCAGGGCGCGAGTCCAGTTGCACTCACCTCCCGCGGCACGGCCTCCTCCCTCCGGGACAGGGCGCGCGGAGGCCGGGACAGCCCCACACCCACGCAGGGACAGCAGTGGGCGGGCGGGGGGGGCGCTCCGGGTAACTTTCCCTCACACACCCTGCGAAACCCAGAAACCACCTCCAGAGTAGCCGCTGAAGCCAATAACCACTTCTCCAACCTCACCGCTCAGCACCCGAGACCCGGCGGTCCCGGCGGGGCCCGCGAGGCAGCAGGCCCGCTCCCTCTCCTCGCGCTGCAGGGACCAGCACGCCCACCCTCCCGGGCCTTACCTGGGGCCCGGGAACTGACTGCAACTCCGCGGCCGCGGCTTTCCAGAGGACTTGGCTCGGGGCCAGGCTAACCCTTGGCCGGAGAAGGAGCCGCTGGGAAACCACGGCACCACAGGACACACAGGAGGCCGCCATCTTGGCTGTGGAGGGCCGGCCGGCGCGCGGGGGCGGGGCCAGGGGACTGCGCAGGCGCCGGGGGCGGTTCAGGGGTGGTCGGGAAGCTCCAGCGAGAAGAGACAGGGGGCGTGTCCTGCGGCCTGAGGCGGCTGATAGGGCGCGTGAGCCCGCGGGGCGTGTCCGGCCCCACCCCTGGCCCACGCGGACCCTGGCCGGGGAGGTAGTGGGTGGTTCTTCCACTCGTCTCCTCGGCGCCTCTCGAGCTCAGTCGCTGACCGAGTCCCCTCGGTCCTTGCGGACTTCCACGTGTGCACCGCTGCACCTTCTTCCCCGGCTCTCCCCGAGCGCGGAGCCTGCCAGCCCGCGCGCACCGCCCTCTCCGTGCCGTCTTCCCCACGCTCCGTAGCTCCTGTCTTCCTCACGCAAGCATGGACTCCAGGTTTTGCGGGAATTCCCCTCTGCCTTCCTAGCCTGGGTTTTCCCTCCTCTCTCCCTTTCACCTTCCCCAGGGTCCAGGGTCTCCACCTCCTCCAGCAGCTACCGGACCACTCTTACGTTGTTTTCTTACTGTAACGCTAACAGGACAAACCGAAACCCGGGAAGGACGCAATGCTGCAGAAATGCTGCCTCACCTGTGCACGTCACTCCCCGTGGTGTTGGTACGAAGCCTTACTGGAAACCCAGTCAGAATTAGGTGTTAACTAGAGATGAGTATGCTTTCCCTCTGGGCCTTGTGTCCTCCTGGCAGTAACTCCGGGTTGCTTTACACGGAATATATAGCAAATGATGTAGTAAAGGGCTCTGAAAGGATTTCTAAACATTTAGATTGGAAGGACCAGTAAAATTAAAACACAGACATACACAGAAAATCTGAGGTCATACAAAGTTGTCAAGTAAATATATGCCATCTACCATCATTTCTTAAAACGCAGAACATTTCAACATTAAAAAGGTCGAACTGACATAATCTCAGAATAAAGAGCAGCCCTTTAAATGGAATGCATTTAGTTGTCCAAAAAGCTCACTCTGTTCTTTCTTTTGTTACCTTTTAGGGTAGTGAAACAGCAAATTAGCAGAGGTCCAGAAACCAAACTTTATAGGTTATTGAAGTAGATGTCTTGGGTTCAATTCTGGTCAAAGGCACATACATACCTTGGTTGCAGGCTTGATCCCCAACCCCATCTGGACAGGGGCAGGTGGTGGAGGCAACCAGTCCATGTGTCTCTATCACATCAATGTTTCTCTCTCTGTCTCTCCTTCCCCCTTCCACTCTTTCTAAAAAATCAGTGGAAAAATATCCTCAGGTGAGGATTAACAACAACAAAAATAGATGTCTTTTTTTTTTTTTTAATTCAAACATCAGACTTCACGGTCTGAATTTTGAGCCAATGATTGCTCTCTTTTTCTGACTTATTTTATTTAGTTATGTATTTATTTATTTATTTATTTATTTATTTATTTTTGTTAATCCTCACCTGAGGACATTTTTTCATTGATTTTTTTCCAATATAATAAGATTTATTGTAGTAAGAGAAGTTGAAACATTTTTATTTTTTTTTTTCCATTTTTTTTATTAAGGTATTATATGTGTACATATCTTACCATTGCCTCCCCCCACCCCACTCCCACACATGCCCTCCCCCCCCAGAGTTTTGTGTCCATTGGTTATGCTTATATGCATGCATACAAGTTCTTCGGTTGATCTCTTTTCTCCCCCACCTCTCCCTAACCTTCCCACTGTAATTTGACAGTCTGATGCTTTAATGTCTCTGTATCTATCTTTTTGTTCATCAGTTTATAATGTTCTTTATTATCCATAAATGAGTGAGATCATGTGGTATTTTTCTTTCATTGACTGGCTTATTTCACTTAGCATAATGTTCTCCAATTCCATCCAGGTTGCTGCAAATGGTAAGAATTCCTTCCTTTTTATGGCAGCATAGTATTCCATTGTGTAGATGTACCATAGTTTTCTGATCCAGTCATCTGCTGATGGGCACCTAGGCTGTTTCCAAATCTTAGCTATTGTAATCCATTGACTTTTTTAGGGAGAGCGGAAGAGAGAGGGAAAGACAGAGAGAAACATCGATGTGAGAGAAATACATAGATTGTTTGCCTCCTGCACCAGCCCTGACCAGGGCCCGGGCCTGGGAGGAGCCTGCAACCAAGGTACGTACTCTTGATTGGAATCAACCCCAAGACCCTTTGGTCTGCAGGCCCACGCGCTATCCACTGACTACCACTATACTATTGTGTCTGTCTGTGTTATATATATGGTGGTGGTTTTTTTTCTTAATCCCTTTACCTTTTTTCATTCAGCCCCCCCAAATAGACATCTCTAAATAACAGTTTCTATACATTGTAAAAAATATTTAACTTAATTGCAGAAACTTAAGTAGAAACAAGCAAATAAGTTTGTAGAAGCAGAACTTATGCCATTTTTTTTTCAATTGGCAAATGAGATTTATTTAAACAATAAGTCAACAGAAACAAGAAGTGGTTCAGCAGCCCTAGTGACAGGTTTCTCGAGTGTGGGATGGGCTGATAGACGAGGCCTGGCCATCACTCAGGAAACTCAGTGTACCAACTCTGGGAAGGCCAGTGGCTACAGCTTCTGGCTCAGCATGGGCCTGAAACTGATTAGTACATGATCTTCAAACCTAGCACACTTCCCCCTTGGGTTGTCCAGCACGAGCAGTAATGCTGCATGAACTGCTTCGAAGCTCCATTTTTTTTCCAGAATTCAAGGGGCTCTGTTCTGCTGACTTCAGTCTGAAGTAAACTGCTGCACAATTCCATAATATTCATGGTTGATGCTCTTTCCCACCCATTCAACAGGAGCCATTCTTTCTGAGACCTTAAGGACTTGCAGGTTTCCACCCCTGCCAGGTCACACTATCGTCTTTGCAGATGTCCCAACTAACCATCCATGTTCACCTGTTCATAGTTTATGAATGTGGCAGTCCCCAAACTGTTGGCTTTCCACTTGATTAGGTTTGCAGACTGCTCCGGAGTCTTGTAGACCAGCATACATTCAGTTATCATGGCAGTCACAATTGTGTATTCATATTACTTTTCTTTAGTTTCTCTTCATTTAAGGTCAGTCTTGAAGATCTGCTCCAATTATGGCACATCTCTTTGAATCCAACATGAGTCCATCGATTTGAAGTGTGTCTTTGGAATGTAACTCTAAAATGGGTTTTGATAGGAGAGGTTTGAATTTGATGCTGTGTAGCTTTCTCGGGACTATCATTGGAAAGTCACCTTCAAAATATTTAATGCCTGTATAAATGCCTTTGCAAGCTGACCAATGCCATGGACTCAAGCAAAATAACTCTGTTAAGTTCAGGGACCTTCCTTTCTTTAGACAGTCTCCCAAAATGCTGGATGAAAAGGTCATCCCAGAAGCTAAGGCTTACTGCAGACCTCTTGCATGTAGACATTTTCACTGGTGCCACACATCCCCTCATCTGTTTCTGTGAAGGAGGAAGAGCAGGCATTGAAAGTGGGCCTCTTGAGTCTAGTGGCCACGGGCACGGAGGTTCAAGGAGTGCTGTGCCCACCATGACATAGAAGTGGGGTTGACAGCCACTGGGGGAAGGTTATACCATTTTTAAAATAAGTTTGTTGGAACATATAAGAACTATGTTAAGTACTGAAATTAGGTTAAGAATTTTGCAGATTTCTTTTTTTTCCCTCTAAAATTCATGTTACAGTCTTTTATTAGATTACATACAGTAAAGCAAATGTAATACATTTCCCACTTCTACGGGCAACATGTGGACTGCTGCATTAAATTTCCTGTGTAGCCTTTGAGTTTGGGGACAGATACACTGTTAATAGTTTGATATTGGGTACATAATTAGGAGAAGAAGGAATGATTAGAATAATAATTTGATAAACATTTAAAATATGAAAAACCCATAATTTTACCAAACACCTAAAGCTTAGATTCATTTCATTTTTAAAATATATTTTTATTGATTTCAGAGAGGAAGGGAGAGGGAGAGAAAGATGGAAGCATCAATGATGAGCGAGAATCACTGAACGCTTACTCACCCCCTACTGGGGATTGAGCCTGTGAACCATTCATAGGTTTACACTCGGCCACTGAGTCACACTGGCCGGGCTAGATTCATTTAATTTTTCTATCATTAACTGAGCATCGCATAGGCATCAAACCTCCGGTCCCTAAAGTCCAATATGGTGGAGTCACGTCCAGTGTGAGGATTTGGTTCTAAAGTCATCTGGCAATATAAACATAGGAGAGTCAAAATGTTGGGCTAACAGCAAGTGTTGCTAAGATGTGAGATAGCAGGAACTATCTCACAGGTTAGATGCTGCTGGTGGGGGAATAAATTGCTACAGCTCTCTTGAAATCAGCCAACGAATCAATGACCTAAAGTTAAGATGAGCACACACTACAATCTACCAATTACATTCCTAAGTGTATACACTGTAGAAACTCTTGGACAGAAATTTTGTAACAACAAATATATCTGTCTATTGATAAGAGGATGGGTGGATAGGAGCACCATAGAGAAATGACAATAAATGAACCAGGACTACATATGAATATGGATGAGTTTCACCAGTAGGGGAAAAACAGACATATAAACTTACACTAGAGGCCCAATGCATGAAAATTTGTGCAAGAGTAGGCCTTCCTTCCCCCGGCTGCCGGCACCGGCTTCCCTCTGGCACCCGGGACCAGGACTGCTTTGCTCCAGCCACCACTGCCAGGCACCCGGGACTGGGGCTGCTTCACTCCGGCTGCCGCGGCCACCTCATAGCAACTGGTCGAGTGGTTGTTCAGGCGTTATGGTTGCTGGCCCTTTATTATATAGGATAGTTTGATTCCATTTACACAACATTCAAAAACCAGCAAAACAAAGCAATATATTGTTTAAGGATTTATTTATATGTAGTGTGGGAACCCCTTTCACGTCCTGTGTGGTTCAGGGTTCAGGTTCAGGGTTCGGGTTCTGGAGAAGGCCGCACACAAATGAAAGAGACTAGAAAAGTATTAATTTGGGAATATTGGGGGCCAGGCAGGAGCCCACCTCTAGGGGGAGGACTACACCCCGCTCTGGCTTTGCTATCCCTTTTATTAAGGTTATGGGATATACTCATATCCTTTAGGCAGGAAATTCCAATAATAGCCAATCAGCAAGAATTTACATAAGACTAACAGGTGGAGGCTGCTTCAGCTGCCAATGTCTCAACTAAACAGTGAGTGATTAGCTCTGACCTTTCAGAGCAATTAAGGTTGACCAGCCTTCCGGATTTCCTGTTCACATCTCTCTATGACCGGTGTCCGGCAATGTAGTAAAACAATAAAGAAAAGCAAGAGAATGATACACCCAAACCTCAGGATAGTGAATATCCAGGGAGGAGGGGAATGATGCCGTGAGCAAGGCACACAGGGTGGCATCGATGCTCCTCGTCGTGAGATGACTGGTGAATGCAGAGGCATGTGTTTTATTGACATTCTAAACGTGTTACAGATGCACATGACAGGGAGAGCTGATTTTTATCCCCCTCCCATGTTGATTCACAATGAAAGATGTGGCAGGCTTTGGAGGGCGTGTAAATTGGTACAATAGTTATTTAATTTTCCTATGCTTCTCATATCTCATTGATTATATCTCTGTTTTTTATTATCTTTAATTCATCCGATACTCTCTCTTTTCCTATCCAGTGTGATAGCTTAAATACTGAATGATGTAATCCTCATAAAACACACACACAGACACACTTTAAATGATTTCTAGAAAACACCTCTATATCTGCAGAGTTCTGTGGATCACTCTGAAAAACCTTAGCTTAGAAAATACACAAAGGCTTAATGGATTTCACAAATAACTGATATCTCCAGACAACTTTTTTAAAGAAAGATATTTTTATTTATTTCAGAGAGGAAGGGAGAGGGAGAGAGAGAGAAACATCAAGGATGAGAGAGAATCATTGATCGGCTGCCTCCTGCATGTCCCCCAACCTGGGAGCAAGCCCCGATACCTGGGCATATGCTATTGACTAGAATTGAACTGGGACCCTTCAGTCCACAGGCTGATGCTCTATCCACTGAGCCAAATCAGCTAGGGCTCTCCAGACAACTTTTGATCAAAGATGACCAAACACTGTGTGGTTCATGTAAAATATGTAAGTGTGGATTAAAAAAAAAAATTCAGTGTTCTTATCTGAGCCCTGCCACAAACTCACTCTTTGACACTTCTGGTTCCTTTCATTGATGGAAACCTACATTTCTCATCAGTGTAATAGGGTTCAAGGGTGGGGTTGGACCAGCGATTCTCAAAAGTGTAGTCCCTACAGCAGGGGCAGAGCATTACCTGACTGAATTGTGGGCTGAATTGTGTCCCTCCCCCCAAATATGTTGAAGTCCTCCAAGTACCTCATAATGTGACCTTATTTGGAAATAAGGTCTTCACAGAAGTAATCAGGTTAAAATGAGGTCATTAAGGTGGGACCTAATTCAATATGACAATATTACTTGTAAAAAATGGATATAGAGACAGACATGTACAGAAGGGAAGCGATGTAAAGATACAGGAAGAAGATGCGCATCACATGCCATGGACCACCTGAGGCTACCAGAGCAAGGAAAGAGATCTGGAACAAATTCTCCCTCACAGGCCGCAGGAGAAACCAGCTCTACTGATACCTTGATCTTGAATTTCCAGCCTCTAGAACTGTGAGATGACACATTTCCGTTGTTTAAGCCCTCCAGTTTATGGGATTTTCTTAAGCAGTCCCAGGAATACACCCAGTGTATTGATTCTGCAATATCCACAATTTCTTGCTACTCCTTCCTTCAAGAAGTGGAGCCCCTCCCCTTGAGTGTGAGCTGGATTTGATGACCTGCCTCTGAAGAATAAAGTGGAAGTCATGATGTACAACTCTGGATACTAGTCACAAAAGGTACTGTGGCTTCCTGCTTGTTCTCTCTTGAAGTGTCCACTCTAGGGGAGCTCAGATGTCACGTCATGGGACAGGCCTATGGAGAGGTCTGCCTTGTGACAAATTAACGCCTCTTGCTACCAGCCATGGGAGTGAGTAGTCTTGGAGGGGGACCCCCAGCAAGTCTTTTATTTTAAATGCTTTTATTGAATTATAGAGAGAAAGGAAGGGAGAGGATAGAGAAATAGAAACAATGATGAGAGAGAATCATTGATCAGCTGCCTCCTGAACGCCTCCTACTGGGGATGGAGACCGCAACCCAAGCATATGCCCTGACTGGTAATCAAACCAGCGACCTCTTGGTTCCTGGGTCGATGCTCAACCACTGAGCCACACCGGTTGGGCACAAGCAAGTCTTCATATGCCTGTAGCCTCCATCAACATCTTGACTGCCAATTCATGAGAAATTCCGAGCCAGAACTGCTGATCTCAGAACCCTGGACTACAGAAATTAGGACATAATGAATATGTCATTTTAAGCCACTAAAATGTGGGGGAATTTGTGATGCTGCAATAGACAACTAGTGTTCCTAGACATTTGTTAAAAATGCAAATTCTTGGGTCCCAGACCTGTTATATTTGTAGGTGAGGCCCAGTGTAAAGTCTATTAAATAATTCAGAATTCTCATTTTGTTTGGCTTTATTTTTTGAGTTTATAATCCATTATTTCTTAGTTGGCCAGGTTCCATTCCATTTAATCCAGTGGCAAAACCCTTTTCCATCTTGACCATCTAGCTGCGCAGATTCCTACACCTCTTTTGTGTGCTGATGTGTGGTTAAAAATATGTAACATAAAATGTACTCTTTTAACCATGTAAGTGTACAGATCAGTGGCATTAAGAACGTTCACTGTGTTTTGCAACCATCACCACCCTCCATCTCTAGAACTTGTTCATCTCCCCAAAATGAAACTCTGGACACATTAAACAACAAGTCCCATTTTTCCTCCTTCCAACTCCTGGTAACTGCCATTCTACTTTCTGTCTCCGTGAATTTGACTATTATAGGAACCTCATATAAGTTGAGTCATACAGTATTTGTTCTTTTTGTGCCTGGCTTATTTCACTTAGCATATTGTTTTCAAGGTTCATCCACAATGTAGCATGTATCAGAACTCCATTTCTTTTTAAAGCTAAATAAACATTTCTTTGTATATATCACATTTTGTTTATCCATCCATCTGTCCACAGACACATGAGTTGTTCCCACCTTTGGGCTATTGTGAACAATGCTGCTATGGATGTGGGTGTGCAAGTATCTGTCCAAGTCCCTGCATTCAATTCTTTCGGGTCTATACCTACAAGTGGCATTGCAGAATTCTTCTTTTTAATGTGGCAAGGTTTCTAACTTAATCTACACAGGCAAGTGCCCACAAAAAATAACTTGAATGGAATTTAAATATGCAACTTGAAAAGTCTTTAATTATCTAGACCATACCCAGCTAAATAAACAGTATTCATGGGTATGAAAAAGAGTAATGTAAATTTCACTGGAGTTTGAAAATATTTATGAGAAGTAATTTTAGTACATAATTGCTATATATCAAGCTTCCATAACAGAAAAACCTCTCAGCCTACAAATTAAATCTATTCTGCCAAGATGCATATATTTTACCATATTAATTGAATTTTAATAAATAACAAATAGAACAAATATCTTCTTTGTTTTCCCCCAGTATGGACTCAATCTGTCTACATGTGCTCTCTACCTACAAGCTGTCAGTTATGTTTGCTGTGAAAGAGACAGCACTAAGGGAGCTGTCAGTCAAAGCTGTTTTAATGCTTCAAGAATCATTTCTCCAAGCTTCATGATAAAAAATAAAACAAATTTACATGGAACTAAAGATGGGTTGATCACACTATCCGCTGTGCATTGAAAATTACTTCCAACATGCACAAGTTCAGGGCAGTGTGCTTAGGGCTGGTGTCTTCCATACCACACGTAAAATGACTTCGCATAGATTCTGTCATTTTTTAAAAGTTACATGTAGACAGTAAAAGTAATTATTTTCACAGGGTGGTTGGAGTATGAGTGGTTCCCCTATTTGAAATAATAGTGTGTAGGAAATATTCCGTGACATTATGGCTATTTCTTTTACTCATGCCCTAAGCATAGATTTGGGTTCAAAATAGGAGCCCGTGTTTTGGATGCCGCATGAAGATAAAGAAGATCTAGAAACGGAACTAAATAGTCACAGTATAAACTGAATATAGTCAATGCACTAGGTCTTCAGAATGAAAACAAAATATATAATTGAAATCAATACAATCACTAAGAGCCTGGCTAAAATAAACAGACTTAATAGTTCAATTCCATAACACTATTCCCAAAGTGAACTTCTGGAGGCATAAAAGAGGCTATTTTAGGACAGAGGAAGTACAACTTTACACATTAGGGAGACTCCTAAGAATGATGCAGCCTGAAAATGTAAATAAGGAGAAGAAGATGATGATCTAACCTGAAAAATGAGAGGTGTAATTTTCATTCTTACTCTTTTGTGAAGGAAGTAGTGGTAAGAGAAGCCTATCTCTAGTGTCCCTAATTAGAAAGAGTCTGGGTTTAGATGCACCATGAGATACAAGTCTAAGAAATAGAAATGAGAATAAAATTCTGCATGCATATACACACAAACACACATGTAAAATATTTTAAAAATCAAAGCACTATATAACATTATATGGCATTAATTGAGAACTGTTCGAAGTCTTACTTAATCATAGCAAGAGCCCTATGAGGAAGACACTATTATTATCCTCTTATTAGAGGAGGCATGGAGATGTGAAATGACTTACATAAGGTCCCACAACCAGGGAGGGACGGAGCCAGGCAGCGAGATTCAGGAGTCCACACACTTGGCACCACTGGTCTCTACCACGCCCAAGACAGCACAGAATTGCAAGTTAGGCAAGGGTGTCTTAAGAGCCTTCCCTCTCGCCTGTATCCACGGCCTCTGCTCACTGTTCCCATTCCCTTCAGGACCCAGTGCACTTGTGCTCTTGCCTCAGCGTCCAACCCCACTTCCCTGTGTGCTGCTCTCACTGTCCTCACCTATCCTATCTCCTGGGTAAGCACAGGAGATCACAGCTCTCTAGGCATCTTTTCAGAGGTCCAAAACTGTCCTTCAGAAAAGTGTTCCTTGGCCTGCACAGTGTGTGTATGTGTGTGTGTGTGTGTGTGTGTGTGAGACTTAAATAAGACTGCTTTAGGTTGACCACACCCCCATTTATCATGTCCCCATCACTCTTGGTACCCTACTTCCATGTTTCTGTTATATCCCAGCTCTCATGGTGTCCACTATGAGTGCTACACTATGCACATGACGAATGCTTTCTGATACAAGCATGAGCCCCAAATCATTCCGCGTTTGCCTACTCAAAGATGGTTAGGAATGCTGGGGCTCTAGGATGCAAAAGATTCTTCCAGAAAGGCTAACCAGGGACTTGGGTATTTCATGACTCAGAGACATGGTTCCACCTGCCCAGCATTGCTGCTGACTTTGTTGCCCAGCTGGGACTTGAATTTTGATACTTAAGAGTTTAATCTACATAAAGACTACTTTACCATTATCATTCAGTATTTATTGATACACTTTGCAAGGCTCTGAAATGGGTATTCAGATGGTAACTGTCTTTCAGCAGCTTATAAACTTACTAGAAGCCCAGTGCACAAAATTTGTGCACGGGGGCGTGGGGGGAGCGGGGTGTCCCTCAGCCTGGCCTGCACCCTCTCCAATCTGGGACCCCTCGGGGGATGTCTGACTGCTGGCACAGGGATCGGGCCTAAACTGGCAGTCGGACATCCCTCTCACAATCCGGGACCGCTGGCTCCTATCTGCTTGCCTGCCTGCCTGCATGATTGCCCCCTAACCACTTCCCTGCTGGCCTGGTTGATGCCTAACTGCTCCCCTGCCAGCCCAATTGCCCCCAACTGCCCTCCCCTGCCAGCCCGATGGCCCCCAACTGTTCTCCCCTGCCGGCCCAATGGCCCCCAACTGCCCTCCCATGCTGTGACCCACCTCCTCCGCCTAGACCCACCTCCTCCACATGAGGCAGTGGAGATGCCGGGACCGGCCTCCTCCATGCCGTGCGGAGCTGTGAGACCCCCAGTCCTCACCACGTGGAGCGGCTGCCAGGCCCCGCCTCCGCTGTGCATGCAGCCATCTTGTGATGATGTTAGGGCATGATTTGTGAGGGTGTGACACCACCTAGGCTATTATTTTTATTTATTTATTTATTTTTTCTTTTTCTTGCCTAGGCTATTATTAGTATAGATATGGAGGGGGGAAGATATTTACACAAATATGATTATTTTAGAAAGACTGTGATATAGTCATGAAAGCATTGTAAAGTAATGTGGGATTTTGAAAAGGAAAACATTACTCTTGCCAAATGGGTCAAGATTTCCTACAAGTTTTATAGAACTGAAAATCAAAATAAGAAAACCATCTAACTCATTTATTTACCATTTTGCAGATCCACTTCCAAACTTGTTCTGAAAGCAATTAACCTTTTGCACTCGGATGTCGAGTGTGACTCGACAAGGTTAGCATTAGAATAAAGGAATTGAGAAAAAAGCAAGCGAGTGCAAAGGGTTAACCTACCCCATCTTATAATACCTAGAAAGTAGAATTTTCTATCTCAATTTATCGAATCAGTTGATTAAAAATTATCCTATACTAGAGGCCTGGTGCATGAAAATCGTGCACAGGAGGGGGGCTGGGGGTCCCTCAGCCCGGTCTACACCCTCTCCAATCTGGGATCCCTCTCACAATACGGGACCGCTGGCTTCTAATCGCTTGCCTGCCTGCCTGCCTGATCGCCCCTAACCACCTCAGCCCGCTGGCCTGATTGCTCCCTACCTGCTCCCCCGCTGGCCTGATTACCCCCTAACTGCCCTCCTGCCGGCCTGATCACCCTTAACTGCCTCTCCCTTGGCCCCTGCCACTGTGGCTTTGTCTGGAAGGATGTCTGGAAGATGTCTGATCTAATTAGCATATTACCCTTTTATTAGTATCTATATATATAAACAGGGAATATGTTAATTAGCCAGGCATCACGACCGCTCAGGAGGAGGCTGGACCATGACCACTCAGAAGGAGCTGCACGCACAGATGGGTGGGAGGGTACTGTGTGCCGCCCCCAGCCCCAGCGGCTGTGGAGAGGCTGGGGCTGGGGTTGGGCCAGAGTGTAGACAAAACACGTGAAGAGGCTGGGGGTATGCGGGTCAGGCATGGGTCCTGGACTGCCGTGGGTGCCTCCTCACATGGCGGGAGGCGGGGCACCTCCTCATGCGATTTCAATCATGCGCTGGGCCTCTAGTAGATGATAAAAGGCTAATATGCAAATCTAATGTTGGAACAACTGGTCGCTATGACGTGCACTGACCACCAGGGGGCAGACGCTCAATGCAGGAGCTGTCCCCTGGTGGTTAGTGCACTCCCACAGAGGGAGTGCCACTCAGCCAGAAGCCCTGAGCCAGACTCATGACTGGCAAGTGCAGCAGCAGTGACGGGAGCCTCTCCTGCCTCTGTGGCAGTCGGACATCCCCCAAGGGTTTCTGGACTGCAAGAGGGCGCAGGCTGGGCTGAGGGACGCCCCCCACCAAGTGCATGAGTTTCGTGCACTGGGCCTATAGTTCTTAAATATTCTTAAACTAGAGGCCCAGTGCACAAATTCATGCACCAGTGGGGTCCCTCGGCCTGGCCTGCGGGATTGGGTCGAAACCAGCTCTCCTACATTCCCCAAGGAGTCCTGGATTGTGAGAGGGTACAGACCAGGCGAGGGACCCCACTGGTGCACCATCAGGGACGGGGAGGAACGTGAGAGGTTGGCCAGCCGTGGAGGGACCATGGGAGGGCTCCAGGGCATGTCTGGCCCATCTCACTCAGTCCTGATCATCCGGACCCCAGCAGCAAACTAATGTACCAGTTGGAGTGTCTGCCCCCTGGTGGTCAGTGTATGTCATAGCGATTGGTAGACCAGTCGACTATCTGCCCCCTGGTGGTCAGTGAACTTCATAGCGAGCAGTTGAGCGGCCTTAGCATATCATTAGCATATTATGCTTTGATTGGTTGAACAAACGATTGGTTGACTAGACACTTAGCATGTTAGGTCTTTATTATATAGGACTAGAGGCCCGGTGCACAAATTTGTGCATGGGTGGGGTCCAGCCAGCCTGCCCCAATAGGGGCTCCTCGGGATGGGCCCAGCCAGGGGGAGGGGCCGCAGGCAGTTGGCCGGCCAGCCCCGCCCACGATTGGGGTATTGGGGGCTGAACGGGGGTGGGGTCGGCTGGGGGGAGGGGCTGCGGGAGGGCTCCAGGGCATGTCCGGCCCATCTCGTTTAGTTCCAATTGGCTGGACCCCAGCAGCAAGCTAACCTACCAGTCTGAGTGTCTGTCCCCTGGTGGTCAGTGCACGTCATAGCAAGCAGTTGAGAGGCCTTAGCATATCATTAGCATATTACACTTTGATTGATTGACCGAAAGACGGGACACTTAGCATATTAGGCTTTTATTATATAGGATGACTCTTAAGCATTTACATTCCACCTTTCTTATTTTCACTGAAGAACTTTCTTGGCCCATTTTCCAAGTATTTTGCAAAATAAAGTATCATATTTGAAATCCAAAATTTGTCCAATTTCAACAAGCATGTCACAGCCTTGTGTGTGATTAAACTATCTTATCCCTTTATGAATAAAGGTTGCTATGATTAGATTGTAAACACCTGCATGGTGTTATTTTAACTTTAGACTTAAAAGAACATTTTATCCTGCAAAAACAGATTCCTAAAATAAAAACATCAGTTTTCAAATGAAGCTATAAGAGTTACATTTTTAATGACTTTTAAAGCTTAGAAATAGTTATGGTTAAATGGTATATCCATGATTTTTTATCATTTTATTTATATAGCCAGCACTC
Source organism: Eptesicus fuscus (assembly GCF_027574615.1). Lineage (NCBI taxonomy): Eukaryota > Metazoa > Chordata > Mammalia > Chiroptera > Vespertilionidae > Eptesicus > Eptesicus fuscus. The sequence goes on from NC_072488.1 coordinate 63,690,250, forward strand.
TTTAGATACAGATTCCTGACCTCAGGCATACACTTGTCAAATAATCATATTCTTTAAAACTTATTTTTTTATGTCAGATCAAGAGTTCAGTTTTAAGAATTCAACAATTCATGCAATTTATAACAGGGAAGTTAAAATTAATAGTATGAGTTAGCATAGCTTTCAGATTTAAACAACAACAACAAAAAAATTGGCCCATGTTGGAAAGAGAGAACACAAGGGGAAAATGGGAATTTAGTTTTCATATTTGTCTTTTGTTATGTGAGCAATCAGAATTGTAAGTTCACACCTTCCTGTCAGCAGGGAGGGATTTCTGCTAAACAGTGGGAACAAATACTGGGTTAGTAATATTGTATTCATCTGTGCTCAGTTGCACAGGGATGTTTTTTAAACCAGTTATTAACTAATTTATAAAATGATTGAAAGGGTAGTTGGGTCAAGCTGTAGCTGAACTTGAAGGAACAAGTGGATGCCTCATGCTCTGCCCATCTGTCCCCACTTAATCCAGTTACAAATTTAAGCCTCACGGGGATGCCTCTGATTGGCAGAAACTAAGTCCTACCTCCTAGCAGATACTGTTTTGCTTCCTGCTCTATTCCTAACAGCTTTCTAAACAGTACCCAGTATCTAGAAGCTGGACCATACATGTTTATTGAAGGAAAGAAAGGAGAAGGGATGCTGAGCAAGCTAATCCATGGTTTTTGCAACAATTTAATGAAGATATTGCTTTAAAGGGGGCTTAAGAGTCTGGTAGAAGCTTATATGAGATAAATTTAAAGTCCTTTTCAAGTCCTGTGAGAGCAGGGTCCTCATCTTTATTGTTCATATTGTATCCCCAGCTTGACGGTGCCTGACACAATACTAGGCAATCAATAAATGCTTGTTGGTTGAATGAATGATTACATAAGATGTAAGTTGTCTTTTCCTCCTATCTCCACCTTTCTTCAGTGGCCAAAATTCATATACAGATTATCTCCAATTTTTTTCATATCACATAGCTATTATATGTGGTAATTTTGTCATTTGATTTCCTTTTCCTAAATCAGTGATGGGCAACCTTTTGAGCTTGGTGTGTCAAACTTCGCCAAAAAACTGAGCATAACTCGAGTAGTGTGTCACTTTGAGGAAAAAACATTATTTCGCAAATGTTTCATCCCTGGCATGCGGCCGCCTCAGCGGCCGCGTGTCATCAGAAATGGCTACGCGTGTCATAGGTTCGCCATCACTGTCCTAAATTGGGAATGTATACAAACGAGGATTTGTGAGTATGTTTCTGTGCATGATCTCTTTAGACTGAAAGCTCAATTTATTTTGATGCTTACTTAACTCAGTGGAAAGCTGGTATTCACAAGAAGAGTGTAGTTGTCTAAGGGTCCATTTTGATTTTTGTTGCACAGAAAGTATCATTGAAAAGTTATCCCTGCAGGAGATGCCTTCCTTCTAATCACAGAAAATAACACGTTAACTTTTAAAGCAAGGCAAATGCAACATGACTAATCAGAAAACAATGATCATATCAGTTTTCCAAATATCATGTTCTTGATTCGGCTTTATTTCTATGGTTTGGGGTGAAGGACAATAGGGAGAACCGATAGTTGTTTAGCAAATGCCTCCTTCTCTTGTTTCCATATTAATAATAGAGATTTTTCACTTATTTTTGAAACTGAAACTCTGAACTCACAAAATAATAGCTCTCCTTTCCTCTGTCCCCCACCCCTGCCACCCACCATTTTCTTTATGAATTTGACTCCTTCAGGGATATCATATAAGTAGAATTATATACTGTGTCTTTTTGTGACTGGCTTATTTCACTATGCATAATATCCTCAAGGTTCACTCATCTTGTAGCATATGTCAGAATTTCCTTGCTCTTTAAGGCCAAATAATATTCCAATTTGTAAATATAGCACATTTTGCGTAACCATTCACCTGTCTGTGGACATGCGGGTTGCTTCCACAGTTTATTGATTGTGAATAAACTGGTACGTAGTTACTATTAGCACGGGATATCTTCTCCCATCTTTTCACCTTCAAGGTATTTGTGTCTTTGATGTAAAGTGAGTTTCTTGTAGATAGTATATAGTTGGATCATTTTTTTAAAAATATGTTTTTTAATTGATTTTAGAGAGAGAGGAAGGGAGAGGGAGAGAAAGAAACATTGATTGGCTGCCTCCTACACAACTCTGAGCCCACAACCTGGGCATGTGCCCTGACAGGGAATTGAACCGGCAAACTCTTGGTACATGCTCAATCAACTGAGTCACACCGGCCAGGGTGGATCATGTTTTTTAATCTATTCTGCCAATCTCTGTCTTTTGAGTGGAGAGTTTAATCCATTTATACTTAATTACTGGTAAGTTGGACTTACTTTTGTCATTTTGCTATTTGTTTTCTATATGCCTTATAGCTTTTTTGTCCCTCATTTCCCATATTACTACCTTTCTTGAGTTTTGTTGATTTTTTGTTGCAGTAAAGTGTTTTTTTAAAATATATTTTTATTGATTTCAGAGAGGAAGGGAGAGGGAGAGAGAGATAGAAACATAAATGATGAGAGAGAATCATTGATTGGCTGCCTCAATCCCAATACTGGGTATTGAGCCTACAACCTAGGCATATGCCCTGACCAGGATTTGAACCCTGACTTCCTGGTTCATAGGTCGACACATAACCACTGAGCAACACTGGCCAGGCTGCAGTAAAATGTTTTAATCCCCTTTACATTTCCTATGGTGTATATTCTATAGATATTTCCTTTGTGGTTACCATGGGGATTACATTTAACATCCTAAAATTATAACACTCCAATTTGAAATCAAACTAGCTTAAATTCAATAACATATAAAAACTCTGCCTTGTACAGCTCCATCTCCACTGACTTTTAGTTATTGATGTCACAAAATTATATTGTGAATTTTCATACATTGTGTCCAAAAAACAAAGAATAATAATTTTTTTTGCATTAGACTCTTAAATTATGCAGAAAACAAAATGTGGAGTTACAAACCAAAGTTAAGGTGATACTGGCTTTTAGCCTAATAATTTAAAATATATATATAAATATATATATATATTTTTATTGATTTTTTACAGAGAGGAAAGGAGAGGGATAGAGAGTTAGAAACATCAATGAGAGAGAAACATCGATCAGCTGCCTCCTGCACACCCCCTACTGGGGATGTGCCTACAACCAAGGTACATGCCCTTGACCGGAATCGAACCTGGGACCCTTGAGTCCGCAGGCCGATGCTCTATCCACTGAGCCAAACCAGTCAGGGCTAGCCTAATAATTTTTAAGGTATAGTCTCTTAAATCATGTAGAAAACAGAAAGCATTGTTATAAACTGAAGTTACATTAGTACTAACTTTTATAACTGCTCATGTATTTAACTTCACTGAGCTCTTTATTTCTTCCTATAACTTTGACTTACTGTCTAGTGTCCTTCATTTTAACCTGTATGATTCCATTTAGCATTTCTTGCAGGACAGGTTTAAAAAGACATGACAAACTCCCTCAGCTTTTGTTTGTCTAGGAATGTCTTCGTTTCTCTCTCAGTTTTGTAAAACATTCTTGCCAAACATAGGATTCTTTTTTTAAATATATATATTTTATTGATTTCAGAGAGGAAGGGAGAGGGAGAGAGATATAGAAACATCAATGATGAGAGAGAATCATTGATCGGCTGCCTTCTCTATGCCCCCTACTGGGGATTGAGCCCACAACCTGGATATATGCCCTTGACCGGAATTGAACCAGGGACCCTTCAGTCCCCAGGCCTACGCTCTATCCACTGAACCAAACTGGCTAGGGCTTTTTTTTTTTTTTTTAATCTTTACTGTTGAGAGTCCCTGTTATTTCCCCCCATTGCCCACCTCCACCTGGCTCCCACCCTGCCTCAGGCCTTCGCCACCCCACTATCTGTGCCCATAGGTAATGTATACATGCACATAAGATCTTGTTTAATCTCTTCCCACCCTGCCTCCCCCTCCCTCCAAGAACCTTCAGTCTATCCCACTTCCATGTCTCTCATTCTGTTTTATTCACCAGTTTATTCTGTTCATAGATTTCTTATTCATCTATTTTGAGTTTCAGATCCAATTGTTGATAGATATGTATTTATTGCCTTTTTATTGTTCACATTTTTTATCTTTTTCTTCTTCTTCCTCTCCTTAAAGAATTCCGAATTTCATGTAATACTGGTTTGGAGGTGATAAACTCCTTTAGTTTTTTTCTGGGAAGCTCTTTATCTGACCTTCAGTTCTAAATGATAGCTTTGCTGGGTAGAGTAATCTTGGTTATAGGTCCTTGCTATTCATCACTTTGAATATTTCTTGCCACTCCCCTCTGACCTGCATAGTTTCTGTTGAGCTGACAGTTGTATGGGTGCTCCCTTGAAGGTAACTAACTGTTTTTCTCTTCTTTTAAGATGCTCTCTGTTTTTAGCCCTTGGCATTTTAATTTTAATGTATCTTGGTGTGGGCCTCTTTGGGTTCATCTTGTTTGGGACTTTTTGTGCTTCTTGGACTTGTAAGTCTATTTCTTTCACCAGGTAATAGAAGTTTTCTGCCATTATTTCTTCAAATAGATTTTCAATATCTTGCTCTCTCTCTTTTTCTCCTTCTGGCATCCCTATAATGGAAATGTTGGTATGCTTGAAGTTGTCCCAGAGGCTCCTTACACTATCTTCATATTTTTGGATTCTTTTTTCTTTTTGCTCTTCTGATTGGGTGTTTTTTGCTTCGTCATATTTCAAATCCTTGATTTGATTCTCAGAATCCTCTACTCTATTGTTGAATCCCTGTATCTTATTCTTTATTTCAGTCAATATTCGTAATTTCTGACTGGTCTTTTTCCATTTTCTTGGCATTCTCACTAAATTCCTTGAAAGTCTCACTAAGTCCCTTAAAGGTCTCATGGAGATTCTTGAGTAACCTTATAACTGCAGTTTTGAACTCTATATACAGTAGTTTGCATTCTTCCATTTCTTTCATTCGTGACCTGTTTCTTTGTATCTGCATTTTGGCTGCTTCCCTGTGTTTGTTTCTATGTATTGGGTAGAGCTGCTATGTCTCCTGGAGTTGGTAGAGTGGCCTTGTGTAGTAGGTTTCCTCAGCCTCTCCAATCACCTGAGCTGGGCACTCTAGGCGCACCCCTTTGTGGGCTTTGTGCACAGTCTTGTTGTAGTTGAGACTTGATTGCTGTTGGTGTCACTGGTAGTAATTGACCTCCAGACTAATTTGCTGTGAGAACCAACTGCACTACAGTGGGAGAGCTGCTGTGCAGGAGATAGCCCTATGGAGTAGGACTTGCTTCAGTGGGGCTTTGGTGCTCACTGAGTCTGCCCTGGAGTGTGTCGCTGATGGATATGTAGAGTTGTATGGTCTGATGCTGACCACTGGGTGCACTGGCTCTTGGGTCTCCAGGGAGGTGCAAAATCAGCTACTGCCTGAGGCCACCCAGCAGGAGCTATAGAGAGATCTGCAGATTCCTCTTATTTGTATTGGGTTTGGAAGTGCCCAGGCGAGGCCCAGCTGTGAAGCAAGGTAGGCTGGTGCTAGTGCTGGATCTTGGGCCTTTTATTGATAGGTTTGGGGCTCCCTGATCCAGCTGCAAGTTGTTTGAGAGATTTTATCAAAGTCTGAAGCCTGAGAAAGGACAGGCCATTCATATGCAAAAGCCATTGCACACAGGTTGAGTGGGGCTACAAATTCGATGGGGTGGGGTCTCAGGGAATCACCAGGGAGGAGCAAACAGAAATGGCTGCCAGTCAGCCCTGCAACCAGGAAGGTCCCAGCACAGGAACAAAGACCTCTGCGAGTGCCTTCCTTTGGGAGAAAGCTGCCCCCTAATTCCTTCCCAATGCCAGACAATCCAGTTTCTCCTTGTATATGTCTGTGTCCCCCCAGAGCCTTGCCCTGGCACTGGAGCTCAGAGGAAGCAGAGCCTTGTAAGTTCAGTTCAGTTGGCTCTCCAGGGGTGTCTGTATCACTTAGCCCCCATCCCTGCTGGTTCTTATAGCTCGCAGTTTTGGGGACTTCTTTTCTAGCTCTGGGAGCCTGAGCTGGGGATCTGGTGTGGGGCTGGGACCCCTTGCTCTTCGCAGATGGCCTCCACAGAGATGATCTCCCTCCCGATTAAGAAAGCAGTACAGGTGGGTGCCGGTCCAGCCTGTTCTGTGCCTCTGCCCCTCCTACCAGTCTCAGTGTGCTTTCTTCTTTACTTCTCTGAATGGAAGTTGTAGGACTTCCATTTAGCCAGCTTTCAGGCAGTTCTGGATGATGGTTGTTCTGTATTTTAGTTGTAATTTTGATGTGGTTGTAGGAAATGGTGAGTGCAGGCATTTACCTACATGGCCATCTTGGTTCTCCAGGATTCTTTAAAAAAAAAAAAAATATATATATTTATATTGATTTCAGAGATGACGGGAGAGGGAGAGAGAGATAGGAATATCAATGATGAGAGAGAATTGGCTGCCTTCTGCACACCCCACTCTGGGAATCAAGCCTGAAACCCAGGCATGTGCCCTGGCTGGGAATTGATCTGTGATCTTCTGGTTCATAGGTTGATGCTCAACCACTGAGCCATTCCAGCTGGGCTATACATCATTTTCTTCATTCTCTCTACATCTTCCTTCAAGTCTTTGAACATTTTTTAAAAAAATAGATTTTTATTGATTTCAGAGAGGAAGGGAGAGGGAGAGAGACATAGAAACATCAATGATGAGAGAGAATCATTGATAGACTGCCTCCCGCACACCCCAAACTGGGGATCAAGCCCACGACTCAGGCATGTGCCCTGACTGGGAATCAAACTGTGACCTCCTGGTTCATAGGTTGATGCTCAACCACTGAGCCACACTGGTTGGGCTCTCTGAACATCTTTAAAACAGGCATTTTAAAGTATTTTTTTAGGAATTCCTCCAAGTGGTCTTTCTCAGGGACAACTTTGTTGGGTTTATTTTTATTTTTTATTTATGGCCATACTTTTCTCTTTCATTGTATGCGTTACAAAAAATTTTTTGGTTGAAAACTGGACATTTGAAACTAATAATGATAACTTTGGAAAGCAGATTCTTCCTCTTCTCTTATTTGTTGAATTTTGTGTTTGTTATTGTTTTTTATTTTTTATTTTTGTAGACCATCTCTGTGCTGGGGATCAACCAGAAGTGTAAACTTAAGGTCTTCTCGGGTCTTTTTTGAACCTGCACCTTTCCCTGGGCATGCATGATGGTTTTCTAAATTCCTCTATATATGTGTTTGCTTTTGAATGTCCTAGACCTTAAATGCCTGACTTTTACAGGGGAAAAAAAAAAAAAAAAGGAAACTGAGAAGGGGAAGAAAAACAAAAGAAATTGTAAAAAGACACTGGCCCTTTAAGCCCTCTGAAAAACATTTCAGCCTGAACACGGGAGGCTAATGACAGTGGAAGGAGTACAGCGATGATTCTGTGTCACACTTTGTGTTTGCACCTCCATGGTCAGAAGTAGCAGAGATCGGAGCACAGATCCCTGATATTTGGAGGCAGGGTCCTTATTATCACCCTGGATCACTCAAGCTGTGTGCAAGCTGCTCCTGAAATGTGTGCACAGATGCCTGTTGTGGGGCCAGGGTTGGGACATGGATAGTTGTTACTAGGAAATTGATGGAAATTATGTGCAATTTACTACCCAAGCCTTCCCCTGGAAGTTGGTAGCCTTCAATTGACTCCAGTTACAAAATTGTTATGTGAGACAGATTCTGCCAGTGCAATTGTTGCCCAGTCAGGGAGATAGATCCCTACTGCTTCCTATCCTGTCATCTTTCAAGAACTTGCCCTTTATTAAAAAACTAGAGGTCTGGTGCACGAAATTTGTGCACAGAAGGGGAGGGCGGGCACGGGGGGGGGGGGGGGGGAAGGTCCCTCAGCCTGGCCTGCACCCTCTCACAATCCAGGACCCCTCGGGGGATGTCTGACTGCTGGTTTAGGTCTAATCCTGCAGGGATCCCTGTGGGAATGGCCCTAAACCGGCAGTCGGACATCCCTCTCGCAATCTGAGACCACTGGCTCCTAACCGCTTGCCTGACTGCCTGCCTGATTGCCCCTAACCACTCTGCCTGCCTGCCTGATCACCTCTAATTGCCTCTGCTTTGGCTCCCACCACTGCGGCTTAGTCCAGAAGGATGTCCGGAATGATGTCCGGAAGGTCGTTCGACTGTCCTGTCTAATTAGCATATTATGCTTTTATTATTATAAACAGTAGCTTATTATTTCTTAAAATAATCTTCTTAGTTTTATATTTTAAAATAGTAAAAATCTTTCCCTGTATATTTCTGCAAATCTGTTAATCGCTTGTCCCTGTACAGTTAAACAATTTTAAAATAAATGCTAAATAATATATTATTGGGGAAAAAGGCTGATGTTTTTGCCCAAAGCAAGACATTTTCCCATTAACATGTTAGTATATCAAGGAGCAGAATGTTGTGTTTACAAATAAAAACCGTTTTAAGTAAGGCAACTACACCCTTTGGAGGTGCCATCAATATTGGGTTTGTACTCTATGTCAAAGGTTCTCTTTTTTTGCGGGGGAGCGAATTACTTTTTTTCTTCTCATTGTTATTTAAATGATTTAAAAAAAATTGCTGATAGTATTACAAATGCCCACCATTTCCCTACCATTTGCCCCTCTCCACCCAGCCCCTGCCCCACCCCAGGCCTTCACCACACTATTGTCTGTATCATGGGCTATGCATATATGCATATATATTCTTCGGTTAATCTCTTCCCACCCACCCATGCTTCTCCCCTCTGAGATCTGTCTGTCTGTTCCATGCATCCATGTCTGTGGACCTATTTTGTTCATCAGTTTCTTTTGTAGATTCCACATATAATTGAAATCATGTGTATTTGTCTTTCTCTGACTGGCTTATTTTGCTTAGTATAATAATCTCTAGTTCCATCCATGCTGTTGCAAAAGGTAAGAGATCTTTCTTTTTTTTACAGCCACATATTATTCCATTATGTAAATGTACTACAGCTTTTTTATCCACTTATCTCCCGAAGGGCACTTGGGCTGTTTCCAGATCTTAGCTATTGTAAATAATGCTGCTATGAACATAGGAGTGCATACATTCTTTTTGGTTGCTTTTTGGGGATTCTAAAGATATATTCCCAGAAGTGGGATCACCAGTTCAAAAGGCAGTTCCATTTTTAATTTTTTTAGGAAACTCCATACTGTTTTCCATAATGGCTGCAGCAGTCTGCATTCCCACCAGCAGTGCACTAGGGTTCCCTTTTCTCTACATCCTTGTCAGCTCTTGTTGTTTGTTGATTTACTGGTGGTAGCCATTCTGGCAGATGTGAGGTGATGCTTCATTGTAGTTTTGATTTGCATCTTTATGATGATTAGTGATGTTGAGCATCTTTTCATCTGTCTATTGGCAATCTGTATGTCCCCTTTGGAGAAGTGTCTATTCAGGTCATTTACCCATTTTTTAATTGTGTTGCTTGTCTTCCTGGTGTTGAGTGTATATGTTCTTTATATATTTTGAATATTAACCCCTTATCAGATGTATCTTTGGAGAATATGTCCTCCCTTTTCATTTTACTGATGGTTTCTTTTGCTTTGTAAAAGCTTTTTAGTTTGATGTAGTCCCATTTGTTTATTTTTTCCTTTGTTTCTCTTGCCCATGGAAATGTATCAGTGAAAACACTACTACCTGAGTTGTCTGAGATTTTGCTGCCTATAGTTTCTTCTAGGATTTTTATGGTTTCATGACTTACATTTAAGTATTTTATGCATTTTGAGTTTATTCTTGTGTATGGTGTAAGTTAGTGGTCTAGTTTCATTTCTTGCATGTATCTGTCCAATTTTCCCAGCACCATTTATTGAAGAGACTGTCTTTACTCCATTGTGTGCTCTTGCCTCCTTTGTCAAATATTAATTGACCATTGATATCTGGGGCCTCTGTTCTGTTCCATTGATCTAAATGCCTATTCTTGTGCCAGTACCAGGCTTATGCCAAAGGTTTTTAACATTGGCTACATGTTGAGAAAGCACTGATGTCTGGTCCCAAGCCCAGAAATTCTGGTTCAGTGGTCAGGGGTATTGAATGACCTGGGCTCTGGCATTTCTAAACATTCCCCAGGTGATTCTAATGAGCATGGGAATCTCTGCTCTATTCCTTCTTTCCCTCATGGCAATAAACATGCTATTCAGCATATGACTGCTCAGACATTTTTATACTCTAAGACAGAGCTCACGATTTCTGAATGAGCATTCATCTTCACTTTACAATTCCAGGCATATTGTCTAACGTTCCTGTATGTGTTGGACATTGTTGGGGCTTGGCCAGATTCAGCTGGGTTACTTTTATTCTCATGCAACCCTCCCCTGGCTCCTGTCTGCTTCAGCTTCTGTGCCACACCTGAGCCTTTCTCTGGAGGTCTGCCCAAGGCTTGCTGAAGCCACTTCGGGCACCGTACGGAAAGCAGGAAACGCCTAGGAGCTAGGTCTCCTGCGGGAAGTCCTTAGCCAATGGCATTCTGGTGCTTGCCTCTAGTTGGCATAAACTGAGTCAAAACTAAATAATCGAATTCCTCTGCCATATCAGGCTAGGTCTTCTCCCCAGTGAACTTGGCTTGAGATCATACCTTTGCTCACCTTTCCCCCTTCCCTGTCTTGCTTCCCCTTGTCCCCTTATTGGTTTCTCTTGCGAGCACTTCAGAATAAACCATTTGTACTCATATCTTTGTCTCAGGATCTACTTCTGGGGAACCCAAGCTGATCCATGTTCCATGGTGGATCCACTGCATAAGTAACCCTAGAAGTCATGTAGTTAAGGGAGGAAAGAGAAAACAAAGAGTGAAATGTTAACTGGAAACAAACAAACTTTTTAAAAATAATTTTTTATTTTTCAATTACAGTTGACATACAATATTATATTAATTTCAGGTGTCCACCCCAGGGATTAGACATTATATAACTTACTAAGTGATCATTCTGATAAATCTCATAACCATGTGACACCATACATAGTTATTAGAATATTAGAGGCCCGGTGCATGAAATTTGTGCGTGGGTGGTGTCCCTAGGCCTGGCCAGTGATCTGGGCCAATCAGGGCCTTCCTTCTGGCAGCCGGCCGGGGCCTGCTGGAATGGGGGAGGGGTCGGGGGAGATTGGCCAGCCGCAGGAGGTTGGCTGTGGGAGCACACTGACCACTGGGGGCAGCTCCTGCATTGAGCGTCTGCCCCCTGGTGGTCAGTGTGCATCATAGCAACTGGTTGTTCCAGTTGTTCCAGTGTTTCAGTTGCTTAGGCTTTTATATATATAGACTAGGGGCCCGATGCATGAAATTCGTGCATGGAGGGGTGTCCCTCAGCCCAGCCTGCACCCTCTCCAATCCAGGACCCCTTGGGGGATGTCTGACTGCTGGTTTAGGCCCCTGATCCCCACTTGCCTACCTGCCTGCCTGATTGCCCCTAACCGCCTCTGCCTGCCAGCCTGATGCCTCTAACGGCTCCCCTGCTGGCCTGATCATGCCCTAACTGCTCCCCTACCCCCTAACTGAGCCTTGGGCCGCTGGGCAGCTGCCATTGGTAGCTTGCCTGAGCCTCGGGCTGGCCCTGGGTGACTAGGAAGCTGCCATTCCCAGCTTGCCTGAGCTCGCAGTCACCATCCCTGGCTTACCTGAGCCTTGGGCCAGCCCTGGGCAGCTGGGCAGCCGCTATTCCTGGCTTCCCTGAGCCTCAGGCTGGCCCTGGGTGGCTGGACAGCCGCCATCGGCAGTTTGCCTGAGCTCGCAGCTGCCATTCGCAGCTTGTCTGAGCCTCAGGCAGCTGCTGTGGCTTTGTCCGGAAGGTTGTCTGGAAGGTCTCCTGGTCTAATTAGCATATTACCCTTTTATTAGTATAGATTATTGACTATATATTCCCTATGTTGTACTTTGCACCCCCTTGACTATACTATAACTACTAATTTGTACTTCTATATTCCTTCACCTTTTTCACCAACCCCGCCCTCCCCCCCCCAATTCCCTTCCTATCAGGGAACTGTCAAAATGTTATCTGTATCTTTGAGTCTGTTTATTCTGCTTGTTCATTTATTTTGATTTTTAGATTCAGTTTTTGATAGATATGTATTTATTGCCTTTTTGTTCATATTTTTATCTTTTTTTTCTTCTTAAAGAAGACCCTTTAACATTTCATGTAATACTGGTTTGGTGGTGATGAATACCTTTAGTTTTTTCTTGTCTGTGAAGCTCTTTATTTGACCTTCAATTCTAATAGCTTTGCAGGGTAGAGTAATTTCGGTTGTGGGTCTTTGCTTTTCATCACTTTGAATATTTCTTGCCACTCCCTCTGGCCTGCATAATTTCTGTTGAGAAATCAGCTGACAGTCGTATGGGAGCTTTCTTGAAGGTAACTAACTTCTTTTTGTTTGCTGCATTTAAGATTCTTTCTTTGTCTTTAATCTTTGGCATTTTACTTTTGCTGTGTCTTGTTGTGGGCCTCTTTGGGTTCATCTTTTTTGGTACTCTCTGTGTTTCTTGGACTTGTATGTCTATTTCTTTCACCAGGTAATGGAAGTTGCCTGTCATTATTTTTTCAAATGGTTTTTCAATTTCTTACTCCCTCTTTTCTCCTCCTGGCACCCTCATGATGCAAATGTTGGTATGATTGAAGTTATTCCAGAGGCTCCTTATACTATCTTCATATTTTTGGATTATTTTTTCTTTTAGCTGTTCTGATTGGGTGTTTGTTGCTTCCTCATATTCTAAATAGCTTATTTGATTCTCTGCATCCTTTACTCTACTGTTGATTTCCAGTAAATTATTCTTCATTTCAATTAGTGTATCCTTTATTTCTGTCTGGTTCATTTTCATGGTCCCTGTGTCCCTTTTCATGTTGTTGAAGTTCTCACTAATTTCCTTAAAATTCTCACTAAGTTCCCTGAGCATCCTTATAAGCATTATTTTTAACTCTGCATCTGGTTGTTTGCTTGCCTCCATTTCATTTACTTCTTTTTCTGGAGATTTCTCTGCTCTTTCCTTTGTGACATGTTTCTTTGTCTCTACATTTTGGCTGCTTCCCTGTGTTTGTTTCTATGTATTAGACAGAGCTGCTATGTCTCCTGGAATTGGTAGAGTAGCCTTGTATAGTAGGTGTCCTGTAGGGCCCAGTGGCTCAGCCTCCCCAATCACCAGATCTGGGCACTCTAGGTGTGCTCCTGAGTGGGCTATATGTACTCTCCTGGTTTAGTTAAGACTTAATTGTTGTTGGTGTCACTGGAAGGGATTGACCCCCCAGGCCAATCGGCTGTGAGGACCAGCTGCAACTGTTGTGGAGGAGCGACCCTATGGAGCAGGACTTGCTTTAGTGAGGCTTTGGTGCTCACCAAGTCTGCCCCTGAGTGTGTTGTTCATGAATGTAGTATGGCTATATCCAAAATGGTATGAACCTGTCCACCAAGTGCACTGGCTCTGGGGCCTCCTGGAAGGTGCTAAGTCAGCCACCACCTGTGCCCTCCCTGGGGCCACCTGGCATGGGCTACAGAGTGATCTACAGATGACTTCTACTTGTGTTGGGCTTAGAGGTGCCCAGGAGAGGCCAAGCTGTAAACCAAGGCAGGCTGCCTCTAGTGCCAGGCCTAAGGCCACTTAGAAAGAGTACAGGGCATGCTGAGGCCAGCTGCTGCTTGTTTGAGAGATTTTAGGAAAGTCCAAAGCATGAGTCAAGAGAGGCCAGTTGTATAAAAAAAAGCCACTGGAAACGTCTTAGATGAGCCCACCAGTTTGGTAGGGTGGGGTCTCAGGGAATCACCAAGCAGGGTAAACAGTATAAGCCAGGTCGATGGAGACTCAGATGTGGCACCTGGCAGTTGGCTCTGTGGGTGGGAGGACTCAGCAAAGGAACAATGGTCTCTGCCAGCACTTTTGCCTAGCAGAAAGCTGCCCCTCAGCTCTTGCCCTGATGCCAAACAATTTATTTCCTCCATGTATGTCCCTGGTTCTTTTCAAGCAGCTTCCACAACACTGGAGCTCAGAGGAAATGAGTTTGAGTAAGTCCATGTGGAGGCCCTGAAGAGGAACAGCCTGGGACTCCAACAGCTTCCGTGTCACTCAACCTCAATCCCCTCAGTTTTGTTTGTTTATTTTATTTATGTATGTATGTATGTATGTATGTATTTATTTATTTATTTATGTTTTATTTATTTATTTAGAGAGAGAGAAAGGGAGAGGAATAGAGAAATAGAAACATCGATGAGAGAAAAACATCATTGATTGGCTGCCTCCTGCACACCCCCTACTGGGGAGCGAGCCTGCAACCTCAGGCATGTGCCCTGACCAGGAATGAAACCAGTGACCTGTTGATTCATGGGTTGACACTCAACTACTGAGCCACACCAGCCAGGCCCTGCTGGTTTTTACAGCCCGAAGCTACGGGGACTTCTCTTCTTGGCACTGGGACCCTGGGATGAGGGTCTTGTGTGGGGCTGGGATACCTTGATCCCCAGTTTGGACTTCTGCAGCCAAGATATCCCTCCCAATTAAAAGCCCCCTCACATGAGTGTGGTACCTGCTTGTTCTGCATCTCTGCCCTTCCTACCAGTCTGGATGTGGCTTCTTCTTTAAATCCTTAGTTGTAGGATTTCCATTTAGCTAGATTTCAGGCGGTTCTGAATGATGACTGTTATGAAGATTAATTGTATTTCTGATGTGGCCGTGGGAGGATTTGAGTACTAGGTTTACCTACACTGCCATCTTGACCAGAAGCCACAAACAAACGTTTACAGAAGTCAACAAAGAGGACTTAGTATCTTTAATCTTCATTTTTGTGTATGTGTGTTTAGCTGCACTGGGATATCATGCCATGGCTACTGATGTTTCCATCTACTAGGGAACAGTACCAACATAAAAATGCTTTCATATATTTGATTATCAATAGCAAATTTACAGAGATGAGTACACTTACTCTGCCAGCATGACTTAACCAGGCAGACTTTTCCACACTACACACACTGAGTATGTACTTTTGTTAATGGTGTGGACCCTGAGAGAGAGCTAGTACCAACAACCATCAGTCAACATGGCATGAGACAAATTATGACATCCTACTTGGGGACAGGTTTCTCCTCCATCCTCAGAAAGAAAATATTGGGTTATTTTTAGGTAGGTAGTGGTAGTTCAAGCATCATTTTTGGGCCACTTTCAGATGGTAAGACATAGTGGGTTCAATCTAAGCACTACTATAAGATTTGCACATTTTTACACTGAAGGCTGCAACCTTAGCACAGAAGCAAATGCTAGATCAAGGTTAAAAGTGACCTGAGCCTTGGCCGGTGTGGAGCAGTTGTTTGGAGCATCGTCTCATGCACCAAAAAGTGCTTTTCCAGCCAAAGCACATACCCAGGTTGTGGGTTTGATTCCCAGTCAGGGCACGTATGGAAGGCAACCCATGATGTTTCTCTCTCACTTTGATCTTTCTCTCTTTCTTTCTCCCTCTTCCTTGTTCTCTCTTTAAAAATTCAATGAAAACATATATTTTTTAAAAAAAGTGACCTAAGCCTTCTCTTAAGAAGTTGCCTCTCTAGTGTGAAATTGAGGCTAATGGTAGCATGAAGGCAGTTCTTTTCTGAACACATGGATTATAGACTGAATAAAAGGCTTCATTTTCCAGAACTGTCAGTTTGATGTCTTTCTCAATAATTAGATTTACTAAAGAATTTTATAGAGAAAAAAATGAGAGAAATTAAGCAATATGTCCAGATGTCATCTGTTAAAAATGTTTTATTGAGGCAATAAACAAATGACATCCAGTACTAAAATTTTAATTAAAATATGATTTACAATGTTGCTATACACCACTAGAAGCATTGTTATTGACGGGAAATAAGATTGCACTGCTTGTATCCTTAGGACACTTGAACGTCCCATTTGACTTTGTGGCCTTCCCTGCCAGTAGAGTGCTCTGGTAATGTCTTTTCCATGCCCACAAGCATGAAAATTCTCAACACTTTGAAACACAATAGCAATATCAAACATTGCCTTTCACTGCTGGCTACATCACTAAATAGATGTATGTTATGTTTTCTTGCCTTCTGCTCAGAAAAATCTAAGTATTGCATTTCTGTCAATTCATTGATTGAAGAGCTT
This sequence comes from Eptesicus fuscus, assembly GCF_027574615.1. Classification (NCBI taxonomy): domain Eukaryota; kingdom Metazoa; phylum Chordata; class Mammalia; order Chiroptera; family Vespertilionidae; genus Eptesicus; species Eptesicus fuscus. The sequence goes on from NC_072488.1 coordinate 63,706,379, forward strand.
CCCCCTCAGAATGTTGACAGCTGTTTCAGACCTTTATAAAATAATTTGATAACAGCTGAAACGGGTTGGCTAAAGAAGATTTGGAACTATGTAATTAGTATTCATCAAACACACACATTTCCTTTGAAAAACCTTTCCAACCCAAAAGTTAACTATCAGGAAGCTGATAATTCTTAAGTCTCAAAACAGGCCTTGCTAATGCTTAATTCTCCATTAGCTGACTTAAAATATAGTGAGTATTGAATAAGTTATTAGTGAATGCTAACTGCAACTACTGTTGCTTTAATTTTTGTTCTTTATCCATCAGACAAACAGCCATGTGGTGGGCCATCTCTTAATGGTATAAGGTACTGATACATTCCTTGTACTTGGTGAGATGTAATTCCAAAATATAAAGTGGAAATAAACCCAGTAACCCAGTTAATTATCTTTGTGGGCATAAAAATATTCTTTGCAAGAAACGACGACGTAAACGTGTTGTAGTCACCACTATGTTAAGAAGCGTTAAAACCCTTGAAGTAAAAACCAGAATGTTAATAGTGGCTAAGCAGTCTGGTGTAACTGGGAGATTTTTCCTTCTTCCTGTACATTGTAAATGTTTTAATGGAACATGTAATCCTTACATAATTGAAAAGTGCAACTCTATGTTAAAATGCTTTGAGTATGTAAAGTAAGCTATAGCCCGCTAGTGTGGCTCAGTGGTTGAACATCGACCTTTGAACTTGGAGGTCAGGGTTGCGGTTCCTGGTCTGGGCACATGTCTGGGTTATGGGCTTGATCCAGAGTGTGAGGCATGCAGGAGGCAGACGATCAATGATTCTCTCTCATCATTAATGTTTCTATCTCTCTCCCTCTCCCTTCTTTTCTGAAATCAATAAAAATATATTAAAAAAATAAAGTAAGCTATAAATGTACCTTCAGGGCCAACTGGAATCACTAGTCTTACTTATCCTGAAACCTTCAGTTTACAAAGAACCTCCCGGGAACTAGGTTCCTATGGATAGATGAGTAGATACTACTGTGTATGCTACATTAACATTGCAATGCCAACAAAAGAATCTTCAATTTTTTCTTCATTTTGTTTTCTGGATTTATTTCATTAACTAGACTGTCCAAAGTAGTGTTGAATAGCACAGACAGTGAGTACACTTGTCTTATTCCTGACATTAGTCAGAAAGCCTTTACATTTTCAGAATTGTTCACTATCGATTTCTGATAAATACTGTTTAAAATATTTAAGAAAACTTTTAAATTTTATTAAACACTTTTAATAAATGGATACAAAATTTTATTAAATATTTTGTATCTATGAAAAAATAAAATCACCACAAGTTATTTGGCTTTTATTTTTTGTTTAGTGGTGTATTACTTTTAGTTTTCTAATGCTGCTAAGTTAAAATGGGACCATTAGGGTGGGGTCTGGTCCGATACGACTGGTATCCTCACGAGAAAAGGAGAGTAGGAGACCAAGTACAGAAGGAAGAACATGTGGAAACATAGGGAGAAGGTGGCCACCTACCAGCCAAGGAGAGAGGCCTCAGAAGAAAGCAACTGTGTGCCCACACCTGGATCTTGTGAGACTTCCAGACTCAAGAATTTTGAAAAAATAAATTTTTGCTAAGTCACCCAATCTGTGGTACTTTGTTATGCTAACCCTGGTGAACTGATCTATTTCCCAAATTATGGAGTGAATAGCTTAGTAAGTGCATAAATTCGTGCATAGTTTATATGCATAAATCAGGGCAGGCCAGGTGCAAAACAGAGGCAACCCTACAAAAGCAGAAGTCTAGAGCTCAGATCCATCTGGAGAAATCTTGGACCTTGTAAAACACGGGGGAGGGGTCAGACATCCACAGGAAGATCAGGCCCATGTTACCCAGACCCCGTGGTATGTAGGCCTTCACGACGCTTCATATCCTAGGACAGTGGTCGGCAAACTCATTAGTCAACAGAGCCAAATATCAACAGCACAACGATTGAAATTTCTTTGGAGAGCCAAATATTTTAAACTTAAACTTCTTCTGACGCCACTTCTTCAAAATAGACTCGCCCAGGCCATGGTATTTTGTGGAAGAGCCACACTCAAGGGGCCAAAGAACAGGTTGTGGCTCGCGAGCCGCAGTTTGCCGACCACGGTTCTAGGAGACTGGTAATCACTTGGCAGGTGCTTGCTTAGCGCAAACTCAGGCGTGTGGGCCAAATCCTTCCCATCACCTGCTTTTGTAAGTAAATGTTACTGGAACACAGCCACAGCTATTTGCTTACACATTGCTGTGGTGCTTCCACACAAGATGGCAGCACTGAAGAGTTGCGACAGAGCCCTATGGCCTGTAAGATCTAAAATAGTTGCTAAACTTTACAGCAAAGTTTGAAAAGTTTGAAATGAAGTGAATAGTAAAACAAAGTACCCCTTCTTCCGAAGCACATGATGGATTTGTAGACCTGAGTTCAGGGAAGTTCTTGCACACTTAACATGAAACTATGTGCGCAGTGGTTTCCCAGGTGGCCTCATGAATCGACGAGTTGGGGAATGAGAAGAGCCAGGCTTGGGGAACCTTGGGAAAATGCTTGGGGAATTTTGGGAAATGCTGGATTTTGACAAAAGGAAAGGAATAGAGGCATGCTAATCAAGATGAGTGGCTGGGTATATGCCAGTTAACTGAGGAAGGTCTGAGCACCAGAACCAGAGAAAATAATGTCAGGGGATTCCTACAGAAAGATCCCATGGCACAGGAGCCGCCGTGGAGAGTTTTGTTCTGGAAGTGGAAGGCTACACAAACCAGATTTCAGCTAAAATGAAGTCTCCCAGGCCCCGGTTATCCAGACAGGGTTGGCTCAAAATTCTGTGGAAGTTCTACCTTCTTTCCTCTCAAGATTTCTAAATATTCTCGGGAACTTACATCCTTTTGGTCACCTCTGGCTCCAAACTCCTTCTTTAAGCGAGGCTGTCTTATCCATGGCACACCAATCCAGATATGATTGTTCAACCTCTTCCATGAGTTAGGTCTACCACAAACTTACACCCACCGAAAGCATTCAGGAGAGTAATATATTTTACTACTAGAGGCCCGGTGCACAAAATTTGTGCAAGGGGGGGGGTGTGTCCCTCAGCATAGCCTGCACCCTCTCCAATCTGGGATCCCTCTCACAATCCAGGACTGCTGGCTCCCAACTGCTTGCCTGCTTGCCTTCCTGATTGCCCCTAACTGCTTCTGCCTGCCAGCCTGATCACCCCCTAAACACTCCCCTGACAGCCTGATTGATGCCTAACTGCTCCCCTGCCAGCCTGATTGCCCCTAACTGCCCTCCCCTGCAGGCCTGGTCACCCCTAACTTCCCTCCTCTGCCAGCCTGGTCACCCCTAACTGCCCTCCCCTGCAGGCTTGATCGCCCCCAACTGCCCTCCCTTGCAGGCCTGGGTCCCCCCCAACTGCCCTCCCCTGCAGGCCTGGTCACCCCTAACTTCCCTCCTCTGCCAGCCTGGTCACCCCTAACTGCCTTCCCTTGCAGGCTTGATCGCCCCCAACTGCCTTCCCTTGCAGGCCTGGTCCCTCCCAACTGCCCTCCCTTGCTGGCCTGATCACCCACAACTGCCCTCCCTTGCAGACCTGGTCCCTCCCAACTGCCCTCCCCTGCTGGCCATCTTGTGGTGGCCATCTTGTGTCCACATGGGGGCAGCCATCTTTGGCCACATTGGGGCAGCCATCTTGTGTGTTGGAGTGATGGTCAATTTGCATATTACTCTTTTATTAGATAGGATACGTTTCTGAAGCGAGGGGGATTGGGCATTAGAGAGCAGTTTCCGGAGAATAATGTAAATCACCTTAGGTTCAATCTTGAAAAATATGTCTTTAAATATTCTTTGACTACTTTGCTAATCAGAAAATTTCTTCTGGCTGCCTCTTAGGGCATCCTCTCCAGCCTCAGACTGTCTTGCTTTTTCCACCACTACCTTCTCTCTCTACACCTTTCTTCTCTTCTTTTCCTGTTCTTCAGAAACAAAAAGAAATTCCTTCCTATGTTTTATGCAGATTCACTTAGCTGTCCTCTTTGGATCTCTTTAAAGTCTCACCCCTGTCTTCTTGATGCCAAAGATGCTGTCGAGAAATCTGATGGACTTTGGTTCTCTGTATGTGATTTGTTTTTCCCTCTCCTTCTGGCACTCCTATCATCAGCATGTTGACCCTTTATTACTTCCTGGTGCCTTATGGGAGGATTTCTTAATCTTATCTGATCATGAAGCCTTTTTTTTTCCCCAGGGGAATACTCTCTGAGATTCACACCCTCCACCCAGATTTTTTATGTCAGCAATTATAGTTTCAATCATTGTTTCCACTTGGTTTCTTTTTTTTAAATGACTGCCTGTTATTAAATAGAATTTAATATCATATTTTCTAGAATGAAAGAAATATGAATGACATCACAGAATGAAAGAGTTCACAGAATGGGTAATAAAACCCTACATCTAAGTACAAGATATTAAATTAAAGAATCTCAAAGACAAAGGAGAAAATTCATGTATATATTCAACTATACTTATTTTAACTTCTCATGGGTTCTATAAATTCATTTGGTAGAGTTCTTTAGTCTATTTTATTATTTTACTCTTACATGAGAGTAAATAATCTGTAGACAGCAGTCATCATCTTTAATGATGATCCCTTAGGTGATTTGTGAAAGTATGATATTGGCTGTTGTTTTAAGTTAGATTTTCTTTATCATGTCCAGGAGATAGCATTCTGTTTTTGGTTTTCTAAGTGTTTTTGTTTTTCATTATAAATTAAATATTAATTTTCAACCATATACTTTCTAAAACATATAAAATCTGCATATAATAGACTAATGGCATGGTGCACAAAATTCGTGCATGGGGGTGTCCCTCAGCCCAGCCTGCACCCTCTCCAATCTAGGATCTCTCAGGGGATGTCGGACTACGGTTTAGGCCTGATCCCAGGGATTGGGCCTAAACTGGCAGTCGGACATCCCTCTCACAATCTGGGACTACTAGCTCCTAATCGCTCACCTGCCTGTCTGCCTGATTACCCCTAATCACTTCTGCCTGCCAGCCTGATCACTCCTAACTGCTCCTCTGCTGGCCCGATCGCCCCCAACTGCCCTCCCCTGCCAGTCTGACTGCCCCAACTGCCAGCCCAATCACCCCCAACTGCCCTCCCCTGCCGGCCTGATCGCCCACAACTGCCCACCCCTGCCATGACCTGCCTCCTCCACCAGGACCTGCCTCCTCCACGTGAGGCGGTGGAGATGATGGGACTGGCCTCTTCCATGCCACACGGAGCCATGGGACCCCCAGACCTCACTGTGTGGAGCGGCTACCAGGCCTCACCTCCGCTGTGTGCGTGGCCATCTTGTGGTGGCCATCTTGTGATGACATTGTCCACGAGGGCCACCTAGGCTTTTATTAGTATAGATTATTTGTAAGTACTGCTTATTTGTAAGGATTGATTACCATGAACAACTTCTAATTCACACTCTCCAATTTCCTAGTAAATAAATGTCTTGAATTCTTTTGTAGGAAAGAGCCACGACATTTTTCTTTAAGCCTAATTGAAATTTGATAGTTTCCTCTTACATTCATTTCTTAAAAGCAATCTATACTAATAAAAGCCTAGGTGGCCCTCACTAGCGATGTCGTCACAAGATGGCCACCACAAGATGGCCACGTGCACAGCGGAGGCGGGGCCTGGCGGCCACTCCGTGCAGTGAGGCCTGGGGGTCCCGCAGCTCCGCGCGGCACAGAGGAGGCAGGTCCCAGCAGAGGTGGGTTGCAGCAGGGGAGGGCAGTTGTGGGTAATCAGGCCAGCAGGGGAGGGCAGTTGGGGGTGATCAGGCCAGCAGGGGAGGGCAGTTGGGGGTGATCAGGCCGGCAGGGGAGCAGTTTAGGCATCAATCAGGTCAGCAGGGGAGTGGTTAGGGGGCAATCAGGCTGGCAGGCAGAAGCAGTTAGTGGCAATCAGGCAGGCAGGCAGGCAAGCGGTTAGGAGCCAGTGGTCCCAGATTGTGAGTCAGACATCGCCCGAGGGGGTCCCAGATTGGAGAGGGTGTAGGCCGGGCTGAGGGACACCCTATACCATGCATGAATTTTGTGCACTGGGCCACTAGTGCAAATATAAGATTTCCCCAACCCTATTAACCTTAGTCTAATTCAATATTATAAGCCTTTTTTGTGTGAGAGACACATTGATTGGATGCCTCCCACATGTGCCCCAACCAGGCTGGGAACCTGAAACTGAGATGCATGTCCTCGACAGAATCAAACCCAAGATCTTCAGTCTACAGACTGACACTCTGACCACTGAGAAACCCTGCTAGGGCAGCTTTCATAGCTTTTAAATTCACTTTCACACTTTTCCTTCTCTACCGCTCTGCACTTCATTCTATAGCATTGATTTGGTTCTATCTTCCAGGCAACTCGTTCTTTCCTCAGCTGTCCATATGGTCTGCTGCCAAATGGTTCAATTGGATTTTAAATTCAGTAATTTTATTTTTCACTCCTGAAAATTAGGCTTGTTTTTTTTTCAACATTGTGCTTTTGTTATGTTTTCACACCTCTTTAAGAAACATCAAAAGGAACCAAGATGGCGCCATAGGTTAAACACCTAACCTGCAGCCGGGCACAACAATTTCAAAAATACAACTAGAGGTCAGAACGGACATCGTCCAGAACCACAGGAAAGTTGGTGGACTGAAATGCCCACAGCTGGGGGGAAGGAGAAGGCCACGGGGACAGTCGGGGAAGCCGTAAAAGCCTGAGGTATGGAGAAACGGGCGGAGACACGAGCACACGCGCCTGCGGGGAGGATGGAACCGGAGAGGAAGGGGCGGCTGATGACCTGGCCGGCGTTCACTGGCAGGAAGGAGATAAAGGCTCCGGAGTGCGCTGAGCGCCGGCTCCGATTGCACTGAACCCCATTCCGGGCGAAACCCTGGGAAACTCACTCACTTTCGCAACTCCGCCGCCCCCGCAGGCCGCCCGGCCCGGGACGCTGGGGACGCCGCCGCAGTGGCGGCGCCCGGAGCCTGGCGGCCTCCCAGCACCCGTCCCCGCCGCGCAGCCCCCGCGCGCCTGGTGCCGCGGGCCGCGCGCCCCGCACACCGGACGGAGGCCCGGGCGCCCTCTCCGTGCACCTCCCGGCAGCGCTAGACTTCAGTAGAGTTGACTGAATTCAAGGGATTAAGAAGTACAATTGGGGGGACGCCGCGGCGGCGACGCCCGGAACGCGGCGATGGCGGTGCCTGGAGCTCGGCGGCCGCCCAGCGCCCGTCCCCGCCGCGCGGCCCTCGCGCGCCTGGTTCCGCGGGACGCGCGCACCGCGCACCGGACGGAGGCCCGGGCGCCCTTTCCGTGCACCTCCCGGTGGCGCTAGACTTCAGTAGAGTTGACTGAAATGAAGGGATTAAGAAGTACAAATTGGGAAGTTTGAAAAAGATGGCGGCGGAGGTTAAAGGCTGTTCTGTTGCCTCGCACCCAGGGAAATCGGAGGGGATGAGGTGTGGAGGCGCGTGGGTCTGGCTGGTGGCGGGGGAAAGGGGCTTTTGTTCCAAACCTAGGGGAGATTAGCTCTCCATCACCCTGAAATCCATCTTCTGGCGAACCGCGGGAGACCCAGATGCCTGCGGGGAGAGGCGGGACTCTTGCGGAGGTGCGCCCAGCAATCAGTGTTTGCTGCGCTGGAGTGCGGAACGAGGGGACTTAGATACGTGGAAGGCAGAAGGACCAGACTCACAGCCATCGCGGCTCGCCGCACCATGGCCTGTTGGCGCCCTGAGACCCCGCCCCGCCCTGGGACCCGCCCTGCACGTTTTGAAGACCTGCCCCGCAAGTCTTGCAGGCACACCTGCGCCCCAAGCAACGGCTTATGCATGTGGGTGGCCTGCCCTCTGGCAGCGGACCAGATGAACTGCTGTTCTAGTCGGACTGCTCCAGGGCCACTCAGACAGGAGGAAGAAACTACAGTTTTTGCTGTAATCCTTGCTGAGTGCCTAAGGCAGTAGCTGATCTACACCCCATTGGAGACCCAGAAACGAGGGCATCTAGTGGTCTGTGGGAGATGACACCAGATTTCAACCACGTGCATAAGGGACACATTCAACAGGAATATTCAGTGAGCGCCAAAGCTTTGCTGCACCAAGACCCGGCCCATAAACGTGTCTCCTGCACAGCAACTCTTCCTTTATAGACAAAGAGAGCCCCCCCAGTGACACCAACAACAATCAAGACTTAACTATACAAAGGAGGACCAAGATGGAGGCATAGGGCGGAAGCCTGATTGTTGCCTACCACAACAACTTTGAGACTTCGACAAGAGAGCAGAGCAGACACTATCCAAGACCACCACAGGGCTGGCTGAGTAGATGCTCTACAACTAGAATAAAAGAGGGGTATGTGGGATGATGCTAATGCAGGTGACCCAAAGACCACACTTTAAGAACTACAGCTCAGGCGACACAAAAGAACAATGGCTCAGGCGATACAACAGCGGCCTAGAACGTGCTCGGTGCAGTTCCCCCGGCGGTCTCCGGCTGAGGGGACGGCTCCACTGGCAGCCAAGCACAGACAGACGAGCCCCTATGAGACATGGGGTGGGAGACTCCGCGATTGCTGACCTCCGAGTCCATCAAGAATCTCAATGCCCCGGAAGCGGCCAGGTGCGCATGCTCGGCGACCGGCCACCGATGCAGACCCAAGGGCCGACGCAGCGACGCCAGACCGGCCCACCACCCTGCACCGGGCGCACCGGAGCTTCGCCGAGCCGCCACCTGACGAGTTCTGCAGCAGCCATACTGGATCTCTGGAAGGATGGCCAGGGGAATTGCTGAGGGGGGATTGACCGGCAGGAATTGGGATCGGGAAGACGGGGCTCCGCTGAGACCCGGGTGCGGGCGGGGTTGCGCGCCTCTGGGCTCGGGTGTGGTCACACGCCTCTGGGTATAAGTGAGGCCTCACGTCCCTGGGTCTAGGTGAGGCCACATGCCCCTGGGTCCAGGTGAGGCCGGACTCCGGGTCCGGGTGAGGCCATGTGCCCCTGGACCCGGATGACGCTGGATCCCGTGCCCGGGCGAGGCCAAGCGCCCCTGGGTCTGGGAGAGCACACACACCCCTGGGTCCAGGCGAGACCATGTGTCCCTGGATCCGGGTGAGACCTCGTGCACCTAGGCCTGGGTGAGGTCACGTGCCCTTGGGTCTGAGAGGCCAAGCGTCCCTGGGTCCGGGTGAGGCCGCATGCACCTAGGCCCGGGTGAGCCCAAGTGGCCCTGGGTCTGGGAGAGGCCAAGCGTCCCTGGGTCCGGGTGCGACCATGTGTCCCTGGAGCCGGATGAGGCCTCGTGCACCTAGGCCCGGGTGAGGCCACGTGCCCCTGGGTCTGGGAGAGGCCAAGCGTCCCTGGGTCCGGGTGAGACCATGTGTCCCTGGATCCGGGTGAGGCCTCGTGCACCTAGGCCCGGGTGAGCCCAAGTGTCCCTGGGTCTGGAAGAGGTCAATCGTCCCTGGGTCCGGGTGAGACCATGTGTCCCTGGATCCGGTTGAGGCCTCGTGCACCTAGGCCCGGGTGAGGCCACGTGCCCCTGGGTCTGGGAGAGGCCAAGCGTCCCTGGGTCCGGGTGAGACCATGCGTCCCTGGATCCAGATGAGGCCTTGTGCACCTAGGCCCGGGTGAGCCCAAGTGGCCCTGGGTCTGGGAGAGGCCAAGCGTCCCTGGGTCCGGGTGAGACCATGTGTCCCAGGATCCGGGTGAGGCCTCGTGCACCTAGGCCCAGGTGAGCCCAAGTGGCCCTGGGTCTGGGAGAGGCCAAGCGTCCCTGGGTCCGGGTGAGACCATGTGTCCCTGGATCCGGGTGAGGCCTCGTGCACCTAGGCCCGGGTGAGCCCAAGTGGCCCTGGGTCTGGGAGAGGCCAAGCGTCCCTGGGTCCGGGTGAGACCATGTGTCCCAGGATCCGGGTGAGGCCTCGTGCACCTAGGCCCGGGTGAGCCCAAGTGGCCCTGGGTCTGGGAGAGCCCAAGCGTCCCTGGGTCCGGGTGAGACCATGTGTCCCTGGATCCGGGTGAGGCCTCGTGCACCTAGGCCCGGGTGAGCCCAAGTGGCCCTGGGTCTGGGAGAGGCCAAGCATCCCTGGGTCCGGGTGAGACCATGTGTCCCTGGATCCGGGTGAGGCCTCGTGCACCTAGGCCCGGGTGAGGCCACGTGCCCCTGGATCTGGGAGAGGCCAAGCGTCCCTGGGTCCGGGTGCGACCATGTGTCCCTGGATCCGGATGAGGCCTCGTGCACCTAGGCCCGGGTGAGGCCACGTGCCCCTGGGTCTGGGAGAGGCTAAGCGTCCCTGGGTCCGGGTGAGACCATGTGTCCCTGGATCCGGGTGAGGCCTCGTGCACCTAGGCCCGGGTGAGGCCACGTGCCCCTGGGTCTGGGAGAGGCCAAACGTTCCTGGGTCTGGGTGAGACCATGTGTCCCTGGATCCGGGTGAGGCCTTGTGCACCTAGGCCCGGGTGAGGCCACGTGCCCCTGGGTCTGGGAGAGGCCAAGCGTCCCTGGGTCCAGGTGAGACCATTCGTCCCTGGATCCGGATGAGGCCTCGTGCACCTAGGCCCGGGTGAGCCCAAGCGGCCCTGGGTCTGGGAGAGGCCAAGCGTCCCTGGGTCCGGGAGAGACCATGTGTCCCTGGATCTAGGTGAGGCCTTGTGCAACTAAGCCCGGGTGAGGCCACGTGCCCCTGGGTCTGGGAGAGGCCAAGCGTCCCTGGGTACGGGTGAAGCCAGATCCTGGGTCCGGGTGAGGCCGTGCGCCCCTGGATCCATCCGGGTGAGGCTGGGTCCCAGGCCCGGGTGAGACCACGCGCCCCTTGGGTATGGGTGAGGCCACGTGCCCCTTAGTCCGGGTGACGCTGTGCCCCTGGGTTCAGCCGAGACCAAACCAGAGGGAGTCGGACCTCCATTACCACCATTTGTCCACCATCCAGAGCTGAGGGGTCAGTGCTGACATGTACACATAAGGAACTACTGGACATTGAAATTGGGTCTCAAAAGAACTGTTGGTCCAGGGGGAAGCTCGCTACAGATTGATTCATTTGCCTGTCAGCATAACTATTATTGCTCGTCTCACATTCAGTTCTTATTAGTATATATCTAGTGACATATGATCTCGCTCATCTAGGGGAAATGATGAACAACATAGACTGAGGAACAAGAACAGAACCAGAAGCAAGGAGGCATCGATCGGACTATTGGGCCTCAGAGGGAGGATAGGGGAGGGTAGGGGGAGGGTGGGGGGAGGGGGAGAGTTCAACCAAAGGACCTGTATGCATGCATATAAGCCTATCCAACGGTTCCAAAGGACCTGTATGCATGCATATAAGCCTATCCAACGGTTAAGTTCAACAGTGGATTGGGGCATGCGTGGGGAGAGGGGTGGGATGGGAATGGGGGGATGAGGACAAATATGTGACACCTTAATCAATAAAGAAATTAAAAAAAAAAGAAACATCAAACATATTTATACTACATATTGGGTTTTTAAATTGAATATTTAAAGCAATGGTTTGTAAATATAGGTATATATCAGAATTACCTGAGAACTCATTAAAACACAGATTGCTGGACTTAGCTCTACAGTTTCAGTGTGTCTGGAGTGGACTCTGGGAATGTATATTTCCAAATTCAAGGTGATACTGATGCTGTTAGTTTAGGGATCACATTTTGAGGAAAACTGATCTCAAGTATTTGTAGGTGGAATTTTTCTAGCCATTGTCTCTCTCTGTCTCTGTGTGTGTGTGTGTGTGTGTGTGTGTGTGTGTGTGTGTGTTTTACTGAGAGCTGCTCATTTTTCTTGATTTTTTTTTTTTTTTTAGGAGGGAAATACTTGGGATATGGGGTAAAGTTGCATTTGTGAAGAAATGATTTGCGTTTGCTTTTGCCAGATTTCTGGGGACACTACCAGCCCAGGACCATTGTAAATTAAATTCTTGGCTGGAGGCTTTTTGAAATCCCCAGTTTAGATGAATTCAGGGTCACATTAAGAATGTGGTCACATTAAGAATGGGTTTAGTTATGCTACTTGACTACCACTTTTGAGATTGGTAAGATCTTTACTGTTCAATGTAGTAGGGTCAGTGTTAGTTTCAGTCTAACTCTGCAGTGAATGTGTAGCCCTTTGATGCCCCCTGGGGGCAGGAAGAGGGGGAGTGTCCTCCTTAGCTCCCACCTTGGCCCTGTGGTTGACGACTCCTGCTCTGCTGAGCTGGTGGCACCTGGGTGGATTCACCAGGTGCATGGAGCGCCCTCCGGGTGAAAGCAGGCGCTGGGCCCAGCTGGCCGCTCTGCGTTCTGGGAGTTGCAAACATTCTCTTCTAATTTGCTTTGCACTTTGCCTGCAGTGGTCGGCAAACTCTTCAGTCAACAGAGCCAAATATCAACAGCACAACGATTGAAATTTCTTTTGAGAGCCAAATTTTTTAAACTTAAACTTCTTCTAACGCCACTTCTTCAAAATAGACTCGCCCAGGCCGTGATATTTTGTGGAAGAGCCACACTCAAGGGGCCAAAGAGCCGCATGTGGCTCGCGAGCCGCAGTTTGCCGACCACGGGCCTATGGTATTTTTCAGCAGAGAGAAAATTAAATTTTAGTAGTAAAACCTAGGAATTATGTTCAATTTTCTTTAGCCAATACAGACAGTGAGCACACTTCTCTTGCTGCTGGCATTAGTCAGAATGCCTTTAAAATTTCAGAATTGTTTACTATTGGTTTCTGATAAGTAATGTTTAAAATAACTAAGAAAATATTTTTTATTTTATTAAACATTCGTAATCAATGGATACAGAATTTTATTAACTACTTTGTGTTTTTTGAAAAAAAAAATAAAGTCACCACCTGTTACTTAGCTTTTATTTTTCATTTAATAACGTAACCGTTTTAGTGTTTTAATGCTGAAGCATCTATCAATTAAACACTAAATCTGATTTAGTTTACTGCTTGGCTCCATTTGCTGACCTTTTTCTTAGAGTTTGGTTATTGTTTTTATGCCGTTGTGTTCTCACATAGGACATAGGCTGTGTCTGCACAGAACTTGCCGACTGCGTTGAGGACTGCTGCTCACCGTGAATGAGACACTCTTCCTGGACCAGCCGTCGCTGGAAGGTGCATGTCGGAGGCCGGCAGGGTCCCGCGACAGAACCGTGTGAGTTCTCTGTCGGTGACGTCTGCCTGGACCCGGGACCTCAGCTCTGCAGTCAGTTCATGTGGCGCCCGCCCTCCCTCCCACTTCCAATCCGATGTATGTGATGTGTATCCGGCAGCACCCTCCCTGCTTCGGGAAGCTTCACTTCAGACTAAGGTCAGGGCCGTCCCAGCCCCCAGCCCCCAGCCCCCAGGCGTTATTAATTTTGCCCTTCACACTGCGTTACTCAAGGTCCAGTGGGCAATCAGAACTCCACCCGTTATCTTAACATAGCGAATTTAATAGAAGAACTCCATTAAACAGATTCTGGAGGATATAAAATGGAAAAAGGACCACGGACTTAACCTAGAGACAGTAACTGCGGAGGCAGCCGTCGCTCTTAGTCCAGGAGGAATAAAGGGAACAGCTGGGAGTTGTTCAATCTAGAAGGCTGGTGGGGTGGGAGACAGACCTGTGAGGAGAAGCGTGACAGTGGTTACTGATATTTCAGAGGGGGTGAGATGAGGCTGATGTTCTGGGAATGTAGAAAAACTGCAAACTGGAGCCAACTCTTTCTGAAACCAACTGCCAGCGCTGGGATGAACTGCAGCCCTTGAAATGCTCTTCTTGCTTCTGGTTTCCTCTAGCACTGCCCACTGGCAGAACCTAGGGCGGTGATGGCGAACCTATGACACGCGTGTCAGCGCTGACACGCGTAGCCATTTCTGATGACACGCGGCTGCTGAGGCGGCCGCATGCCGAGGATGAAACATGTGCTGCTCCTGAGGATGAAACATTTGCGAAATAATGTTTTTTCCTCAAAGTGACACACTGCCCGAGTTATGCTCAGTTTTTTGGCGAAGTTTGACACACCAAGCTCAAAAGGTTGCCCATCACTGACCTAGGAGAAGAATGCCATGTGCAGGGTCCCAGCAGCACAGACCATGAGAAGGGCGGTTGCTCTTGAGGCCGAGTGGCTTCCTACCCTGTGCCGCCGCCTGAGTTCTGCCCCTGGGAGCCTCCCTTCTCAGCAGTCCTGCTCTTCTATTTGACCTCTTATTTTTCCTTGTATGTTGTGGCTCAAGGTTACAGATGTCTTCCAGTTTCATGGAAAATGGATTTGTCTTCTGGTTCTTATTAATACTCTTATACTAACTTATTCTCTGAGTACCGGAGGGTGATTTCTAAGGAGGGGAAGTGCAATCCTCCTTTACTCCATCATTTAAAAACTGGAAGTTGTAGATGTGCTAGTGGCCCTGTGATTTCCTCGGACACTTTCTTGTCCCTCCCAGCTTTCTTCTCATCTTGGTATAGTATTTTATTATAACTTTCTTCTTCTGGTGTCATTGAGGACATAGTTGTTTTTAACCCCAATAAGATGCCCAATTATTACTTAAACTGTCTTCTGATTTCCATAGTTAGTCATTTTTAGAAATAGATTCTAAGTTTTCATAATGACGCTCTATATCCCTGACGAGCAATAGAAAGGTGTGTCTGACATACATCACTTCCTCCGAGAATGAGAAAGACCCAGCCCAAGAGCTGGAGTCTGCCCATTCACAGGGCGTGTGGATTTCCCTCGGCCCCAGGCAGTGATCATTGTCATTTTGCTGGACTCTCATTCTCGTACATACTCCCGAGTTTAGGCTGAAAGTCACTGCACAGACCAAGTCCAAATGCTTGGCAGCTCTTAGTTAATGTCACGGGAAGGACAGGGTGACCTGCTAGTTGTTGGCCCTTTCTCCAGCTTCTTCCAGGGATGCCAGAGGTTTTGGCCCTGGATTGAAGACCCTCTCCAAAACTGACATGGGGATCTCTTAGAAACATCCATAAGAAATCTGAGGTACACGAGCAGTGAGCCTAGGTCTATGTACCAGGACTTACCTGTCCTCACTGCTGAGTTTGCTGAGTCGGGAGTCACCCTGCTGCACTGGAGAATGGGCGCCATATGTCCAACCAGGGAAAGGCCTCCATGAGTTTACACCCACTCAGCCTCACCTCCCTGTGCCATCCCGAATGAATGACAGGTATATGGGAACACGTGCCTGGAGTCATGAGGCCTCATCTTTGCTGTTGCTGTGTGTGCTATATTGCCCATCCTGTATCCATTTTTGTTTGTTTTATTTAATTTTTTTTACTGATATCTTAAAGAGAGAGGGAAGTAGAGGGAGAGAGAGAGAGAAACATTGATGTGAGAGTGAAACATCCAGGGGCCGCCTCCTGCACATGCCCCAACGAGGAATCAAACCCAAACCCGGGCAAACTTTTCGTGGCCAGGGCTGAGCACTTTTTTACGTGCTCAGTTGCCATCTGTGTGTCCAATGCGGTAAATTGTCTGTTCGTTGTGTCTTGCCCATTTTCTAATAGGTATTTTTTAATGGTGAGTTTTGAGACTCCTTTATATAGTCCAGATCTAAATTTCCTACTCTGTGGCTTGTCTTTTCATCCTCTTTCACAGAGCAAATGTTTTTAATTTTGTTAAGGTCTAATACATTACACTTTTCTTTTGTAGTAGATCACACTTTTGGTGCCAAGTATAAAAACTTGGAGATTTTTGTCCCAGGCTACTTTTTTCTCAGTTTTATAGTTTTACGTTGTATATTTAAGTCTGTGGCCCATTTGTATCTGTTTTCAAAGGTAAGTAAATCTGGTGCTAAGTGAAGTCTGTTGTATCTCCTGTTATATTACCAATAGCAGCCCATGACTGTTACTGCAGGTAAAACATGTTGGGTGTCATCCGGAATATCTTCTCCTTCCTCTTCCCGCCTAGCTCTCTGACATACAGGACTGATGTGATGTATGAAAACATACACTCCGAGGAACATTTTGGAGATTGCTAAGCTCAGAAATAATTTGCCATCTCTGAGCCAGGTGATGCTTTGATTCTTTTTAAATTGCAGGTTTAGGACACCAAGAACAAAAGTGAGTCAAGGAAAACATCAGTTTCCCCTTTCGAATGCGGTACTAAGACAGTGTGGCTATCACCTACACTAGTTCTGGTCCTTACTGGGCAGGAGAGGTGTAGTTTCAAGCCTAGGATTGCATCCCTCTGATGTGCCATCCTATCTACAATAGCTGTCTTTAAACTTGAATTAATTGGAAACTGCTTCCCCTCCCAGCTGTGTCTTCTACAGGGAGGCAGGAAATGGGGCACGATCCTTTCCTGTCCCCTCAGCTCCGTTCCCCTTGCTCTCCAAAGCGGAGTGGAGCACAGGCCGCAGAGTGGGCAGGGGAGAGCGGTCTCACCGGGACACCTCAGGACAGCCTTGTGCTCTCTGATTCTGGCAGAGTTGTAACACTTAGTCTTTATTTTGGGGGGCATTTCTGTGGTTCCTTGGGGATTCTTGTCACCTTTAATTTGAAGTCTTCTCTACCCAGAGAATGCTTTTCTTTGGATTTGATATGTACCATAGAGTTATTTTGTTGTTGTTGTTGACCAGCATACCTTATCTAGAGATTTGGGGATGATGTTCTGGGAATGTAGAAAAACATTCAAAGAAAATCAAAGCACTCCTTTGATTGTCACCAGTAAGTGTATCTTTCTACAGCAGATAAAGCAGGTGCTGATATAATGCCTTTGGCAGATAAGGATCTGTTAGAAATAATCTTTCTTCAGCTAATATTCAAAATGCATCAAGAACTCATACAACTCAACAAATACAAAAACAATGAAAGACACACAATCCAATTAAAAAATGGGGAGAGGACCTGAACACTTTTCCCAAGATGGCCAATAGATATATGAAAAGATGCTCAACTTTACTAGCTATAAGGGATATACAAGTCAAAACCACAATGAGTTATCCTCATACCTGTTAGAATGGCTATTGTCACTAAGACAAGAAATAACAAGTGTTGGAGAGGTTGCCAAAAAAAAAATAAAAATAGACAAGCTTGTTCATTACTGCTGGGAATGTAAATTGGTGCAGTCTCTATGGAATACAGTATGGAGGTTACTAACAAAACTAAGAATAGAGCTATCATATGACCCAGCAATTCCTCTTCCGGGTATTTACCCTAAAAATGTGAAGACTCTTATTTGTAAAGCTATATGTATCCTTATATTCATTGCATTATTCACAATGGCCAATACATGGAAACAACCTAAGTGTTTTTTGATGAATGATTTTGATGCATATACACTGAGTGGTCAGATTATTATGATCTCTGAATGCATAATAATCTGGCCACTCAGTGTATATCCTATATAATAAAAGGCTAATATACAAATTGTCCCCTCGACCAGGAGTTTGACCAGGAGCAGGCAGGCTGGCCAACCGCCCATGTCCCCTCCCCCTGGCCAGGCTGGCCGGACCCCATCCATGCACAAATTCATGCACCGGACCTCTGATATATACACTGAGTGGTCAGAGATCATAATAATCTGGCCACTCAGTGTATAAATGGAATGCTCCTCAACCATAAAAAATGATAAAATTTTTCCATTTGCAACAACATGGATGGATCCTGAGAGTATCATGTTAAGTGCAATAAGACAGAAGAGAACAAGGAGCTTATAATTTCGCTCATATGTGAGATATAAAACTGAAAGTAACAACCTAACAAACAAAACAAACTCACAAACACTACAACGGTATGGTGGTTACCAGAAGGGAAGGGAGACTAGACTTTGGGGGGTGAGCACACAGTGCAATATACAGATGATGTATTAATAGAATTATACACCTAAAACTTACATACTGTTATAACCAATCTTACCCTGATACATTTAAATTTTTTTATAAAGAAACAATCTCCTTTCAATGGAAAGTGCTGGAGGCTAATTCCAGCATGTCATAATAAATGCAAGAAGTTCACCAAAAGGTTGGTGGACCTTGAGCCTTCAGCAAGGGCCAAAGAATTATATTATTGCCTGCTGGAATGGCTGAAAGCATTTCCCCAAACCTGAAAATCTGCATATATTATTCCCTGTTGCCAGACAGCCGAGGGCATTTCAATCTACATGGTATTACCTGCTGCTGGCCAAACAGCTGAGCAGCTGAGGGCAGTTCCTCGAACTTGACAATGCCTACTGTATACCAAACCTTAACCTTTGATATGTATATCTGCTTTGCCTTAGGACAATCTTATCTAATAAAAGAGTAATATGCAAATTGACCATCACTCCAAGACACAAGATGGCTGCCACAAGACGGCCTGCAGGGAGGGCAGTTTTGGGCACTTAGGGGTGACCTGGCCAGCAAGAAAGGGCAGTTGGGGGATCCAGGCCTGCAGGGTAGGGCAGTTGGGGGGGCAGGCCTACAGGGAGGACAGTTGGGCAGGACCCAGGCCTTCAGGGGAGGACAGTTGGGGGGGACCCAGACCTGCAGGGGAGGGCAGTTGGGGGGGGACCAGGCCAGCAGAGGAGGGCAGTTGTGGGCGATCAGTCCAGCAGGGAGGGCAGTTAGGGGTGACCGGGCCAGCAGGGGAGGGCAGTTGGGGGGGGGGGGGACGAGGCCAGCAGGGGAGGGCAGTTGGGGGTGCCCAGGCCAGCAGGGGAGGGCAGTTGTGGGTGATCAGGCCAGCAGGGAGGGCAGTTGTGGGCGATCAGGCCAGCAGGGAGGGCAGTTAGGGGTGACCGGGCCAGCAGGGGAGGGTGGTTGTGGGGGGGGGGGCGAGGCCAGCAGGGGAGGGCAGTTGGGGGGGGCAGGCCAGCAGGGGAGGGCAGTTAGGGGTGACCAGACTGGCAGGGGAGGGCAGTTAAGGGCAATTGGGCCAGCCGGGGAGCAGTTAGGCATTGATCAGACTTGCAGGCAGAAGCGGTTAGGGGCAATCAGGCAGAGGCAGGCAAGTGGTTGGGAGCCTGCAGTCCTGATTTGTGAGAGGGATGTCCAACTGTCCCACTGGGATCAGGCTGAAACGAGCAGTCAGACATCCCTCAAGGGATCCCAAATTGGAGAGGGTGCAGACTGGACTGAGGGACACCCCCTCCCCGTGCACAAATTTCGTGCACCGGGCCTCTAGTTTGTTTTAATAAAAAGCTAGGGGTCCAGAGATTCAGAGAACTTGGTTACTGAAGCTAGGTCTCCTCTGGCTCCCCAAAATGCCTTTCAAATTTATATTTCATGTCTATTCTCTTTATTAATTGATGCACAGCCCCCTCTCCAGATTCCTGAACCCTTCTAGATGCTGAGAAACACCCCAGCATAAAGGAGAGAGGAGACAGAATCATAAGAGGGCTGTATGGGGCATACCTGTATTGCAGATAGTGCTTGTAACACTTATCTGTTGCTGTGTAACAAATTACCCCAAACTTAGGCAATTTGGATTGAGCTCACTGAGGAGCCTTTCTCGTCTGTTCCCAGCTTGGATTTTCTAGGCTAGGCTCACTCACATGTCTGGGCGCCCAGCTGGGAAGGCGGGACCTGTGATGCCCGGGCCTCTCCTCCATCAGGCCCGTGCAGGGTTGTCTACATGGCGGAGCAGAGGTCCCAGCAGCAAGAGGAGCAGCAGCAGGGCCTCTCGACACCTGGGCTTGGACGGTACACAGCTTTACCTCCACTGCGTGTTATGGATCAGAGGTCTCAAGCACCCCAGCTTTAGGAGGCGGAGAAGAGGCTCCGCTTCCTGACAAATGAAGCTGCAACTAATCTGTGGCTATATTTGGTAATCTGCCACATTGCCTGAAGACCCATGTGCCCTCTTCTCAACTGCCCCAGGAGAACAAGACAAGTAGCAGTAAACAGGGGACCAGCAGTAGCCAAGCCAGTGGTTAAGAGAAGTCATTGACATCGCCTCTTTGACCACCTACAACATCCTGCGTAAGAGTGCCCAGGTAATGGGACATTGCTGTCCTGGACCAGGGGAGTAAGAATAACGATGATGCCACTTATATCAATGCCACTTACATCTTTTATTTTTGGTCTGTGATATCAGATAAATAGACCTTTTGTTTCCTTGTAAGTACCATATTCTAAGACCGTTTAATTTGGGCTCAGGAGAATTGAAATAGGCTTTATGTAAACAGCCTAAGTTGTTACCAAGGCCATTTTGCAATGAAGTTCAAGTCCAACTACTGATACTGTATGCAGATGATACATAATACTTCCCATTTGTCTGGCACTCTGTGTGGGGAGGGAAGGTGTTCATAGTGAGATTGCCATCTCCCAGCTGTGTTTTTAAAAATTCTTTTGTTGCCCTAGCTGTTTTGGCTCAGTGGATAGAGCATCGGCCTACGGACAGAAGGGTCCCAGGTTCGATTCTGATAAAGGGCACATGCCTGGGTTGTGGGCTCAATCCCCAATGTGGGGTGTGCAGAGAAGGCAGCTGATCAATGATTCTCTCTCATTGTTGATGTTTCTGTCTTTCTCTCCCTCTCTCTTCCTCTCTGAAATCAATAAAGATATATATATATATATATATATATATATATATATATATATATATATATATATATATATACTAGAGGCCCGGTGCACGAAATTCGTGCATGGAGGGGGGTTGTCCCTCAGCCCAGCCTGTACCCTCTCCAATCTGGGACCCCTTGAGGGATGTCCGACTGCCCGTTTAGGCCCGGGATCGGGCCTAAACGGGCAGTCGGACATCCCTCTCACAATCCAGGACTGCTGGCTCCCAACTGCTTGCCTGCCTGCCTTCCTGATTGCCCCTAATCGCTTCTGCCTGCCTCTCACAATCCAGAACTGCTGGCTCCCAACTGCTCGCCTGCCTGCCTTCCTGATTGCCCCTAACCACTTCTGCCTGCCAGCCTGATAACCCCCTAAACCACTCTGCTGCCAGCCTGTTTGCCCCCAACTTCCCTCCTCTGCTGGCCTGGTCACCCCTAACTGCCCTCTCCTGCAGGGTTGATCACCTCCAACTGCCCTCCCTTGCAGGCTTGGTCCCTCTCAACTGCCCTCCCTTGCAGGCCAGGTGCCTCCCAACTGCCCTCTCCTGCTGGCCATCTTGTGGTGGCAATCCTGTGTCCACATGGGGGCAGGATCTTTGACCACATGGGGGCAGCTATATTGTGTGTTGCAGTGATGATCAATCTGCATAGTACTCTTTTATTAGATAGGATAGAGGCCTGGTACAGGGGTGGGGGCCAGCTGGTTTGCAGGGTGGGGTGTCCCTGATCAGGGTGGGGTACCCTTGGGGCGTGGGGCGGCCTGAGTGAGGGGCCTGTGGTGGTTTGCAGGCTGGCCACGCCCCCTGGCAACGCAAGCGGAGGTCCTGGTATCTGGAATTTATTTTCCTTCTACAATTGAAACTTTGTAGCCTGGAGCGGAGCCAAGCCTGGGGCTCCCTCCGAAGCCCGAAGCCATTTGTGTTGGGGTTATAATTGAAACTTTGTTGCCTTAAGCAGGTGGGCCTGGCCAGGGTGTGTGGAAAGCTTTGCTTCCCCTGTTGCCGGCGGCAACCCTGGCCTGCTCTCTCAAGCTCCATTCTGCCGCCATTTGTTTGAATTTGTTTACCTTCTATAATTGAAACTTTGTAGCTTGAGTGGAGGCTTAGGCCTGCAACGGCTGGCAGAAAGCTTGGCTTCCTCTGTTACCTAGGAAACCTTGCTCTCTGTGGCTGTAGCCATCTTGGTTTGGGTTAATTTGCATGCTCGCTCTGATTGGATGGTGGGCGTGGCTTGTGGGCGTGGCTTGTGGGTGTGTCGGAGGTATGGTCAATTTGCATATTTGTCTATTATTAGATTATATATATATATATATATACACACACACATATATGTATATGTGTGTGTGTATATATATATATATATATATATAATATATATTTTATTGATTTTTTTACAGAGAGGAAGAGAGAGGGATAGAGAGTTAGAAACATCAATGAGAGAGAAACATCAATCAGCTGCCTCTTGAACACCCCTTACCGGGGATGTGCCCGCAACCAAGGTACATGCTCTTGACTGGAATCCAACCTGGGACCCTTGAGTCCACAGGTCGACGCTCTATCCACTGAGCCAAACCGGTTTCGGCAATAAAGATATATTTTTAATAATTATTTTTGCCATAAATTCTCTGCACTTGAGTTTAAGAAAATATTTGAGTTTTTCCTGACCTTGCATCTATAGCAAGAGATTTTTTTTGAAGAAGTAAAGATTCAATGCAAAAGAAAAGTATGACAAACATTTCAGGCCATTAGACTACTTTGAAATGTTTTCAAGGTTTCAATAATACAAACATATCGGCCGGAAATGGCACATGTCTACCCATTTCTATCCACCCACTCAGAGGGAAAAAACAGTATATTTTTATAACTTAAAAAAGTCAGTTAATTTCCCAGACAAATGCACGGTGGAATTTTCAAGGCGTTTTCCAACGTTACACCTGTGAACTAGAGAACAGAATAAGCTCCTTTGTGCCTCAGGAAGACAGAAGATGCCAACCACTGCATGCCTCCTGGCTTGGGCACAATGACACATTCAGTATGGTATGCATTTAAATTACAGCGCTGGACCAGCATTTAGGCACGCAGCCAGTCTATAATCACTGACATTACTGCTGGAAGAGTAGTGTAATGGGGTGTAATGTGATGATGGGAAGTTGACTCATTCTGTCTAGGTTTTACTACTCTAATGAATATTACCTATGTTTGTTTCTCTGGGTAGATTACAGAATTGCACAAATTGTTAAAAATGACAGAAATGGCATACTAGCCATGGCTGGTTTGGCTCAGTGGATAGAGTGTTGGCCTGTGGACTGAAGGGTCTCGGGTTCGATTCCAGTCAAGGGCACATGCCTGGGTTATGGGCTCAATCCCTAGTAGGGGGCATGCAGGAGGCAGCCAATCAATGATTCTCTTCATTGATGTTTCTCTCTCTCTCTCTGCATTCCTCTCTGAAATCAATAAAAATATTTTTTTTTAAAAAAGAAGGCTCCAACATTAAAAAAAAAAGAAGAAGAAGAAAAGGCACACTTTTTTTTTTGGCTACAACATAGTTACAGCTCATAGTTATCTTAGAAGGGACTGTTCAAATACTACAGTCCTCCCAGCTGAATTCATCAAGCATTTGAACATGTTCTCTTATCCACCACTGTTTCTGGGACTTCGTTTGAGCTCTTACGTTCTTGAGAAGGAACAGAATGCAGTCAACACTACAGACTGCTGACTCACCTTTATTCATTCTCCTTTAAGACACTCAATTCTCATTTTCCCAGGGAGATTTTTGTGAGTAATGAGCAGAGAGTCACTTGTGGCTGTTGGTGGTGGTGGTGAGGTATGAGGTGCAAAGGAAAAAGCATGGGCTTTGCTGTCAGACACCGACAGTTTGGCTCGGAATCCACCGCGGTCACTGCCTCGCTGTTTAGTTACAGACCTCCGTGAACCTTAGTCTGCTTCCGCATCACCAGGGCAGGAGTCTCAACTATGCAAGTGGTTGGTGATAATCAGCGCCACGGTATGTAAATTTCTTAGCAGAGAGCAGGTATGTGACAAACTGTAGATGCTGTTATTGTATTTAGCGCGGCTAGCACATGTCTGTATTTGTGTGCAGTTTCCTGTAGTTATGTGCTTTGAAATTCTCTTTCACAATAGAAGGCCTTAGTTTACACATTGAACTGCTTCTCAGCCTGCTGGGCACATGGCTCCGGGCACCGGCTGAGCCAGCAGCGCCTGGGTGACTGCACTGCCTGTCCTCCCCCGTGTCCCTGTGGCGGGAGCGCTGCCTAGGAGGCAGCACGCTTGTACTTGTGTTTTTGACATTATAAACTCTAGTTGATAGTACTTATTTACCCGGACTTGCCACAGAACAGTATATGATAAAATATGATGCTTTTCAAAATATTACTTTAAATGCACGCTTAAATGATTTTTTAAATGTTTTAATTTTTTTTAAAGTCATACTTTACATGTTATTACTTTCGATACCTCGCGTAAGTGGAACTGTGCAGTATTTGTCCTTTTGTTACTGGTTCTTTTCGCTAAGCATAATGTCCTCAAGGTTCATAGGTATTGTTGCACATGCAGGCTTTCCTTCTTTTGAAGGCCAAATAGTATTTCACTCTGTGTACAGACCACGTTTTCTTTACCACCCAGAGGCCCAAAGCACAAAGTTTGTGCAAGGGGCTCGGCCCTTGTGGCCCTGGCTGCCTTGTGGCCCTGCGGCCCGCCTCCCGCCCAATGATTGTTCCAGAAGGTCATTCTGGAAGGTCATTCCACCGTCCGGTCTAATTAGAATATGACCTCTTTATTATATAGGATTCACCTGTTGATGGGCATTTAGGTTGCCTCCACACCTTGCCTTTTGTGAATAGTATTGCAATGACTATGGAATGCTAATATGTTTCTGAGATATCCTGATTTCAACTTTTTGGGATACATACCCAGACGTCGGGTTGCTGGATTACATGGTAGTTCTATTTAATTTTTTAGAAACCTCCATACTGTTTTCCATAGCGGCTGCTCCAATTTACGTCCTCACCAACGGTGATTATCTTTTTTTTTTTTTAATTTCTTTATTGATTAAGGTGTCACATATTTGTCTCTTTTGTTTTTTTGATAGTAGCCAAACTCATGGAAACAGAAGAAAATGGTGGTCAGCAGGGACGGGGAAAAGGGAGGGGGAGCTGCAGGACAGGCATAGCGTTTCGGTCACACAGAGCCCGCTGCACAGCGCTTGCCCATGGTGAACAGCACTGTCCTGTGCATTAAAATTTTCTTAAGAGGGAAGATCTTGTGCTAAATGTTCTTACACAATAAAAAGCCATCACCACATCAATTTATTAATTAGTCTATTTGTCAAAAACCCATGGAAAGTGTAACACCAAGAGTGAACCCTAATGTAAACTATGGACTTTGGGTGGTAACGATGTGTCAATGCGGCTTCATTGGTTGTAACAAATGTGCCACGTGGTGCGAGACGCTAATAGTGGAGAGGCTGTGCATGTGTGGGGCAAGGGGGATGTAGGAAACCCTGTATTTTTCTGCTCAATTTTGTTGTGAACCTAAAACTGCTCTAAAAATGAAGTCTATATTTAAAATGTTATTAGTACATCGATTCCTTGTTCCACCGGCGTCAGGGTATCATATCGGACTCGAAGTCCTCAAGGAACCTAACGCAGGCAATGTTATATGTACACCCCTTCCTCTGCCACTTCCCTTTGAGCTACTGTGACTCTTTTCTGTTCCTTTCCTGGTATCATTTGTCAAATGCTCTTCTGTCCTGTCTTAAACCCATTCTACTGACAAGGCCGACGATGATTTCCACCTGGCTAGATGCAGTATTGATTTTCAGTGCTTATCTTCCTTGTTGCAAGTGGTAGCGTCTGTCACAGTTGGTTTGTCCCTCCTTGAAACGCATTCTTCACTGGCTTCCAGCGCAGCACAAGTGCCTGGGTTTCCTCTCCTTTTGCCCGTCCCTCCTCATTTCCCTGCTTTTAAAAAACCTACCTTTATTGTTGAAAGTATTACAGATGTCCCCTTTGTTTGTTTGTGCCCCCCCCCCCCACTGACCCCCTCCACTCCAAACCCGCCCCTCCCGGCCTCACCGCCCTATTGCCTGTGGCCATGGGCCATGCAGACACGCACACACAGCCCCTGCTTCTTTGCGGTGCGGTGCTCAGCGCACAGTCCTGGGGCCTCTGTGAGTCCCAGCCTGCACTCAGCTCCCTTGATAATCTCACGTAGTTTTATGGCTTTACATTTCACATGTAAATCTCCAAGGTTTGAACCCCCCTGAAATGCAGACTGGTAACCCAACTGCCCACCTGGCCTCTCCACGTGGGTGTTGTTGTGGAGCGGATGCGAGTGAACGACCACTGGAGCCCAGACCAAATTAAAATTTAGGGAGCCTTTATTAGCCAGGTGGCCGGGTGACCCGGCGACTGCTCTGCCATTCTCCACGCCGGGAGACCAGAGAGCAGCAGCGATCCTTTGTGTAGGACCGCTTTTAAGCACATTAACCACATCCGGTTTTTGCAGAACAAGTAACCCAAGACAAAACAGTTTTTCCCAAGCAACGTCAGGATCATGCCAATGACAACCATGTTATTCACAGGGTCATCCTGTTCTCCAGAAAGCTGACAGTGTTCCATGAAAGAAGGCCTACATGCTGGGAAGGAGCCATGAGACCATATCTCAAGGCCTGGCCTGGTGTCAGCACTGACAACTCTATCTGGGGCATCGTCCACGGCCTCTCTGGAAGCATGCTCAAAAATTCCCACTCTCCAACAGGTGTCCAGAGACCTCTAGCTCATTGCACCTCCAGGCGAGCTGCTGGCCTCTGCCCCTCCCCAGCTCTGTCCCAATTCCACTCTTCCCAGCCTTTCCAGCATTCAGACCAAACACCTTGATTTCTCCGTGTCTCATCTGCCACATCCAACCCACCAGGAAGTCCTGCTGAAGCTCCCTAAAATTATACCTAGAATCCACTCATTTCTCACCTCCCCCACTGCTCCCAGCCTGGTCCAAGCCACTCTGATCCCACCTGGTTGATGCGATAACTTCTGTGATCTCCTTTCTTCCACTCCTGTTGTCTGGAAACGTCAGTGGGATCATGTCATTTCTTCACTCAGAACCTCCCAGTGGCTCCCACCTCACTCAGCGTCAAAGGCAAGTCCTTACAGTGACCCGCAGCGGCTCTACGGGACCTGCCGACCCTCCAGGCTGCACTCACCTCGCCACCTCCTCCCCTGCTGACCTCCGGCTCGTTCTGCTCCAGCCACACTCACTCTTCTCTGTTCCTCAAACTGGCCGAAGATGCTCCCACGTAGGGCCTTTCCCTTTGCTCCTCCCTCTTGCTCTAGATAGTAACTGCGTTTCCCAGACATCCATCTCCCTTCCTCAGGAATATTTCCAAATACCTTCTTGAAAGATCAGTCGGAGGCTGAAAACCAGGTGACACCGGCTTTATTCGAGGAAAGACTGCCGGGCTGTCTCTCAAAGGGAGAGGAGCAGCCCGCGCAGCGGTTAGAACTCTCTTTAAGGAGAATGAGGAAGGCACGAGGGCTGGTCAGTCAATGTACATGTCCTCCAAGGTGCTCCTCCTGGGTGGGGCCATATCGCATTTACGGAAAGTCATCGCCATTCCAGGTACGGGTGGGTTAGCAATCTCGTTCCAGGGAAAGGTGAGTCTATCACTTCTTTTTTTTTTTTTTAATATATTTTATTGATTTTTTACAGAGGAAGAGAGAGGGATAGAGTTAGAAACATCGATGAGAGAGAAACATCGATCAGCTGCCTCTTGCACACCCCCCACTGGGGATATGCCCGCAACCAAGGTACATGCCCTTGACCGGAATCGAACCCGGGACCTTTGAGTCCGCAGGCCGATGCTCTATCCACTGAGCCAAACCAGTTTCGGCAAGTCTATCACTTCTTAATGAGACTTTCCTTGACTACATTATTTAAAGTGCAGCCCCCAGCTCTTCCTCCTCCTCTACTTCATTGCTTAAGTCAACATAAGAAAACATTCAAACCTGTAAAGAATTTTTGTGAGTTTATTTGAGCCAAACTGTCGACAATTGCTGGGAAGCAAAATCTCAATGTATTGGTATAATCCTCTGAAAAGATGGCAATTATTCACTTAGTTTTATAAATTTCCATTAAAGGAAGCGACATAGTGGGTTACATGAAGTCCATTGGTGCTAGGTTAGGGAGGTAGGAGGAAGCAAAGCAGGGAAACCTCTGGGATTGGATAAAAAGTGAGATGACAGACACCTGCTTCTGTTACACAGGTGGGTTAGCAGTGGACGATGAACACACTAACAATAACAATGAGGGAATTTGTGGTTTCTGCCTGGTGTCATTAGTTGTACCCTGAGGGGCTACAAGTTACAAGTTACCCTGACATTGCACAGGTGAGTGGTCTTAGATGCAAAACGACAATGGGCTCAGTCAAGATGGAGTTGATCTTTGTCAGGGAAGATACTGGCCCAGGACATGTGAATATGTAGAACAACGGCTTTTTAACGAACGGTTTTAATTGCAGACCATCCTCTGTGGTTACTTTAGGTCTCTTCAGTTTGCAAGGCTGCCACGCAGGCTCTCCCTGAGTTAGGTCCGCATGTGGCCCTTTCCTCCCCACGTCCACAGCACTCTCACTCCGTTGTGTACGTAGTCCAGCCCCAGCTAGAATGTATGTTAGGAGACTTAAATGCAAATTTCCCCTCCCTGTGATACCCTTAGATCCTCGGCCACACAGGAGGCACGCAATCGGTAGGTATCTGAATGGGGGGATCAGTGAGTGAAAGTGCACATTTCCTTGGACTGAAGTACCCCTTTCCTTCCAAACGAGTGGTGAGTATGTAACTGTGCTCTTGAAAATGTTTCCAATGCTAAAGCATTTTAGTCAAAATTCCTAGAATGATTGTTGCTGTAAATGTAACCAACATATTATGCTACAGTTTGAAATGTAAAGTAAACGTTATTTTCATCAGAAAGAAAGGTAGTTATTTGCATTAAGGTCTTGCTCACCGAGGTGCTGAAGGGTAATTGAAGGGCACATAGAAACTGAAAGGCAAGGTAAGTCTTATTTCTTAGTCTCTGGCTTGATTTTATCAATTTGTCTTCCTTTTATTACTCACTGAATAAAAAATGAACTGAAACATTTTTTTACAATAATTTCTCGCATTTAGGAAGTTTTAAAATTTAGTAAGAAATGTGTCTTAATTTTTCAAAGCTCTCGGTAAGTATAGAATTCTTAATCTTACTTTAATTTGAGTTCAGAATGGAATTTCAATGATGCTATTAGGGCTGGAGGCCACGTGTTCTGGTGGGAAGGGATTTTGTTTGCTTGGTTTTATTTTTCTCCCCCTTCTGCCTTTGCCAATAATTTGCTCTGAGGTTTCTAGGCACTCTCATCACTTTTCTGTATTCAGGCTGCAAAATATGAAGAAAAATGACTGCTCTTGTGTAAGAACGTTCTCCTGTTTTATAAACTAATGTTGGGAAAAGTAAAAATACTTTAAAATCTGAGGAAGAAACTTATGAGTGAGTGTAAAGAGCCACATGTGCCCCGTGCGCGGAGGGGGAGTCAGCCTGCAGGACCGCGGGGGGGGGGGGGGGGGGGGGGGCAGCGCACCAGCCGGGCACACGAAGCCGTGTTTGTACATAACAAACTTCGTTATACGGATGCAAGATACTATGTTATCAGTAAATTAAATTAGCTATTCTCTTTACTTTAGAACTCCTTTAATGCACCTCAACATTTACAAAGCGTTTTCTAATTTATGAATCTGCAGTTGAAAGGAACAGGTTTTTAATGAATCTAGTTGTTAGGTCTGATCAGATAATTGAATCGACACCCCTCCCCTGGGAACTGACCTGTAGTCCACTTCAGAATGGACATTCCCTTTCGCTTAGACCGCATGCCACTGCTAAGACCATTGTCTCTCCCCTTGGGACCTTCTCAGGATACAGACCTGCACAGAGAATTCTCCACCCAGAAAAAGCCCGCCTAGAGTCCTTTAACATCTCTGACTCCCCGTCTTTGGGTGCTCAGCCCATTTGGTAACCAGGTGACCTAATCTATAATAATAAAAGTGCAATATGCTAATTGGACCGGACATCCTTCCGGATGAAGCTGGGGCTGCAAGGGAAGCCCAGGTCTGGGGTGCCAGAAGGAAGCTGGTGCCGGCAGCTGGGGGAAGGAAGTTCTGCTTGCACGAATTTCGTGCATCGGGCCTCTAGTAAATTTATATTCCTTCGCCGCTTTGGCCTCCTGCATTCCTCTTTGGCGACCCTAACATTTGGTGCCGAAACCCTGGAGGGTTCCATGGGGAAGGGGAGCCATCGCCCTGGCTTCAGTCATCCCGAGTTTGTTACTCGGAGAGCAGTGGGCAGTGGCAGTTTGACCTTGGCTTACCTCCCAATCCTACTCAGGTTACCTGATGACTGGCCTTGAGTAGGCCTCCCTCCATTAAGGGTTCTCCCGAAACAGCCAAGGAAGATGCCAGATCGGGAATCTCTCCTCCATTGCTGACCCTCCATCCCCCACCAGCCACTCTTCTCTAGGTGAGTGAGTGTGCAGAAGACTCAGACAAGGGACACTGTGGAACGTCACTCACCTAGAGAAGATTGGCCGGGGTGGACGGGAAATGCCTGATCTCCTCCATGACTGTCCCCTCCTCTAGATGAGAAGTACTCTCCCTTCTTGGGCTCACTGGGTACTTGTGCTCACCTCTGATTCCCAACTTTAGTCTTCTCACAAGCCCCTCTATGAGGAAGCAAAGGGACCCCTCACTGAGCCTTTAGATCCCCAGGCCAGCATTCTCACCCCTTGAATTAATATTCACTCATGAGTGTTCTTGAAAAACCACCTCTTCATATCCTCCAAGAGAAATGAACATAGATCTTATACAAATTGTGCAAATTCCAACTAAAATGTTTTAAAGTCACCGCGTGATTGTGATTGTTATTAGAGAGCATGCTTTGGCTACAAGGTCTCTGGTACTGTGTATCTTCCCGCTCAACCATTGCCTGACAGATAATAGTCACTCCATACTGTTTGGGAATGTACAAATAAGAAATACCGCATTCCTCCTTTGTATAGAGGTGCCTTTTCAATGGGTTGGCCTGCTCTGTTAGTTATCATTGCTTCTGGCTGTATCTTGCTTTCCCTGCTTGAGAGCAGGACCACTGTTCGGTTCTTGTTTCCTGTTCCACCCTGTGGTGCAACACCTCCCTCCATGTCCCCAAACCTTCAGCAGGGCACACTGCATACAATAGTTTGGGGAAGTAAAGGAGGAGGGGCTGTGTCTATGAGGAAAGCGGTCCTGAGGAAGCTGCCGAGTCACACAACGGGAGCCAGTGAGCAGGCTGGCGAACTGGAACAGAAGTGGGGATTTGGAGTCCTTCCTCCTTTCTCCAGAATCCTTGGACATAGGGGAGAGCACTGGGCGTCCCCTAATATATGTGACGGGGGCTCCAGTCATTTTATCTACATACTAAAGGGCAGGAGGACCCCAGCGGCCTAGAGGACTTGACGCCCTTTGGTTGCATGTGGCTTACTGCTAGTGTTGGACTACAGTCCTGCCGCGGGCAGCCTTCCCTGTGGGCTAGCTCTGCAAACCCCGGCCATCACCACGTGAGTGGCATCCCCATCGCCTGCTGTGTGACTTGGTTCGGAGACATTCTGCTTATCTGCAGAGGAAACAAACCTCGATGAGGTTTTAGCCACGACAAGAGAAACACCGCTTCGCTTTCCTGTGGGCTTGGACAGAGCTCAGCTGGTGGTGGAATGCTGCTTAAGGCCCCGCCGGCTCACACAGCTGGTCTGGCTCCGTCCTGCAAGGCCAGGTGTCTATGAGCGGCAAAGACCAGAGGAGCTAAAACTTTGGATCTCAAAAGTCGGATGTATTTTAGAAATAGGCAGAAAATTAAATCATTAGTGAAGGAAGCTCACTGATTAAAGTATTTTGAAATGATTTTTTAAAATCTAGTAGTAAATTAGCTAAATTAACCTGGAGGTTTCTGAATAATAAAGACATGTTTTATGTTTGACATTAGAAAGCTGTTTTTTGTTTTTGTTTTTTTACATCCATTATTCCTTCTTATTCTCTCTCTGTCTCTTTCCCTTTTACTTATTCTCCTTTTTGTCTAATTTACGGACTAATCAGAAATAAACTGATATCGATAAAGTTTGCCTCTGAGCTGTTCTCCTTGATCAGCGTGTTCGCTCCTGGTCAGTGAGTCCTGTGGGTGTGTGGCTGTGAGCACCCCTTCCCATCAGTACGTCCTCAATGCTTCTCTCTGCGCAGAGGCCGGCATGCCGGTATTATTTACGTTTATATTGGCTGAGAAGTAGCTACTATTTCAATTTGGAAGTAAAACAGTTGATTACTTCCTGAAGTACCTCTTTAAGTCAGGAAGCTTGATAATAATAATAATAATAAAAAATCTTTAAAAAATGCTCCTAAATTGCAGAAGGTGGAATTAACCAGCCTCCAGACACCAGTCAGGACTCCTGGGCTCAATTCTGAAATGCCCCCTTTCTGCTCCCTGAGGACGAGGAACTGGGGAAGGCAGGTGCAGTGAGACTGGCCAAGCTGTTTGCTGAAGGGTAAGACATGTGCCCTGCAAGAACCACCAGCTTTCTCACTGCTCACATTTCCTACACAGAGCGAAGCACAGTGAGAAGAGGGCAGAGCCCTTTGACAGAAAGGTGCTGTGGAAGTTCCAAGGACAATTGTCCCATTTGGATTCTATTTTGCCAGGAGCCAATGCCAGCATGTCATAATTGCAAGAGTTTCATCGAAAGGTTGATGGAACTTGGGAACTCAACAAGGGCTGAGTCACATATGTTATCGCCTGTTGGGAATGGCTAAAAGCATTTCCCCAAACCTGAAAAGGATGATTGCTTGCTGCAAGACAGCTCAGGGCACCTTAATATACATGTTATTGCCTCCTGTTGGCCAAACACCTGAACAGCCCAAGGCAATTCCCCATTCTGACAATGGATTCTGTATCTAACCCTACCCTTTGATGTGTATATATCCAGCTTGCCTTAGGACAATTTGTGTTAATAAAAAGCAAGGGGTCCTGAGATGAGGAGAACTTAGTTCCTTTAGCTAAGTCTTTCTCTGACTCCCCAGTATGCCTTTCAAAATTATGTTTCGTCTCTGGACTCTTGTTTAATTTATGCACAGCCCCTTCTCCAGATTATTGAACCCTTCTAGCTGCCGGATCGAGACCACTGGCATTACTATTTTTCTGTTTTAAGCATTTAAACTAAACAAACAAACAAACAGACAAAAAGCCAAATTACTTACAGTGGCCACAGTGAAAACTCCCAGGCCTTTTTGATGCTACGCCAAACATATCCATTTTGCAGTGCTTTGAAGAGAATGGTGTATTCTTCCTTTGTTTTCAGGTTGATGAATTCTGTCCTTGTCCTTGCTGCATTTAGGATCCAGGCCACAGTGATTGCACAGGCAGTTTTCTCACAGAGGGCTTGCTCATATCGCTGTGATTCTGGTCACACTCCATTGGAGCTGTTACAGTCAGGCTGCATCAGCAGAGGAAAGTACACCTAGATTCCTGATGATGGGACTACTACTAGTTTAGTATTAGTTACTACGGAGGTGTTAATTCTGCCTCGGCCATTAAGTTACAAATCCTTGAACTCATGTACCTTAAACTCTTCTTTTTGGAGGGATAGTCATCTTGCCAGCTACCCATAGAACTAGAGAAATTGTTACCGCTTTTGAGGTAATAAAGGCTCCTTGAGTATATTTGGTGTTTTTTCTTTATGCGTATTCATGTATATCTAATTTTCCCTAATCCAGGGTATTCTCCACAGCATCTATGTTAACTAGGATATTTAAAAAATAAGAAGTAAAATATTTATGACATAAAACATACAGCCCTTAGTTTTAAAATATTTGGGCATATTTTAGGGAATTTCAACAGCGAGGCGAATTCCTTGCGTAAGTTGGAATTTCTGTTTCCACCCAGCACCTGGGAAAGGGAAGCCCCTCCCTGATTCTATCACCGACTAGAGGCCTGCAGGAGGCGCAGCCAGGTCTGTTTGGTTTACACCAGAACGGCGCCAGGCATTGTAAGTGGGTGAACCCACTCCACTCCCAGTGGCTGAGCTTTTCCCAGTTCTGGGATGAAATCCTTGTCCATGACCAGCGGCCAGCTGACTGAGTCCGGCACCCTCTGTGGACCATACATCTCATGGGAAGTAAAATTTTTCATGACTCTGTGAGGTTGCTCTGGAGATTAAAATAATAATAATAATAACTTAATAATTTTTTAAAAAACCCACTAATTTCCTCTTTATTTACAGAAACTAGTGTTGAGGAACTGCAGCTAAAAGACTCAGTTTAGGGGTCTCCCAGTGGTGTTAAAAGGTGAGACCCAAAGAGTGAGTGATGAA
Organism: Eptesicus fuscus; assembly: GCF_027574615.1. Classification (NCBI taxonomy): domain Eukaryota; kingdom Metazoa; phylum Chordata; class Mammalia; order Chiroptera; family Vespertilionidae; genus Eptesicus; species Eptesicus fuscus. The sequence continues at coordinate 63,740,316 of NC_072488.1, forward strand.
TTTTTGAATGGGGACCAGCAGATCTGGTGCTTAGGTTAGGGTCCTGGGTGCAAAGCTTATCTGAGACAGAGAATAAATTCGCATGACTTTGGACATTAGTGGCCAACATTTGTGATGAGGGACAGGCAGCAGGGATGCCCCAGAGGAAAAGGTAAATTGAAAAGCTACCAAACAAGTTGGGCCCCAAAGGGATAAAGTTGGCCTTCCCCACGGCAGGGATGACAATAGCTTTTGAGGACATCTACGTCAGGAAAATATTCAGTGGTGTTAATTGAGTACTTATATGTTAGTTATCAGGAATAAAATAGTTATTTTATTTTATTACTAGAGGTCTGGTGCACAAATGCGGGATTGGGCCGAAACTGGCTCTCCGACATCCCCCATGGGATCCCAGATTGCAAGAGGGCGCAGGCCAGGCTGAGAGACCCCACCAGTGCACGATCAGGGCCAGGGAGGGATGCGGGAGGTTGGACAGCTGGGGAGGGACCGCAGGAGGGCACCAGGGCCCATCTCGCTCAGTCCTGATCAGCCGGACAGTAGCAGCAAGCTAACTGACTAGTCAGAGCATCTGCCCCCTGGTGGTCAGTGCACGTCATAGTGACTGGTCGACCAGTTGACTGTCTGCCCCCTGGTGGTCAGTGCATGTCATAGCAAGTGGTTGAGCAGCCTTAACATATCTTTAGCATATTACACTTTGATTGGTTGAATGGCCGACCAGACAACTGGACACTTAGCATATTAGGCTTTTATTATATAGGATAATTTTTTAAAGAATTTTGTGAATTTATTAGTCTGGAAAATCATATGGTCTAAGTCCGAAAATGGTGCCTGCACCCAGGAACAGGGGGTCAGAGATTTTAAAGGACTCTAGGTGGGCTTTTCTGGGCAGAGAATTCTCTGGGTGGGTCCAGATCCTAGGAAGGTCTGGAGGGAAAGGATAATGGTCTTAGCAAGTGGAATGTGATCTTAGTGAAGTGGAATGTGGTGTAAGCAAAAGGGAATGTCTGTTGTGAAGTGGCCTAAAGATCAGTTTCCAGGGGAGGGGTATTGATTCAATTATTTGATCAGACCTAACATTCCAGCCTTTTTGTTTTATGGAATAGGGACGAAGGTCACATCTTCTATAATTACTTCCTGCGGAGGGGTGACATCAAGATCACAGAAGGATGGACTTTGATTGTAGTTGGCTGGAACACTGTATAGATTCCCCCTGGTTGGAGTGAAGGGTCGCAGCAGCACGATTTCTCCAAGTGACTGGTTGAGTGACTTGGGAGGTAAAAGCTGGTCCTGAGGCTGCCACAGGGTCACATGTCTGGTTTTGCTGCTTTTCTGGGCCTGGCGTTGAAATACAACTGAGGCCTAGATGTTATCTTTATGGAGGAAAAGATCAGGAGTCTAAGCTGACTAATCTGATGGAGACAAACTGTTTTTATAAATTTTAGTATTATTAAGGCAAAAGCTAGAAGAAGAATTATGACAAATGGTCTGGTGAAAGGAAAGAGACATTAGTTTGGAGGGTTGTAGTCTAATATGCCAAAATGAGGTCTATTCTCTTAGCTTCATTTGTCCTTGGGTGTGGTCAATAAATGACACTAATTGGATTTCTGCTATTTGTATTCCCGAGTAGGTTGTTTTAAACTATTTACCCTCTGGTTGGGGAGGAATAATGCAAATCATTTACTCTTAAGTGTCCTTGGTTTAGAGAAGATAGGATTTTCTAGATGGCTGCAAACTGCTGTTTAACTATCTCAGTTTCCCTATTTTGCTTGTCCTGGCTTACTGGCCTGTCATTTATGTAACTTCCTGTTACCGTTTCTTCCTACAAACCTTCTATAACTTTCACAAACCTTCTTACAACTTTAACTCACTTTAATTTTTCTTCAAAATGCATGTCCATGCCTCAGGCTTTCTATTAGCAAAACCATACAATTTCCAACTAGTAGCTCTTAGAAGTCTCAGTTTCCAATAACCAAGAAAAGCAAACAACCAGTATTTTTTTAGACTGACCCTTATGAACATATTTTAAGCACACTCAGTTTCAAGACACACTCTCAACAAAACACAAGTCATTACATTAACAGCCCCAAATCTACTTCATAGATTTTCTGTAACAAAAGCTAAAATCAGGAAACTTAAAACTCATTGAAATATTTGGATGTTTATCATTTAACCCAGCAATGCTCCAAAGCTCTTAAGTTACCAAAGACTTTGAAAAATTATGTATAGGCCTATGAGGCTGATAAAAGGCAGAAGCGGGTGCAGGGAGCAGGCCCAAAGCCTGTTTTAGGACTGCAGCTTCCAGGCCTCCAGCTGCTTAGATTTAAAACTGTCACATTTTTCCATGTTAACCTTTCCTAACATGCTTAGGTTTGGGTTTTAATGAGTTCAGCTTCTGATAGCAGCAGGACTGTTAAGTAAGTGTTTGCAGTTTTGCAGTAAAAAAAAGTTGTTCTTTGGGAAGAAGGGGGGTGTCTAGTAAGATGCAGTGTAGAGGTGAGGTGACTAATGGCTGTGAGACTAATCTGTCAACCCCCATGACAGAGACCGAGGAGGGGACAAGGGGCCCAGCAAATTTGAGGAGGGCAGAATAAGTGGACCTAGTGCCAATTAAAAGGGAGATGAGCTTACCTGCCACCACAATCGTTACCCGAGGCTCTGTCCTGGTGATATAAGTCTGCGGGACCTTGTCAGGGCCTGGGCAGCTTCAGTCTTTGGTGGCCAGTCCCAGGAGGTCTGGGAGCTCAAAACCAGATCCAGAGGGCGGCCTTGATGGACTGGCTGAGGTCTGAACTGGAGGGGCCAGACTGCAGTCTGATTTCCAGTGGCCTCCCCTCCCGCACCCTGGGCAGGGCCCAGGCGGGGGTCTCAGGTTTGGGCAGGACTTGGCCTGTGTCCGTTCTTGTTGCATGTGAAGCATGGGCCCAGAGAAGGCTGAGCCGCTGACTTCCCCTCGGTGGGAGGAATGGCACTTGGGGGTTCATGAGGGTGGTGGCTAGGAGCTGAAAGGCCTCCTCTGGGCCTCAGCCTTGGCCTGATCTTGCTTTTGTCTCCTGGTCTCTGTTTGAGTGGATCTGGGTCTCCTGGTCTCTATTATTAAAGACCTTAAAGGCTAGGCTAAAGAGGTCTTTTTGAGGGGTTTGTGGACCTGTATCTATTTTTTTAAAAATTTATTTTATTGTTTAAAGTATTACATATAGTAGTACATATATCTCCTTTCTTTCCCCCATAGAACTTCCCCCAGCTTCCCCTACCCCCTGTCACATGCCCTCATCCCACCCCCCCAGTGTCTTGTGTCCACTGGTTGTGCTTATATGCATGCATCTAAGTCCTTAGGTTGATCTCTTTCCCCCTCCACTCCCCAACACTCCCCAGCCTTCCCGCTGTAATTTGACAGTCTGTTTGGTGCTTTACTGTCTCTGTGTCTATCTTTTTGTTCATCAGGTTATAATGTTCTTTATTTTCCATAAATGAGTGAGATCATGTGATATTTTTCGAAGTCTGTGGCCTATGTTGGGGGCTGATTAGGATATAAAATGGGTGTTCAGAAGAAGGGTTCTCTTTGGGGAAGTGGGGTCTAAGGTGGTACATTTCTGTAAGGCCTCTGTCAGGCGGGAGAGGAAGAGAGCTGGGTTTTCGTCCGGACCCTGAGTAATTTTATTGAGTTGTCATAGTTGACTGCCTTATGGGAGGGCAGAATAAGTGAGTCCAGCAATGAGACAGGCAATTACTTGGCTATGGAGCCAGCGCCCTGCAGAGTAACCTGATAATCCCATCTTGGGTCAGTTCGGGGGATCATGTCAGCACAATCCAGGATGGCCTCTGATTCCTGTCTATGGAGGGCCTTGGCATGATCCAGAGCTGCTAGCCAGATGCTCCTTCTCCTCTGGGGTGAGAGAGGAGGACAGGATGACAGAGGTCGTGCCAGGTCAGGTCATAGGACTGGGTCAGGTACTCAAATTTCTTAGTAAAAGCAGTCAGGTTGGTGGAAAAAGACCAAGATGCCTCTAAATATGTGTGAGGTAAGACATGGAAAATGGGATATGTACCTGGACTATACCCTTGGCCCCAGCCACTTCTCGGAGGGGGAGGATGGGGACTGGAGGCTAGGCTGTCTGGGAAGGAGTAAGAGGGGGGCTTAGTAAGGAGGTTGAGGGGGTGGACAAAGAGGTGGAGCCTGAAGACAGGGGGCAGTCAGAGGAGGGCTATAAGAAGTGGGTTCGGGGGACCTAGAAGGGAAACGGAGAATCGAGTGATTGGAAGAGTAGAGGGAAGGTCTGAAGGGCTTGACCGGTTGGGGAGGATGGGTCAGAAGGCTCAGGGTATAAAGGTCCAGGGTTGGCAGAAGGGGGCTTTGAGTGGAGAAGTAGGATTTGATAAGTAGAGCAGGTTTGACACAGAGAAGGATGGTTACGGAGTGTAAAGAAGGCCTGGACGTAGGGGATCTCTGACCACTTCCCATTGCAGTGACAGAAATTGTTTAAGTCCCGGAGAATGTTAAAACTGAAAGTTCCATTCTCAGGCCAGTGTGAATAATTTATATTGTGGATAAGGTGCTTTGGCTGGACCTCTGTGGGAAGGCCAAGTGTGTTAAGTTTACGGAGGAGACATCCCAGTGGAGTGCTTTTTTTGTTGGTTTGTTTGTTTTTGGTGGTGGGGGCGGGGGTGGGGTGGGGACAGAAAAGAATTCCCCGTAGGGTAAATTAGGAAGAGGAGGTAAGCAACAAAGGGAGGCCTGGGAAGCTAGATTAGAGGGAGGGCGTCCCCATTGTCTAGTCAGGCCTGGAGTGAGGAGGACAGTCTAATCCGAGTGGCGGGTGTTCCCTGCAACTAAGAAGACTGTGGGACCTGGTTCCAGGGCTGAGGGTGGACTGGAGACTGGAGAGGATTTCTGGCCTAGAGCTAGGTTTTTTTTTTTTTTTTTTTTTAATTTCTTTATTGATTAAGGTGTCACATATTTGTCCTCATCCCCCCATTCCCATCCCCCACCCCTCCCCATGGATGCCCCTACCCCCCTGTTATCCTTAACCATTGGTTAGGCTTGTATGCATGCACACAGGTCCTTTGGTTGATCTCTCCCCCGTACCCCCACCTTCCCCTACCCTCCCTCTGAGGCCCGACAGTCTGATGCCTCCTTGTTTCTGGGTCTGTTCTTGTTCATCAGTCTATGTTGTTCATCATTTCCCCTAGATGAGTGAGATCATGTGTTACTAGAAATATACTTATAAGAACCGAATGTGAGACGAGCAATAATAGTTATGCTGACAGGCAAATGAATCAGTCTGTAGTGAGTTTCTTTCTGGACCAACAGTTCTTTTGAGACCCAATTTCAATGTCCACCAGTTCCTTATGTGTACATGTCGGCACTGACTTTTCAGCTCTGGATGGTGGACAAATGGTGGTAATGCAGGTCCAACTCCCTCTGGTTTGGTCTCGCCTGGACCCAGGGGCGCGGCTTCACCTGGACTCAGGGGCACGCAGCCTCACCCGGACCTGGGACCCAGCATCACCCGGGCCCCGGGGTGCGTGGCCTCACCTGGACCCAGGTGTGCGTGGCCTCACCGGGTCCCGGGATCCAGCCTCACCCGGACCCAGGAGTGCGTGGCCTCACCCGGACCCGGGCTCCAGCCTCACCCTGACCCAGGGGCACGTGGCCTCCCCCGGACCCAGGGGCGCGCAGCCTCACCTGGACCCAGGGGTGTGCGGCCTCACCCGGACCCAGGATCCAGCTTCACCTGGACCCAGGGGTGCGTGGCCTCACCCGGACCTGGGACCCAGCCTCACCCGGACCCAGGGGCGCAGCTTCACCCGGACCCAGGGGCGCACGGCCTCACCCGGAGCTAGGTTGTTTTTGTCTGAGATAGCAAATCAATAACCTGGAGGGGTGACCCACTCGTTAGTTACCGGAGATTAAATGAGCTGGTGTTGAGTGCGGGCTCAGCGGTAGGAAGGAGAGGCCCCCGTGGCTGGTTCAGGAGGGCCCATAAGGGAGGATGGCCTAACTGCCGAGGCCAGCCATAGGCCGGCGATCTGTCACCTGAGTAGGATTGGGAGGTAAGCCCAGGTCAAGTTGCCGCTGCCTACTGCTCTCCGAGTAGCAAACTCGGGGGGACTGAAGCTGTCACCACCATGCTGATTAGAGGGGAGACAAGGGGCATGAGACCAGTCATCTGGATGGAGAGTGAGCAAACACCGATTTCTTTCTTTTTGATGAACCGCTGCCCACAGGGACCCTGCCTCTGCTCCCGCAGCGTTTAGAACAGATGCACACAGAGTGCCTTTTCTCGGGTTGCCATCTCCATTTCCGCTTGGACTGCTTGAGCTGCTTTGCTGGTCTACACCTTTCCACTCAACGCCTTTTCAGGAGCCACCCACCTTTATTATTATTTTCCAAGCAGCCCACGGCTGGGCCCCCTCCCTTCCCATCATGCATCAGGGTTTCCTTATCATGTCGATCCAGAAAAATACCCAAAATTCCATGGTAAGAATGTGGAGTTGAAGGCAGGGAGGCTGTGAAAATACCACACTAGTGCTAGGAGAAATGTAAATGGAAAACACTTACCAGGAGGTGCCTTTTATAGCATCAACATTATTATACTAACAGAAGTAAATTGTATTTTGATGGTGGCCAGTTGAAAACCATATCCTACATGTATGAGGTGTATAATCAGCTTAATCAGTTGCTGATCCCAGGACAATTTCATGCCAGTGTATTGGGAGAGTGCAAATAACATAGAGTTTATTCCATTCTTCTTAGTAATTTAAATGCCACTTTGTTAAATGAACTTGAAGACAGATTCGCATTACTCGTAACACTTTCTTCCCTTTCCATACCAAGGCAATGACTTTATATAAAAAGTAAGTGGTTATATTCAAAACATGTTCCCAAATGAGGATCTTTAATGGCATGATTTTGGCGGGGGGGGGGGTGGTGTTCTGATGTCAACTTTATTTTCAAAGTCTTGTTAAATGTGCCGATTATTACGCTATTATCTCCTCTCAAACCCACTTGCCTATTACGGGTATTTATGGCACCAGGGCTGGGACTCTGCAAACCACGCGTTGGCTTTGCCAGCTGCGTCCCTGGTCCACTCTGCCGGGAGAAGGTGCTGGAGGAAGGTGGTGTGCTTTGGAGTGAAAGGGGGCGCTGGTTCCTTCCTGTTGGCTTCCTGCTCCTGTACTGTCACCCCAGCCTCACTCATCACTCACGCGGCAGCAGTTTACTGAAGTGGTAGCAGTTGTAGTTTCCCAGCACTCAGAGCCCTCGCTGTCCCGCCTGGCAGAGGTGGCTGCCCAGGGCAAGGCCCTGCGACTGCGTGGAGAGGAGAGAGGGCAGCACCCAGTGAGCCAGGAGGGCCTCGAGGACTCCGGCTCTGGCTCCCCGAGAAGCCCCCCTGGGAGCGCAGCCCTGCCTGGCGGGGCTCAGGTGCTGTCCCGGGTGCCCGCTCTGGGCTTCCTCCGGGTCCGCAGTCAGCTCCCAAAAGCAAGCAACCTAAGGGACAGGAAGCAGGAGCTGCCAGTTCCTTAAGGCTCGGAAACGGCCAGTGTCTCTCCCACTGCTTTCGGTATCAGTCAAGCAGCCACAGAGCCCAGGCTCAAGGAAGGGGACACAGATCTCCTCTCTCGATAGGAGAATTCTCAGAGGATCCAGGGGCCACCTTTACACACTGCTGTAAAGGCAATATAAAATGGAGCGGGAGCTGCCATGCCAGGGGAACTGCCTTGCACGTCTGGTGCCTCAAACCCTTGAAATGTTAAGCCGGGCAAACTGACCTTTGGACGAGGCCGAAAGCAATGTGTCCCCTAGAACTGCGTGCGAAAATAACAAGAAGGCAGACAGTGCGCCTGCGGCACAGGTGACCGGGACTGACAGTTACAGACACTGCTGAGAATCAGTATCACTCGTTACCTGCACCAATAGAAGTGTCTTCCTTCTCGGAAATGCCACTGCCTTGGTCTCCTCATCAGAACTCTATTTGGGCTTCGGCCTGAATCAAAGCTTCCCAAATAGCTATTCTTTTTCATCTCTAATAAATGCTGTTGCCTCGCTTTGAAAGGCCTTTCGTTCGCGGGTTAACACCGGCCCAGTCAGCTCTCTGGCCAGATTATGTATAGTACGTTCCTCTCATGTGCACTCCCGGCTCCGGCTCTCGCACGCACTCCTGCTATTGCAGGCACCACACAGTTTTAATGAATTGTTTTCATGCTTGCCCGCCCTCTGAACTTCCTTCAAGACAGATAGGGTGTCTAATTCATCTTTGGATCCCTTGTGGCTGGTGGTCTTATTACACAGCATATAATGTATAGCCAGTAAGTGTTGAACCACCATAAATTACACTGTACACACATAACAGTAAATGGGTTGTAATCAACATAAATGGAGAAAGGAGAATGTCAGCTAATGGTTAGATTAAATACTGAGTTTCATTACACATTTTCCAAACAGATATCTCCCTCTTTTCAATTCATTATGACTACCTTGAAAATCAAAAATTAGTGTGAGCCCGGCCAACGTGGCTCAGTGGTTGAGCATTGTTGACCTATGATCCAGGAGATCACAGTTGGATTCTGGTCAGGGCACATGCCAGGGTTTCGGGCTCGATCCCCAGTAGGGGGCATGCAGGAGGCAGCCAATCAATGATTCTTTCTCATCATTGACGTTTCTATCTCTCTCTCCCTCTCCTTTCCTCTCTTAATAAAAATAATACACAACAAATTATTTTTAAAAGTTAATTTGAAAAAATTTGGAAGTAGAAATGGAATCAGCAGAAGTCTGCTCTCAAGTCCTGTTAGGGGAGCAAATGATTATATCACTACTCACTATCCTGTCTTCCTGCTTATGTTCACTTTGTTTTTGCTGTCCTCTCCTGCCGAGCTGAGTCAGGAAGGCCCAACGCCCTGGTGCCACCGTTCTCCGCAGGCAGGTAACTCACCACTCCTCCGGCCCTCCTCACCTTTCATCAAAAGCACTTCTATTCAACATGCAGGAAACATAACCAAGGCAGCAGGTCAGTCCTGGCCCCGAGCCATCATGAAAGGGGGAGGAATATGTGGAGCAGAAAGACGGGGCAAAAGCTTTGACTTAGATTAAAAATTAAAAACAAAACAAAACCCAGGAGGCATTCCTGTCGTCCCTGGGACTTTCCTAAGTTGGCAACAAAGGCGAGAAGTTCTGCACTTGACTGTTGTGGTGTCAGCCGCACCGCTGCAGTCTGGAAGGGAGCCGTCTGTGCCTCACTGTCAGTGCAGGACCTGGCGTGGGACCGCGTTTCCAGGAGGATGCTCTCGGAAGGGGTAAGGTTCAGTGGTGAAGGACCTAGGGCGCCAAGAGAAAGAAAGCCATTATTCACCCACCCACGCTCTCATGAACACTCCCGGCTCCAAACTAATCTGTGCGAGACCCTAGGAACTGCATGGCGCACAGGACAGCCAGGGCTTCCACCACGGGGACCCGAGTTCCAGTGAGGGAGACACATGGCGCGTGTTAGGTTAAAAATCCACACTGCTTGTCGTAGTGAGTTCTGTAAAGATCAGCGTGAAGAGTAGGTGGAGGGGGCAGTATTTTAGGCAAGGCGGTCAAGGAAAGCCTTTGTGAGGAGGAAACATTTTATCGAACATGTGAAGGGTGAGAAGGAGTCAGCCACAGAGAGCCCCGAGAGCAGAGGACACAGCCCCGAGGCCCTGAAGCTGGAAAGAGCCCCATAGGTCTAGGAGCTGATGGAGGTGGGCAGGGCCAGATTCTGCAGCCCTCATAAGCCAAGTTAGAAGGCGTGGGTTCCAATTTAAATGAATGGAAAATCATTAAAGGTTTTTGGTCCAGGGAGTAAAATAATTATGCTTTGAAAACATCAGCCTGGATGCCACATGGAGAACAGAATAGAATTGAGGAGACCAGTTTTCAGATTATTCCAGTGGTTCAGACAAGATATGAAGGTGGCTTAGACACAACAAGTGACAATAGAGATGGTGAGAAATGGATAGATTTAAGGAGTGTTTTGGCAGTTGAACCAACAGGTCCTACTGAAGAGGGAGGGTGAGAGGAGCAAAAGAAGACTCAGATTTCGTCAGAACGGCATGGCCTTTATTGAGAGCCAGTTTGAGTGTGGTAGTCTCAAGGGGCCTATAGACACCCAAATGGAAATGTCAAGTCAACAGTTGGATATATGAACCTAGAGCACAGAGGAGAGTTCTGGAAATACCACAGAGATACAAATGCACAAGGTCATATATGCTTACTAATGAGAGCGCATGATGGAGGATAGGTGGAAGACCACTCAGGAGCAAGGCCAAGGGCCTCTAGTGTCTGAGGTTGGTGTGGAAGAGAAGGACTAGGGGTGGGTTTGCTGAGGCACATCTTTATGCCTTTTCCCTTGGTCTGGAATGCCCTTCTCTTTTCTCTTTGCCTGGTAAAATCCCATTTATGTCACCTCAGCTGAGAGCCTCTTCCCATCACAGCAGAATCAGTGGCTCCCTCTTCTGCTCTTTGTTCACAGGCTCTCTGGGTCCTGAAAACACTGTGTTCCAGGCAATTGTCGATGTTTTCATTTCCTGGACAGAGTTGGAGCCCTTTCAGACAGGTGCCATTGCTTTATAACCAAGTATAGTTTCTTATAATTGAGTATGGTTTCAGTACCTAGCAAACAATAAACATTTGGCAAATGAATGAATTAACGGAAGAATGGACTACACAGTATAAATATAATACCTGGTGGATTTGGGCTACTGGAAGAGATGTACTAATTAAGGACTGGACTCTTTAGTCCTGACCTTTGAGAACTAAGTTGTCTGAAAAACCATTTGTAGAATGTTGCTTATAAAAAGGCCCATGGAGTATTTGTTGATGAGTGTTCACCACTGGTCATGGGTCTCATCTAAGGACACTGAGGTTTCTTGTGGTGGTCACTGAAGAAGCCCTGGAGAGTCTTGTTGAATGTCAGGGAGTCAGTGTCCTGACCTTTGGCAGAAATCCAGATTCTACATGAGGAAGGTTTCAAGAGGCGGTTCCTGCCCGATTGCTGGCGACAGGGTATCCATCTCTTCCAGGAAGAGGGAGAATAGCTTTGCCAAAGAGCAGCTTGGATGGGTCAGACAAGTTTGTAAGAGCAGCCGCAGACTGCATTTCAGTTCACTCTCAGATTGTAGCTGCTCCACATGCACTTCCAATGGCCTGTCTCTAGCTGTCGCGCTGAGCAAAGCATTAGGGCAGGAGTGGACCTGCTTGGCCACCAGAGTAGTCCTGGAGGTAGCAGCCTCCAGAGCCCATTGCCTTGTTTCCAGGCTGGTTTTCTTATCACTTTGGCATAGTGTGGAGAGTGGGGACCTGGCTCTTTGCTCAGCCTTCAATCTCTACCGCCCACTGACTCCCACAGGGGGGTCATCCTGCCCTTTCTTTTTCATAACAAGGAATGAGATTGACTTACAAACTCTCTTTTTTAAAAGTTTAAAAGAATATTTCTTATTGATTTTTACAGAGACAGGAAAAGAGAGGGAGAGAGAAACATAGATGTGAGAGGGTAATATGGGATCAATTGCCTCCAGCACATCCCCACCGGGGATAGGGCCTAAAACCTGGGCATGTGACCTAACCTGGAATCAAACCAGCAACGCTTCAGTGCACAGGGAGGACGCCTAACCAACTGAGCCACACCAGCCTGGGCTACCAACTCTTAAAAATCCATCCTTCAAGTAAAGAAAACAAACAAACAAAAAAACCAGCTTTATTGACAATAGTTAGTTTATTCCACATATCAGTGAAAATCCTGTCTAAGGGCATACTCAGAGCTGGGTAACTGAGCAGAACTTAATAAAAGGATTCTTTACAAAGAAGTGGGCAAAGTTTAGGAAAATCAATAAGGGATGATGTAGCATCTGTAGCTACCAACAACAACTGTACCACACCTGAGCTTGAATGGACATAAGGGGAAGGAGAGCTTGTCGGATGTGTGTGCGCACCTGTGTGTGTGCATGTGTGTGGAGGGGTTGCTCATAGAGAATATGACTGTGCGTTGGTTCAATGGAGTGAGCCACCTGATGGGAGTTGTGGCCTTTTGTAGAAGGCAGTGGCATAGCAGGGAAGATACTGAGGGGATAAATGCCCATCCTTCACTCTTTACCCTCCCCTGACCTCTTGCTGATGTCTTCTAATGGTCAAACCAACCAGAAGACCAAGAAATGGAGTCCATTGAGGCAGTCCACACAGGTCAACCTCCCTGACCACTGAGCAGGTTGAGAAGGCTGAGGAATGGATTTGGATGAGCAAATAAAAGATTTTCCAGCCCAGACCTAGCTGGATACTTTGTCACATTTGCCAGGATTTTCATAGGCCAATACCATGTGTATTCTTAGCCATAAGGATTTGGGGGTCAAAAATACTTTCTGCTCTTCCCAGCACCCAGGACTCTAAGGCTGAGAGAAAGGCACTTGTAGGGTTGAAGTGCCGTTTTTTCAAAGGAGGTTCTCGGGCAAACAGGCATCCATAACAGTTACCGGTTCTGACTGAGTAGTAATACTGGCCTTAGCCCTCTTCCCTGGTAGTACACAATAACCTTGACTTTAGCTTTTCCCTGGACCTTGTCTTAAGATTATTCTTGCAAACATTTTGCTCCCTCCAGTTGGGTGAGTCCTTGATCCTGCCTGCATCTTTTCTGTCATTGAACCTTGATTTGATATCTTGCTCCTCTGGTATCTGACCCAAGCACTCTCATCATCCCATAAATGGTTTGATTCCACGAACCAGTGAAAAGACTTTTCTATTCATAGACTTTATGCTTTAGGCGTCTTGCCTCATCCCAGTCTTCACCTATTCTAATTCATTCTGGGCCTGGGCCCTAGAAGTAAGGCCATTTCTTAAGGTATCCAGGATCACCAAAGTGGTTTAGAGTCAAGTCTATATCAATCTTAGATATAGATTGTTAGATCTGTATAGATCAAAGTACTTCCTCATCTTAGCTGGGCCTTCTTGCTTCCTTTTCAAGGTAACTGTTAAATCTATTAGCCCCACTCTCCCTGGACCAAACACAAGCCCTTTTGTCTCTTTTAAGACATTTTGGAAAATGTGTCCTGTGTTTAGTCTTTGATTTGTTCTAGGGACTCTAGTGTCTGTTTTTATGCTTCATTTATGTTTCTAAATCCTGAAATATGGCATTCTCTGGTCCCAAGTCCTGGTACCCCCTCCCCCCAATTTTTTTACATTCATGTCTACTACTCTTTCCTGGTTTGACCCTTTCTCTTCACTTGGGCTAGATCTCTAATATTTCTCTCACTAGATAAGGAGATGAATTTTATTATAATATTTTCTGCTAGGCAGAAGTTGTCTCTCCCTCTCCACCCCCACCTCCCCCGCCCCCCGCCACACACACACACACATCCAGTAAGACCTCTTAACAGCATCTTAACAGAATTCTCTGAAGGACTTTCAGTTTAATTCTTGTACATTTTCCAAAACACACAATCTAGGATGAGGAGATGTTTTATGTTAAGTTAGATGCAAGATTGTGTGCATTCAGAATATTTCTGGGATTAGGAAGAATCCCACATTTTAGGAAGAATTATATTACTTTGTGTTCTGAAAATAAACTATTTTTCAAATGAGAAAGCCGTTGCTATTTTAAAGTGCTCTTGGCGGTGTCTACAAGCCACGGGCAGCAAGCCACAGCCTAGGAAAGCCACCTAGATCTTTCCTGCGCCGCAGCTGAAGTCAGTGCTCCCTCGGCTCAGAAAGGTATTACTTTCCCAAGAGACTTCAAGATGGTCCCATGTTAAAGAGGAAACCAAATTCAAGAAAGACCATGAAGCCATGGGCTGGTACCATTTTCTTTACGTTATTTATTTTTTGTTGTTAATCCTCACTGGAGGATATTTTCCCCATTGATTTTGAGAGAGAGTGGAAGGGAAAGGGAGAGTCAGAGGGAAAGAAACATTGATTGGTTGCCTTTCATATGTGCCTGACCAGGGCCAGGCACCAAGCCTGCAAACAAGGTATGTGCCCCTGACCGGAATCTAACCCACAACTCTTCAGTCCGAGTGTCAATGCTCTAACCATTGGACCAAAAGAGCTAGGGCTGACCTCTTTCAACGGTGTAGGCCATTTCTGGAAATCTTTGTGTAAAATTTCATTGGTACTTTATACAATGCTTTATACGAAGTATATACACAATAAGTGTTGGCTAACAATGAATTTTTTTGTTTGTTTTTAATCCTCACCTCAGGATATATTTTTAAGTCTTTATTGTTGAAAATATTACATATGTTCCCTTTTTTTCTCCCATTGACCCCTTATTGTGCCCCTCCCCCCGACCTCAGGCCTTCACCACACTATTGTCTATGTCCAGGAGCTATGCATAAGTGCATATAAATTCCCCGGTTAATCTCTCCCTCCCCCACTCCTGCTTTCCCTCTAAGATTGCACAGTCTTATCTATGCTTCTATGTCCCTTGATCTATTTTGTTCAACATTTTATTTTGTTCATTAGATTCCAAATATGAGTGAAATCATATGACGCTTGTCTTTCCCTGACTGGCTAATTTCCATTAGTATAATGCTTTCCAGGTCTCGCCTTGAGGTCTTAAAGGGTAAGAGATGCTTCTTTTTTACTGCTGCATAGTGTTCCATTGTGTAAGTGTACCACAGCTTATTTATTCACTCATCTACAGATGGGCACTTGGGCTATTTCCAGATCTTAGCTATTGTAAATTTTACTGCTAGAAACATAGGGGTGCATACATTTTTTTTGATTGGTGTTTTGGGTCTCTTAGGATATATTCTTAGAAGTGGGGGTCACTGGGTCAAATGGCAGTTCCATATTTAATTTTTTGAGGAAACCCCATACTGTTTTCCATAATGGTGGCACCAGTCTGCATTCCCACCAGCAGTGCACCAGGGCTCCCTTTTCTCCACAGCCTCATCAGCACTTGTCATTTGTTGATGGTAGGCATTCTGACAGGTATGAGGTGTACCTCATTGTCGTTTTAATTTGCATCTCTCTAATGATCAGTGACTTTGAGCATTTTTTCATGTGTCTCTTGACCAGCTGTATGTTTGCTTTTGAGAAGTGTCTATTTAGGTCTATTGCCCATTTTTAAATTGGATTGTTTGTCTTCCTTTTGTTAAGTTGTATGAGTTCCTTATGTATTTTGGATATTAACCCTCTAACAGGTATATCACTGCCAAATTTGTTCTCCCACACAGTGGTTAGTTTCCCTTTTCATTTTGTTGATGGTTTTTTAAAAAATATATCTTTATTGATTTCAGAGAGGAAGGGAGAGGGAAAGAGAGATAGAAACATCAATGATGAGACAGAATCATTGATTGGCTGCCTCCTGCACGTCCCCTAATAGGGATCAAGCCCACAACCCAGGCATGTGCCCTTGACTGGAATCAAACCTGGGACCCTACAGTCCGCAGGCTGATGCTCTATCCACTGAGCCAAACCAGCTAGGGCTTGTTGATGGTTTTTTGTTTGTTTGTTTGTTTGTTTGTATTTTTGCTGGGCAGAAGCTTTTTCTTTTGATGTAGTCCCATTTCTTTATTTTCTCCTTAGTTTCCTTGGCCCAAGGAGATGTATCCATGAACATATTGCTATGAGAGATGTCTGAAATTTGACTGGTGCATTTAATCCATTTACATTTAAGGTTATTATTGATAGATACTTGTTTGTTGCCATTTTTGTTTTTTATGCCTGTGTTCCTTCTTCCCTTCCTATTTCTTCTTTTTACAACAGTCCCTTTAGCATTTCTTGACTTGCTGGTTTGGTGGTAATAAACTCCTTAAGCCAGTTTATTTTATTTTTTTGATCTAGAAAGCTCCTGATTTCACCTTCAATTTTGATTGATGGCCTTGCTGGATAGAGTATTCTTGGATTCAGTCCCTTGCTTTGTATCACTTTGTATACTTCAGTCCATTCCCTCCTGGCCTGATGTGTTTCTGTTGAGAAATCATTTGATAGTCTAATGGGAGATCCCTTACAGGTAACTTTCTGTCTCTCTCTTGCAGCCCTCAAAATTCTTTCTTTGTCATTAACATTTGCCATTGTAATTACGATGTGTCTTGGCGTGGGTCTTTTTAGGGTTCATCTTGCTTGGGACTCTCTGTGCTTGTGTGACTTTTTTCTTCCCCAAGTCAGGGAAGTTTTCTGTCATTATTTCTTCAAATTGGTTCTCTAATTCTTGCTTCTCTTCTTGACCTTTTGGCACCCCTATTATGCAGATGCTGCTTAGTTTCATGTTGTCCTAAAGCTCCCTTAAACTCTCCTCCTGCTTTTTAATTTTTTTCAATTGCTGTTCAGACTGAGTGTTTTTTACTACCCTGTCTTCTAACTCACTGATTCGGTCCTCTGCTTCTTCCAGTCTACTGTTGAAACCTTCCATTGTGTTTTTTTTTTTTTAATTTTATTGCAGTTATATCATTCTTCATTTCTTCTTGATTCTTACATATGTTGTTGGTTTTCTCATCCTGCGGTTTAGGAACTTTATGATCCTAACTCTGAATTCTTTCTCTGGCATATTGCTTACCTCCATTTCATTTAGGTTCTTTCCCAGCGATACCTCCTTTTCTTTCCTTGGGGGGTTGTTTCTTTGTTTCCCCATTTTTGCTGTCTCTTTCTGGCCCTGGGCACCCTGCTTGGGGTTTGAGAGGTTGAAGACCCTATCAGGCCAATGGTCTGGAAATTGTTAGCCCAGAGGTTGGATCTGCCTTGAGTCTCATGCCTTTATTGTCTCTGCTCTGAATTATATCCTCTTCTCCCACGGATCTGGTTCCTCAGTTGTCTGCTTCAGATGCTTGGGGTGGTGGGTGCATGTGCGTAGCTCCTCTGGTGTGCAACTCCCTGTGAGGACCCAGAGCCCTCTAGCATGCAATTCACTGTGCAGCCCTGGCACCCATGGCAGGGTGGCACCCTAGGTCCTTCTGCCAGTGCATTTGCAGCGCGGTCCTGTGGGCCCTGACTGGGCACACCAGATTGCTCTGGGTTGTCCTGGCAGTGCTCTTCTGTGGCCAAGAGAGGGGCAGGTGCTGGGTTATTCCAGGTCACCCCGGCAGCAAGTCCCTGAACTCGGGTTGCTTTGGGTCACATAGTCCCCGCTTTCCTGTGTCCTGAAGTGTGGTGCACACTGGGTTACTCCAGTCTGTCCCTCCCTGGTGTGGAGCAGGGGTGGGTTTCTCTGGGTTTCACAGTCCATGCTCTCTTGGGGCCTGGAGTAGGGCACACACTGGGTTTCTCTGGGTCACCCTGGCAGCAGGTACCAGGGCTCAGGGTGGTGTGGGCACCAGGTGGCTCTGGGTCAGACTGGAAGCACAGTTATGAGGTCTGGGGTGGGGGTGGGGCACAGATTCCCCCTAGCATGTACTCACTGTGGGGTCCTGGAGCCAGATCCTGAGACACTGTGTCCCAGCAGGCTGGTGAGGAGGCCTGGTGCAGAGGTCACTCTGGTGAGTACTCACTGCAGACATCTAGGAGCCTGTCAGGAGGTACTGTGCCATTCACTGCCAGGGCATGTTATGGCTGGCAAGCAGCATTCTCTAGGCATCTTCTGCCCTTCCTTATTGAAAATTGTCTCATCGGCTGTGTCTAATTTGTTCTGATTTCTTTCTTGATCTCATTGGTAACCCATTCATTGTTTAATAACACACTATTTAGTCTCCATGCGTTTGAATGTTTTTGAGTGTTTTTACTAGTTGATTTCTAATTTCATTCCATTATGATCTGAGAAGACACTTGATATGACTTCAACCTTCTTGAATTTGTAGAGACTTGTTTTGTGTCCTAAATGTGGTCTATCTTGGAGAATAACCCATGTGTAATTGAGAGGAATGTATTTTCTTCAGTTTTGGGGTGAAATGTTCTATAAATGTCAATTAAACCCATCTGATCCAGTGTGTCATTTAGAGTCACTGTTTCATTGTTAATTTTTTGTCCAGAAGATCTATCCAGTGACCTCAGCGGGGTGTTAAACTCCCCTGCTATGCCTGTGTTGTTGCTGATCTCTCCCTTAAAGTCCTCTAGAAGTTTTTACAAAAACTATATTTGAGGGCTCCTATATTGGGTGCATATATATTTACCAGGGTTATATCCTCTTGTTGGATTGATCCTTTTAGTATTATGCAGTGACCTTTGTTGTCTCTTGTGATGGCCTTCATATTTTTAAAATATATATTTTTACTGATTTCAGAGAGGAAGGGAGAAGGAGAGATAGAATCATCAATGATGAGAGAGAATCACTGATCAGCTGCCTCCTACACATCCCCCACTGGGGATCAAGCCCACAACCCAGGCATGTGCCCCTGATTGGAATCTAACCTGGGACCCTTCAGTCTGCAGGCTAATGCTCCATCCATTGAGCCAAACTAGCCAGGACAGATGGCCTTCATTTTGAAGTCTGTTTTGTCAGATATGACTATTGCTATTCCAGCTTTTTTTTCCCCTTTCTATTTGCATCAAAATTTTTTTCCCATCTATTCTTTCTTTTCCTGTGTGAGTCTTTTGTTCTGAAGTGGGTCTCTTGTAGACAGCATATATTTGGGTCATGTTTTCTTATCCATTCAGCTACCCTGTCTTTTGAGTGGAGCATTTAATTCATTTACATTTAAGGTTTTTATTGATAAGCACTTATTTATTGCCATTTTAATTCTTTTTTTAAAAATAATAGGCAAGGATTATATGTTTTGGGGAGAAATGTAAAGCCGTATTTTATTTTATTTATTGAAATATATTTTATTGATTTTTTACAGAGAGGAAGAGAGAGGGAGAGAGAGTTAGAAACATCGATGAGAGAGAAACATCGATCAGCTGCCTCCTGCACACCCCCTACGGGGGATGTGCCCGCAACCAAGGTACATGCCCTTGACCGGAATCGAACCTGGGACCCTTCAGTCTGCAGGCCGACGCTCTATCCACTGAGCCACACCGGCCAGGGCCCATTTTAATTCTTAATGCCTCTGTTTCTCTCTCTTCCTATGTCTTCTCATTACAGCAGTCCCTTTAGCATTTTTTGCAATGTCAGTTTGGTGGTGACAAAGTCTTTTAGCTTCTTTATTGTCTTGCAAACTTGTTATTTCACCATCTATTTTGAATGATAGCCTTGGTGGATATAGTAATCTTTGTTTCAGATCCTTGGTTTTCATTACCTTGAATACTTCATGCCATTCCCTTTAGGTCTGTCGATTTTCTAATGAAAAATCAGCTGACAGCCTTATCGGAACTCCTTTGTAGGTAACAGACTGCTTTTCTCTTACTGCCTTTAAATTTCTCTCTGTCTTTAATTTTTGGCATTTTAATTATGATGTGTCTGGGCATGGGCCTGTTTGGGTTCTTCTTGCTTGGGGATCTCTGTGCCTCCTAAACTTGTGTGAACTTCACCAGGTTAGGGAAGTTTTCTGCCATTATTTCTTCAAACACTTTCTCTATCCCTTGCTCACTTTCTTCCCATTCTGGCACCCCTATGGTGCAAATATTGTTCCATTTTATGTTGTTCCACAGCTCCCTTAAACTGTCCTCCTGTTTTTTAATTGTTTTTTTCTTTTTGGTTCTCTGATTGAGTGATTTTTTTATCCACCCTGTCTTCTAATTCACTGCTCAGCTTCCCCTAATCTGCTGTGTATTCTTCCAATGTGTTCTTTATTAGTGCTATGTCATTTTCCATAGCTACTATATCTTTTCTCATACTGTTGAGAATCTTTGCCATCATTACTCTGAACTCTATGTCTAATAAATTTCTTATCCCCATTTCATTTAGTTCTTCATCTGGAGAATTCTCTTGTTCTTTCGTGTGGTGGTTTTTTGTCTCCCCATTTGGGCTACCTGTTTGGGTTTGTGACTATGTATTAGGTAGATTTGCTATGTCTCCCAATCTCTAGTGCAGGATGGTGTCAAATGCTGTTTCTGACTAATGAGATCAGGCAAAGACTCAAAGCCTCCAGAAACCTGCCTCTGTCTGCAGACTGATTGGATTCAGTCTTGAGTATCCTCAGGCAATTGTCCACGGGCGAGAGGTTTTCAACAGTGTGGGGCAATTGCTTCTGCCTGGAGGTTAGTTGTTATTCTCAGTCTGTTAATGGGCCTCAGAATCTCTGCACAGTGAGGCAAGAGGTTTTTTTTTTTTATATTATTATTATTATTTTAATATATTTTATTGATTTTTTACAGAGAGGAAGAGAAAGGGACAGAGAGTTAGAAACATTGATGAGAGAGAGACATCAATCAGCTGCCTCTTGCACACCCCCTACCAGGGATGTGCCCACAGCCAAGGCACATGCCCTTGACCGGAATCGAATCTGGGACCCTTGAGTCCGCAGGCCGACGCTCTATCCACTGAGCCAAACCGGTTTCAGTGGCAAGGGGTTTTATAATAGGGTGGGGCAACTGCCTTCTCCCCATCCCTTCCCCCTACCCCCACCCCCTGGGCAAAATCTGAGTGGATAGCAAACGTCCACCTGAGAAAGATGTCCTCTGCAGAGTGACAGAATGACTCAGCACAGGAAACCGGGGTGTTTGCCTTCTGAGCTCTAACCCTAGAGTCCCCAACCATGACTTTTGCTCACACAGCTCCAGTCTGCTCTGCCCTCTGTCTGCCAGAGCCCAAGGTGAGTAACTGCATATGAAATTTTGTGAGTTGGTCCTTTAAGAGGATGCCTGCATTTCCAGCCATCTCTTCCTAGCAGACAGCACCCAGCTGCTTTTCACAGCCAGATGTTATGTGGGCACCTTTATCAGTTCTGGTGCTCTCTGCTGGGGGCCCCAGCTTGGAGTTTAGACTTCAGAGTTCTCAGTGGGAACCCCCCACAGCTGAGATATCTCTCTGTACCTACAGTTGCTGTCTGTGGGAGCCTGGCCAGCCCTTTTGCACTGCCATACTTCCTACCAGTCTCTATGCAGTCTCCACTTTCTGTCTTTGGTGATCAGGGTTCTCTCCAGCTAGTCTTCAGTTGATTACTTCAGTTGGTTTTCTGTATTCCAGTTGTAATCCCAGTTTGGTCCTGGGAACATGTCAGTGTAGCATCCCCTTACTTTGCCACCATTTTTGAATCTTTCAACAATGAATATTTACATGTTCAAATTCTATTCAACACCTCTAATCCTGACTTGTGTCTTGGCACTTTTTAAGAATGCTATCAACCTCATGATCATTCCTGACCTTCTATATTGGTTTGGATGGTTTACATTGCAACAGAACCCTCAAGTCAAACTAGCTTTAAATAATAAATATTTTAACTTCCAAAGCAGGAGATTCATAAAAAAAAAAAAAAAAAAAAAGGGCTCCAGAGTTGGTTGATTCAGCAGATTAACAGTGTCATCAAGGATCCAATTTCTTCATGTAGCAACTAATATCACCCATTCCGAAAAGTTAACTGTCACTTCCTGTGGCTCTATCTGAGGAGAAATGACCTTTCCCCAGAAGCTTCTCAGGAGGCTTCCTTTCTCTAGTGACTCATCCATGAGGGTTGGGTCCCAAGCCTGCTCCCAAGTCAGTTACTAGCATGGTTGGCTTTTGTGATTCCTCTGAAGGTGAATGGGTTTGAAGGGATCAGATACAGAGCCATGCATCTATGTGGTGACTTCAGCTACCAAATGCTTATTACATTTACCCAACAACATTTCTATGATGTAGATAAGGCAGGTATTATTATTCCCATTTTATAGCTGAGATGAGGGAGGATTATAGAATAGTGCCTTGTTTTTAAGAAACATTTTTTGCAAGAAATAGAATATCACTATTTTAAAACTCCAAATTAAAGAATCAGTTTAGTCAATGATCATTAATGGCTTTACTACCAGTTTAAGTAGGCAATACATATTTCATGTTCTAGACTAGAGCTATAGTAAATGTTTTTCTTGAGTACATAGTTTCACTTTGCTTTTTTTCTCCCATCTGGTCACCTGTTTCTCCCCATGTGGAGTCATCTGTCAGAAAGATTTGGTAGAAAACCCTTGTGAATTTGGGGGATAGGATGTTCAGATACAGGAGCCACAAGAGACAAGATGGTCAAAGGTGATGAAATTGAAGGAAGGCCATCAACAGCAAGAGGTTAAACATTCAACCTGTTTTCTTCTCTTCCACTTTCCTCCCTTCCCTGTCCCCAACGTGCAACCCCTGTGGTCCCTGCTCCTGGGCCTTTCCGAAACCTGAGGTTTGATATGTATGTGCAAGTGTGCCAGATGTCAGGTTGTTCAGTGGATTTAACAGGTAAAATAACTCCTGGGATCTCTTTCTGTTTGGAGTGTCTGTGAGTCCTCTGCCAGGTAGATAGTAAGCATGCTTGGAGATGACATCTGAGTGCAGGGCGTTTTGTCATTCACTGAAAACGTCACTCTCCAGACTGGTTTTCACTACTGAGTAGGGTTCAATGACTTATTCTTAGTCACACAGTGCATAGTTTAAACTTAAAGTTGGTTATTTGGCTAGAAAAAAAAAAAGCACGAAGGACACTGATGTTGCAAAAAAGTGATGAATAAGAAGCATTAAATAATGAGTCTGCAAATTCCTCTTAAGATTCTCTGCTTGGTCTGCAGAATGTCTTATATTGCACACAAACATGCCATTAGCTCTTCAAAATTCAATATTCAAATGATAAAATTACATCCAACTTGGTTTTTAAATGACTAAGAGTTAAAAATGCAAAACTATTTATACACTCAATGTGTTATTTGCAACCGTTTTACAACTATTAGTGTAAAATGTTCTCCCTCATCTTATCATTGACAAAAAAAGCAAAAATTATAAAAATAAGCCAGTTAATTTTTAAAGGGCAATAGGCAAGATTTCTAAATGTCAGGCCAAGAAATGGATTTTTAATACATTTGATACAATGTGAGGTTAAATCTCCACCTACAGCCCCAGCTGGTTTGATTCAGTGGATAGAGTATCAACCTGCAGACTGAAGGGTCCCGGGTTTGATTCTAGTCAAGGGCACATGCCCAGATTGCGGGCTTGATCCCAGGAGGAGGCATGCAGGAGGCAGCTGATCAATGATTCTCTCTCATCATTGATGTTTCTATCTCTCCCTCCCTCTCCCTTCCTCTCTGAAATCAATAAAAACATATATTTATATATTTTAAAATCTCCACTACATTTTAATATACATTCTGTTTCCAAGGACAAGACAATATATCATTTACAAATTTTAAAATTTTTGTTAATCTTCACCTGAGGATATTTTTTCCATTGATATTTATTTACTTATTTAATATATTTTTATTGATTTCAGAGAGGAAGGGAGAGGGAGAGAGAGATCGAAACATCAATGATGAGCAAGAACCACCGGGGGTCCTGGGCCTTTCTCCTCTTGCTTGTGCCCCTATTGGGGATCAAGCCTACAAACTGGGCATGTGCCCTTGGCTGGAATCGAACCCAGGACCCTTCAGTCTGCAGGCCGATGCTCTACCCACTAAGCCAAATCAGCTAGGCCTCCATTGATTTTTAGAGAGAGTGGAAACGAGGGGGAGAAATGGAGGGAGAGAAACATTGATGTGAGAGAGACACATCGATTGGTTGCCTTCCGCACACGCCCCGACCAGGACCAGGGATTGAGTCTGCAACCGAGGTACATGCCCTTGACCAGAATCAAACCCAGGGACCCTTCAGTCTGCAGGCTGACTCTCTATCCACTGAGCCAAAACAGGCTGGGGCTTTAAAATGAATTCATTAACAAAATGTGCTTTTTCTTAAATTGTTACTTTAAAGTAAATAAACACCCCATGTCATTTACATCTTGACAAAAATTAGATGTAATATATTATAGATAACTAAGGGCCCCCATGCACGAAATTCATGCAAGAGTAGGCCTTCCTTTCCCCGGCTGCTGGCACTGGCTTCCCTCTGGCACCCGGGACCCGGGCTTCCCTCACAGCCCTGGCTTTGTCCGGAAGGTCGTCCAGAAGGACATCTGGTCTAGTTAGCATATTATGCTTTTATTATTATAGATAATACTTAAATATTGTAAAATATGAATCTTAAGATATGATTTTAATAATATTGATATAAAATATTTTTAACTTAAAAATCACAAAATAGTGAAATTATGTGGAAAGCTACCAAGAGACTATAAGGGATTGCTATGAAAGTGCTGTTCTGTTGCTATGAAAGGAGTTTGCAATAGAAAAGAAAAAGACAGGAGCCGCTGCCTGGCGCGATGGGCACAGCCGCCCTGGGGATTCCTTCTCCTCCAGGCCTTTCCTCTGGTCTGAAGAGCTCCGCGTGCCGGTGCATCACAGCTGCTTCTTGAGCTGGCTTCCGGGACTCTACGCTGAGCAGGACACCTGTCCTGAGTCTCAGGGACCATGTAGGACGCACCTGGGCCCCGATATTCTACTCAGCCTGTGGGGAGTGCTCTTTGACCCTGAGCAGCCCAAAGGTCCTGCAGGACATCGGGCGCAAAATGGGACCAAGAATGACTTTCTCTGTTGATGAACAGTAACTGCCTCAATGAGTCGAGTGATATTTTTCTTTCAAACTGAATAAAGTGTATTAGTAGAAAAACTGGGGTATCTGAATGAAATTCATAGTTTAATTAATAGAACTGTGCTCCTTTAAATTTCTTCATTTTGACCGATGTGCCTATAAGATGTAAACATTAGGGGGAGGTAGGGGGAGGGAATATGGTGGCTCTCTATAGTACCTTTCTATAAATCTAAAATTATTTTAAAATAAAAGTTTTAAAAATAAAGTGCTGGAAATATTCCTTTTACAAGGAGTGCTGTAGGAGTTGGGCTGAGAGGTTTGGACGCCACATGGAGGTGTCTGCCCAGCTCAAATCTGTGCCCCGATTGAGGAAGTACTCTGTGCAGACAGGCCTCGAACAATGCCGTCAGGTGCCAGCGCACAGGCCAGGTCCCCGCAGATCCGTGTGGGAGCCCTGTTATCGTCTGTCTGAGCCCGCAGTTGCGAGGCAGAACCCTGCTCTGTCTCTTTATGTCCCAATAACACTCCCTCTGCGGCCACCCATTGAATTGGGTCCCTACTGCATTTCACACTTGGATTAACTCAATCATGCAAATTATGTCAAGCCTAAAAGAAATCAGGCTGTGGGCAAATAAGAAATGCTAATAAAAATGGAAAATACAGCCATTGCTGCCCATGGTCCTCAGATTCACGTGCTTTGACTGGGTGAGGAAGGGAAGAATAAACAGGTCTGAGTCATAAACATAAATAAAAACCACAGGGCTAATTACAATCCCAAATCTTGATTCACCTCTTTTGGTGGAATGGACTAGTTCCAACAAGATTAGCAGGATAAAGTTTCCCATGCTACACATTCCTTGAAATGCTTTTGTTTGTCCTTGCCAAGCAGAGATTTCCAGCAGCCACTTTGTAGATTCCTTCATCTTCTTCCTGTACACCACCTGACTCCTTATCCTCACCCGCCCCCCTCCTCCCTGTACCAGAGGGCCCCTGGCAGACCCCTCTCTCACACCTCTTTCTGGTGTCTTCTAAGACAGGCCTCTCCTCCACTCGGAGCCCTGTCCCGTGTCACTAGCATGTTCTGTCCGACGTGCTCTTTGGAGCTCACACAGCTTCTTTCACTTGGAAGGTAGGCTCCCTGCGGCAGAGCCAGGCCTCCAGCCCCTCTGCCGGGCCTGCCTCCGGGTTTATACTCACATCTGGCCGCTCAGTAGCTGGTTTTAGAAGGCGTTCCTTGGAGTTTAGGTGGAGGATGAGAAAAAGGACCAATGGTCGAGGTCATCAGAGCCTCTAACTCCTACGGCAGTCCTCCCTATCCACGGCTCGCTTGCGGAGGTTTCAGTTATCTGAGGTCAACCACAGCCCTGAAATAGTAAGTGGGAAACTTTATGAACAATTCATACATTTTTCATTGGGCGCCATTCTCAGAAGTGTGGTGGAATCTTCCGCTGTCCCTCCCTGTCCTGCTTGGACATGAATCGCCCCCATCCAGTGTCTCCACGCTGCGGATGCCCCATGCCCCGAGGTCACTTAAGTAGCCAATGCAGTTCTCCGATCAGCTGCCTGACGCTGCAGTGCTCGTGCTCGTAGCCCTGGATTTACGTAATAGTGTCCCGACGTGACGTGCGGGAGGAGCGGAGCCGGCGACTCCGCTGTGCTGGACAAAAGCTGCAGGGCGCGTCCCGGTGAAAAGGTGCGCATGTGCGGGGAAACCCTGTACGTATAAGCTTCCGTGGATCCAGGCACCCACAGCGCTGAAGGTCTTGGAACACATCTTCCGTGGATCAGGGGGCACTCCTGGGTCTCGGACTTGCCCCATGATCAGACCATTTGGTTTCAATTATCCACGGGCAGAGAACATGAAGCAAAGGAAGGACCCGCTGTTTGCGTTAAAAAAAACACCCCAAATTTTAAAAGAACAGGAATACGCAGGAGGTGCTGGGACCTATGGAAATGCCGCGGCTGGTTCCAGCGGCTCTTCCCCCCCCCACCCCCCACCCCCCGATAGCGGCTCCTCCCCCGCAGCGGCTGAGCCCGGGTGTGCAGCAGGGCCAGCTGGGCCCCGCGGCCTCCGGCCTCCGGAACCCCTCTACTCAGCCCCGGGCTCCCTTCAGGGCTGAGCCTACTCTGCTCTGAAGCCCACACAGACAACTTCCTGCACCCACAAACAGGGATTTGATGTCGGGTTATTGAATCCGGAAGCTACATTTGAAACTTCTGTTTCATTCACAGCACCTGGCCCAGAACAATGTGAAAGTTATTAGTCCAATGGTCTCCCTGACCCGTGGAACAGGTTGGCCCAGCAGGACGTTTCCGACCTCGCCCTCCCTTTGCCTCCTGCTCCTGGCCTGGTGCTTGGGACTGTGGAGGGAGAGCCGGGCACTGAGCCGACAGCACTGCCCAACAGCACTGCCCAACAGCGCTGGCGCCTGCCGCTCAGGATGGTCCCAGAACCACTCACGGTGCCTCCACCGCCTGGTGCTGTGACTTGTGTGCATGATCTCCTCTAATCCTCACGAGATCCTGGGGTAGATGCTAAACTGCTGTCCTTATTCGCCTTTTACACACAAGGAACCTCGGGCTTTGGGAGACGCAGAAATGTGGATCCAGAGCCCAAGCCAAGAGTCAGCAGGAAACCCTCTGTCCTGGTCCTGGGCCTTTCTCCCCGCAGGGAGCACGGGGGTCCTGGGCCTTTCTCCCCGCAGGGAGCACGGGGGTCCTGGGCCTTTCTCCCCGCAGGGAGCACGGGGGTCCTGGGCCTTTCTCCCCGCAGGGAGCACAGGGGTCCTGGGCCTTTCTCCCCGCAGGGAGCATGGGGATCCTGGGCCTTTCTCCCCGCAGGGAGCACGGGGGTCCTGGGCCTTTCTCCCTGCAGGGAGCACAAGGGTCCTGGGCCTTTCTCCCCGCAGGGAGCACGGGGGGGAGGGGGGGGGGTCCTGGGCCTTTCTCCCCGCAGGGAGCACGGGGGTCCTGGGCCTTTCTCCCCGCAGGGAGCGCGGGGAGCACGGGGGTCCTGGGCCTTTCTCCCCGCAGGGAGCACGGGGGTCCTGGGCCTTTCTCCCCGCAGGGAGCACGGGGGTCCTGGGCCTTTCTCCCCACAGGGAGCATGGGGATCCTGGGCCTTTCTCCCTGCAGGGAGCACGGGGGTCCTGGGCCTTTCTCCCCGCAGGGAGCACGGGGGGGAGGGGGGGGGGTCCTGGGCCTTTCTCCCCGCAGGGAGCACGGGGGTCCTGGGCCTTTCTCCCCGCAGGGAGCACGGGGGTCCTGGGCCTTTCTCCCCGCAGGGAGCACGGGGGGTGGGGGGTCCTGGGCCTTTCTCCCCGCAGGGAGCACGGGGGTCCTGGGCCTTTCTCCCCGCAGGGAGCACAGGGGTCCTGGGCCTTTCTCCCCGCAGGGAGCACGGGGGATGGGGGGTCCTGGGCCTTTCTCCCCGCAGGGAGCACGGGGGTCCTGGGCCTTTCTCCCCGCAGGGAGCACGGGGGTCCTGGGCCTTTCTCCCCGCAGGGAGCACGGGGGTCCTGAGCCGTGTGTCTGCTCCCGGCCCAGGGACGGCTGTGTCGCTGGCGCTTCCCGGGGCTCCTCTGAACAGCCTGGATTGACTAGAAGGACAGGTGGCGCCTGCAGGTTAAGGACCACAGGCAGACAGAAGGAGGCTGCCTAGTCCCCCCAGGATCGAGCTCGGGGTGCCAGGCTTTCCAGAAAAGAGCCGAAATTGTAGACTTCACTTCACATCCAGCGTTACCTGTCTGCTTCTGCTGAAGCAGGCTCTCTGTCAGATATGGGCAATAATATCTTCACAAAACTATTTTTATTTTAAACCAACTCACTCACACTTACTGTCCCCAACCAAGTAGGTGGGCTGAAAAGAACTTCCAGGCCCCCCACTCCAGGTGCTTGGCCCCTCGTGTCCCCTTGGAAAGGAGAGAGATGCAGAGCTCAGGGCGAGCTGCCTGCGGCCTCCGGATGAGACCGCGCACACACGCTCCTGACAGATACAACCGGAGTAATGAGCCGTGACCAGAAGTTTGATTTTTCTGTCAAGTGCTCCCATCCGTTTTTAATAAACAGAAGAACAACATAAAGTCCGTCGCCTGCTCTCCTCAGCTTCCCCCACAGGTTGCTCCTGGTTCCATGAGTGCTGAGCTGAGTCTGGCTCTAAAGGGCTGACAAATGCTTTCACCAGCCCCTCTCATCGGCTCCTCTGGCGCCGACTTAGCTCCCCGGTTCCATTTCTTTGCCTCCGTTCGATATGGGCCACTCGGTGCTTTGCCAGGGGAAACTGTCAAGTGTACCATCACATTTACAACTAAATGGCTTCAATTTATTGTCACTGGCGTAAAATGCAAGCACCACCGTTTTCCCTCTCAGCCGCGCGGTGCGCTCTTTGCAGGGAGAGGCTGTCTCCTGCGAGGACTAGACCCTGGGCCAGGGAGCAGGGGCCCCGCGGCGGCCGGCGGGAGACCAGGTCTGGAGCGCCTGACAGGGCCCTCAGCCTCGGGGCGAAAGCCGTCCTTTGCTTCCATGAAACGCCTCTTCTTGCCCCAGTTCCTCCGGACCGGAACCCGCTTCGTCCACCTTCGCTGAGAAACTGTGTGGCGCAGGATAGGAGAAGTACATACTTTAAAAGTGGCCAGGATGAACAATGCTTTTCTTTTTCTTTTTCCTTTGGTTTTGCAAAAACACCCTCGGATTTATGGGGGACAGTTCATTTCCTGAGATGGCTGCTGGGAAAGACCGGCTGCCGAAACCAAACTGACCACAGGATGTCACCGGCGCTCCATGCAAATGCCAGGCCAGGGGCACTTACCTGGTAATGCAGGCTTGTTTCTTAAAGAGGCAGGTCAGAGCGCACACGTGGTCACCCCCGCACTTTCTAACAAACGCTGGCCTGGCCGAGCAGCCTCGGGTCTTCCCGCTCCATCCAGCAGCCCTGGACGGAGCGTGCCCTCGAGGAGGCACCGCATACAGCGAGCCACGCAGCCCCGCAGCCCAGCGCTGCCCTTTAATGGCCCTAGAAGTCAGCCTGAGCTGAAGGTAATGACCAGTACCAGAGCTCACCGTTCTCACTGTGATTTTCTTTGGAAGCTTCGTGCTCAAGCAGCGTGGTGACCAATAGGACACAGTGATATGCTGCTCAGCTGCCTTCCTTGGACTTGGGGATTCAGTAACTCCCCAAACAAGAATCTAAACGGGCCCAGAGGAGAGCCATTTGAAAGGGACTTAAATAGACACTTAAACTTGCTAAGGGGAGAACTTTAAAAATAGAATCCAGTTCAATAATGAGCTCAATCCTCTCTCTTTTTATTTTTTAAAGGCTTTTATTTTAAATGTATTATTTAAGTTTATTTCTTACTGTTTCCAGCATTACAGATGTCCCCTATCCCTCCCCTTCCACTCCCCCATCCACCCAGCCCCCTCTTACCCCAGGCCTTGCCCTCCTGGGTCTGTGTCCTTGGAGCCCCGTCCTCTCTTGCACGGAGGCAGGGTGACAGGATGCGGAGCAGAAAGGCCGTCCTAGGTGGGGCGTGGAAGGGACAGGCCCCAGAGGAGAACACAGTGGGAGGCCCCGGCCATCAGCCGCTGAACACTGCGGAGACAGCACGTCTCTCCATGAACTCATGGCTCACAGGACCCCTACGAGAGACACGGTGACTGGGGAGCTGGTCGAGCCGCCAACACAGGGCAGCTTGTCTGCCTCCTCCTGGCCGGACGCACCTGCTGCAGGAGGACGCTGCTGGCTCCCGTCGTCACAGCTCTGTGCGCTGAGTGAACAAGATCACTGCCCTGGTCAGTCCCACGGTGTCGTCAGCGTCTGCACCTTCGCTTGCGTGTCACGTGTCTGCAGATTGGGAGAGTCTGTTCCTCACGGGGAAACGGCCAGAGGCCCACGGGGCTTGGTGTATTAAGTTCGCACGGGACTGCTCTCCCATTCTTTTTTTTTAAATGTATTTTTATTGATTTCAGAGAGGAAGGGAGAGGGGGAGAGAGACAGAAACATCAAAGATGAGAGAGAATCATTGATTGGCTATCTCCTGCACGGCCCCTGCTGGGGGTCGATCCCACAACCCGGGCATGTGCCCTGACTGGAATCGAACCCAGGATCCTTCAGTCCGCAGGCTGACGCTCTATCCACTGAGCCAGACCAGCCAGGGCTGATTTCCCATTCTTTCATTTGTATATCCATGGGCATAAATCTGAACTTCTGTTATTTTTAAAACTTAACGTAAGTAACGCTTTTATTGGTGTGGAGGCTGTTATTCCTGAATTGTGCCTCCCCCCCGCCCCCCCCCCCCCGCCAAAAAAAATTTTATGTGTTGAATTTCTAACCCCCAGTTCCTCAGAGTGCGATTGTATTTGGAGATAAGGTATTTAGAGAGCTGGTTAAATTAGAATGAGGTCAAATGGGGGAGGCTCATCCAATATGACGGCGTCCTTATAAGAAGAGGTCAGGACACGGACACACAGGGATGTCCTATGAGGCCCGGGGGAGGTGGCCACCTACAGGCCAGGAATAGTGGCCTCGGAAGAGAGCAGCCCGCTGACAGCTGGACTCAGACGTCCGGCCTCCAGGTTGGTGAGGAAATAGGTTTCTATTGCCTGAGACTGCCAGTCTGCGCAATCCGTTATAATAGCCCCAGCAACACACGACAGAGCCCCTCAGCCTGGTAGCGCTGCCATGGAGCACCAGAATCAGGCTCCGCGGCTAAAGGCAGCTCCTCGCTCAGCAGGAACGGCCTGCTGAGCAGGGGGAGCAGGGCAGAGTCGGGGTTTGTGGGGGGTCTGTGACTGGAGCTCTAGCCTGGCTGCTGGTGCACCTGAATCACAGGAAATCAGAGAATTGGGCCTTATAAATTCTCTGGTCCTTTTAATTTATGGCTCTGCTATAGCATTTATTTCAATCTGGACCAATTCAGTGTGCGCTGTGGGTTTGGGTGTGAGCCTGCCCCCCAGAAACAGGGCTCCCCATTGTGCTCTCGGGGCTCACTCTACACAGCAAGTGCTAGTGTCCCCAGGAGGCAGAGCGTGGTGCCCGCCCCCTCGGGCTGTGGTGGAGACTGATGCCTGGGGCCGCGTGCCCCAGTGTGCAGCCTGCCTGGGTTTGCACGGTGAGCCGACGGACCAGCCTAGACCTGCTTGTCTCAGAGCCAGTGCTTCTCCACTCAACACGCTGCCTTATACAAACACCTGGATAAAGTATAAAAAAGATAAGCCAGGAGATAAGTATTCTAACGGCAAAGGTTGTTGCTACTCTACGAATGGATTTACCGTGGTGGCTCCTTTAAATGGGAAGCCCCTGTGAATTGGAATATGACTGGCTTTATGAAATTCAATTTACAAGTCTTTGCAACTCACGTGAAAGGGAGCACACAGGATTCAGAGCACACCGAGTGGGTGAAGAGCCACACTGCCCAGAGTTGGCTGGGGCCGCGTCGCGTCGGCACGGCCTGGGGAGGGCGCCTCCCGCTCCGGGTGTGGGCTCTGTGTCCCCCACTGCTCCCGCCCACCTGCACTCGGCCCCCCCACAGTCTGGCCAGCGCAGAGCCCTGAGTACCCCCATCGCACAGGCCAGACACCGAGCACAGCAGGACTGCGGAGCTCGCTGGAGGTCAGGTCCCTCCTGACTAGACCAGTATGAGCTACACAAGAAAACAGGGACTTTCGCTTGCATCTGAACTTGAAATTAAAAACTGAAAAAACAGCAGCGAGATATTCACTGACGCACAAATAGAGAAAACTTACGGACCTTTGAAATTGTTCAATAGCTGGAAACGGTTTCCGACGAGCTGTGCAGTTTTGAGGGGCCAGTCAATAGGAATACAAGGCTTACTCTTCGGTGAGCTGCTGCATTTGAGACAATGCTGTCACTCGGAGGTGAGAGGAAACATACCTAGGAGGTGTCAGTTAGAGGTTTTATAACTAATTTATGTATAATGTGCATATAAAGAAATCCGTGTAGTTTTGATAATTGTGTGGTATTAAAACATCCCATTTTAGGGATTAGAAAAATATTCAGGTCATTTTTTCAACTCAACCATTTAATTACGTAAATGTCTTTTTCAAAATACTCTACTACTGTCTGAGAGGAAGTGAGTGAGTGTCCCATGCAGGTCTTCTGCATAATAATAATAAGCAAAACGCAAATGCGATTTGGTGTTTAAATAAGTTTTCCTCTTTTGGGGGCCACCTGGGCCTTCGTTTTGCTTAATTACTCTGTTCATCGCTGGTGCATTCCACCTCTCTTCCACGCTCGGGGATACGGACTTCCTGGGGTGCGAGAGAACAGCCGGAGGCCGGACACCGGCCCGAGCGGCGGGGTGGTCTGGGCCCTTCTGTGGACAGGCCTCCTCCCCCGAGCGGAGAGCCTTGCCGCCCTGGGCGCCGGCCTGCCGTCGCGTCCACGCGTCTCACTCTCTGCGCTGACTCGCAGCAGCTTATCAACAGCACAGCACACGCGGCACCGCCGCAGGCCGGCTCCTTTCGGCCTCGGCCTGCCCTGGGTTGGGTTTAACTTCCGTAACTGAATATTTAAGTCTAGGAACTTGCGTGGTTTTCCACGTTCTTGATGCACAGAGCAGCTGCCACCGAGTCCTCCCTCCCTCCCTTCAGCTGTGTGTGTCCACGTTGCCCTCCCGGCTGCCGTCCCTGGCAGGAGGGGGCGGCCCGGGGTGGGGGTGGGGGGTGCGGGGTGAGGCCAGGAAGACCGCCTGCCTTTCCTGCCGTCCTGGCGAGAGGCTCTGACTGAGGAGCAGGGGCCCTAACGAAGGGCGGCTGGGCCTCTCTCTGAGAGACGGAGCCCCTTCCCCGGGTCCTCTCTGGCCTGCGGCACCCAGCCCGCTGCCCAGTGGGTGGCTGCTGGCTCACCGCGCGGCCCCCGGTCCCGGGGCCGGTGGCCGTGAGTAACCTCGCTTTTGTGTGTATTTATTTTATTTTGAATTTCTCCACCTCCAAACCCACTCCCTGCTCACCGCCCCATGTGGTGATGTTTCTTGAAATGTTAGAGTCTTTCTTCCTGTGCCCCTCCAGTTCTGGAAGCATTTTGTTTCCCTCCTGCTTTGTGAAGCTGGTGCGAGGCCAGATCCTCGGGGCTTTAGAGTGAATTAATTATTGAACAGGAAGGGAGCGGCACTGTCAGCAGGCGCCAAGCCGCTACCCTGCCACTGCGCCTGGCACCTCGCTCCCGCCCTGCACTGCGGTTTGCTGAAGGCAGCAGGCGGTTTCCCTCTCGTTTTCATCAGGCGTCGCTGTGTGTTTGCTGGAGTTAAGATTTGGCAGCAAAGGGCTGGGCAGTCAGACTTCATCACCTCGTGACCATTTGGGCCAAGAAAAAAACAAAGAGAATCAGAAGTGCTTTCCCAGCTCATAAATCAGTCTGAGAGAGCCCGTTCCCACCGAGAGCAGGCTGGGTTTTCTCTGATACATATGCACATATGTGTATATGCATGTAACTGTGATATATTTATATCAACTAGTTCCTGCCGGCGATGGCAGCTATGGAACATTGTCCTGGTGCCTTATCATTGGTATAATTGTTGCCTTAATTTAGGGGCTAAGTTGAAGATACCAAAGCTTGTATTGAAAAATACTAATGAAGATGCCACAGAATTTCTTAATTCCTGTCTGTGCATGAATTCTTTTCAGTCACAACTCACCGGAAGGCTGGGCTGCTGGGCCCGAAGCTGGGTCTGCAGGGCCTGGGAGCACGTGAATGGGACGGTGGCAGTGTTTTCTAGAGAAACCCAAGCCCCCACCCAAGGTGTGGGGGTACGAGCCTGAAAGGGCCACTGCCCGCTGCAGGCCCCGCTCCATCGGCCGCCACTGGGCCGGGCCGTGGCATTCCCAGTCTCAGCTGGCTGCCTTCCACAGGAAGCTGCCAGAAGTGTGCTCAGCCCCATTAAGTCTCACCCTGTGGCTGCGGGGGCGGGGGAGGAGGCACAGCGATGTGGGTGCAGCCGGAAGCCTCCTCAAGAGGAAAGAGAACAAAGATTTGGTTAAAAATTTAGATTCACGCATATATATTCAGAAGACGGCAAAAAACAGCGAGCCCAACACACACAGCCCCCCCAGCCCTCCCAGCAGCCGGTGGGCGCAGCATGGGGGAACCTCACACACACATCCTTCCTATTCCCAGAGCTTTGTGAAAACAGGGATGTCCGTGAGCCTTGCTATTCAAATACTATTTTTAACTTCTTTTCTTCACTATAGAGATTAAAAAATGTATTCGAGCTCACAATTCTTATTTTTAAAAATATATGAAATTTTTACTTCATTTGTGTTGCATCTTGACTGTGGGGTTTCATTCAGTCAACACATTTAATTACAAGAAGCAAATGTGAGGGCCATTGGCTTATTTAAAAAGATTAGACAGAAAAAGCCAAATAAATTTATACATCTAAGAATTTAACTAAATTCATAATTTCAATAATTTCTCTTACATTTTCCCTGAATTGCCTTTTTCACTAGGTCACCCTCTGACCCCCCCCTGCTGGGATTGTGTGGGCCTATATTTTCGGGGTGTCACCCTTGGTCATATCATTTAGGATTCGATGATGGCCACTCGGTAATCATTATGGTTCACTATAATAGGGAACTTAAAACCCAGATTGTAAAGTCATCACCAATACTTGGAAATATATTGACTAAATGGAAAACTTGTATACCATTTTTTTTTTTTTTTTTTTTTTTTTTTAATATATTTTATTGATTTTTTTACAGAGAGGAAGAGAGAGGGATAGAGAGCTAGAAACATCGATGAGAGAGAAACATCGATCAGCTGCCTCTTGCACACCCCCTATTGGGGATGTGCCCGCAACCAAGGTACATGCCCTTGACCGGAATCGAACCCGGGACCCTTGAGTCCGCAGGCCGACGCTCTATCCACTGAGCCAAACCGGTTTCGGCTTGTATACCATTTTGATTTGTTCTTTATGTCCCATTTTCTTTCCAGAAAATATATTATGAGCTGGTTTTAAAATTAAGTGATAAGATTTCTGGTTTTTGACAAAGCAAAGATCCTAGTTCTTTGTGTTTGAAAATGAGTCGATCCTCTCATTCCTCACCCATGGAAAGGCTGTCATACAAAGTTTACAAAAATATTCATTGGAAATACACCCCAGAAGCCGGCCTGTGTGATGCCCAGGTCGCAGCTCATACTTGGAGAGTGCTTGCAGACACTCGGCACGTGCACGCAGCCCACAGCAGTGACTGCACGAAAGCAAACCCGAGGAGAATGCAGGCAGGCTCCACACGCGTGCTTTTCAATCCCCCCCACCACACACTTTAAGGGTAACTCATGAGTTGTGTGCGTCCACTTATAGTTTCCTGAGGACTTCCTCCCCTTGGCCTCCAAAAGGAGAGTTGGGAGGTGTGTGTCTCTGTCTGATTTGTGTCAAATCTGAGGAATATTGACTTCATTACTTAATAAGCTGCTGCCTGAGCAGTGAGTTGTCACCTTTTCTTACTTGGTACTCCCACTGCCAGCGCCAGGCAGTGCGGGCTCCGGCGTGAAAGGCTCCGATTCCGGGCCAGGCCGCGGCCGCAGGAGTCGCCTCCGCAGGTGTAAGGCCGCAGCCCTGGGCAAGCTGCGCTCCGTCCAGAGGTCGCTGAGCTGTGCGCGGCCAGATGGCTCCAATTTGAGGCCTCCACTCAGTGCTGGGGCTGTATTGAGTTTCTTCCCTGAAACCAACAAAACCTGCTGCCGCATTTTGCTTGGATTAAAATATTTGTCCCTTTTTCACAGGGCAGGAGGAGGACTCCGAGCCTCCGAAGGAAGGAAATCATTACAGGCCACAGAAGTAGGGCCTGTGCTCCAGCTGCTCGTAGTTTAAGAGGAAGAAGCATGGGACCTCAAACCTGGAACACAACTCTTTCAGAATGCTCGTGAGCCGCCCAAGAAAAACATCCTCCGAGGCTTATCTAATAAGCATGGTCCCTAATCGTCTCAATGTGTGCTCCCCTTCCTTCCCGCGCACCCACTCCCCCGCCAGCGAGATGCCGGGACGAACACAGAAAACGGAATGAAGGGATTAATAGTTTGTGTTAGAGCTAATACGGCCCATTAGGAGCTGTCATTTTTATAAACAATGAAGATATGTTACCTTCTTCTTGGGTGTAAAGCCATTCCATGCAGGACCTGTAAACACTCAGTAATGACCTATGGAACATGCATGAAAGACAATTAAGGCGCCACTTAAAACGTCTCCTTTCCTCACATATTCGGTTTCTTGCTAAATAAACTCATAAGGCTCATACATGTGTAAGCATATGCTTGTATTAGAATAAAAAATAACACGTGTGCATTTCATTAAAAAATCAAAGAACAGACATCTTATAAGTGTTTTGGGTTTTTATAAGGTTGGGGAATATCAGAAGTGATTAGTTAAATTAGGACCACACTTTCTGTTCTTTAGTTCATACCATAGTGATAGAAAAACCACTATTTTGTGGTAGTTTAAGGAACATAAAATTAATAGTTCACAGTGCCACTAAAGACACAATGACAACCTTTAAAAGCTGTAAATAAAAAAGTTTCTACAAAATCTATGTATTACAAAAATTGCTTGTTCTGCTCTGATTTGGCTATTTTTTGGAAGTTATTTTTTAATGGCAGTGGGTGCCAGGCAGGCAAGGCTTGAGGAATTGTATACCTTTGAGACTAACTGAATGTACTTGAGAAATTGAAATCTACTTGACTCTACTTTGTAAATAGAACGTGTTCCCTTGCTCTCCCTTTTAAAGACAAATGACTCCTTTTTATAGGTTTTAGGTTTGGCAGCATTTGATGAGAATTTCGCAGAGGGAAGGGTGGGGAGGGGTCCAGGGAGAGTTATTCTGGTTTTCTGTCGCCTCGGGAGCCTCTGTGCAGGGGAGGACAGCCTGGGGCAGCGCTTGCTGTCCTCGAAGGCCAGGAACAAAGGCATTTAAAGCAGATGACAAATCCCTCCTAACAAAGCAAAACCAAATCGCAGATCGATAGGGGCAGCTGGGTTTAAACTGTTGCCTTAAAAAGGGTTTAAAAACTTTTTTTTGAATGATGGGCTGGAGGCTGAACCTTTTATGCTTTGGAGCAAGCTCCTTCTGGAAAAGTCTTCTCCATCTCTTCCAGGAGCCTCTCGTGGGATGGGCCAGAGTGAGCTCTTGTTGCTTGACGCGGGCCCCGTGGCTGGAAAGGGCTGGCCTCGTGATTTCCAAGAAGGGAGCCGTGCTCTCTGATGCATGGCAAGCGCTCTCAGCGTCTTAGCGACGAGTCCCAAAGCGCGGCGAGTTCCGGGGTCCTCTGCGAGCTCTCTGTGAAATGTCCAATTGCGTGGGTGCTGTTGCTCTAAATCCAACTTGGAAACTAAAGAAAACCCTCAACACAGAAAGGCCCCAGACACCAGGTCACTTAAGCCACACACACGTGCGGGGCAGACTGTGGCTTGCTTCTAGATGAAGACCATGTGGGGGTGCGGGGGTGCACCTCCCAGCATCGCACTCAACTCAGAGGCCCGGCTCAGCAGTGACGGAATTCAAACACGGTTTTCAAAAACAAGGGGAGAGAGGGAAAAAAGAAACCCAGCGGGCCAGGGGTATTCAGTGCGTTCACATGTGCTCCAAATGCCACGGAGATCAGCAAAAGGGGTCTGGTGTCTTTTTTAATGATTTCACCATCACAGACAAGAATTCAAAGGTAGTCCTGGTGTTACTGGAAAGACAGGAAAATAAGATTAATTTTTTTAAAAAAAGAATACCCTCCCCTATCCACACCAAGGCTGACCTGGTGCGATCTTTGAAGTTAGGCCTATTAGCAAATCAGTTTATAAAAAAGCAAGGCGGAGGTGAGGCAGAAACGTTTGCTCTTGGCCTGGCTCTCTGCCTCTCTGTGTGAACATCATTGGAGAGATTGGCACCCTGTGATTTTAGCAGCAGCAGGAGTGGGCCTCAAGGTAAAGGCTGCCTGGGTGGAGGGCTCCTGGCCAGTGCCCCTCAGGCAGCCCATGTCACACACACAAGCCTGAGTGGAGAACAGGGATGACCCGGCGCAAGAGCCAGTGCGTGGGCCCCAGGCCCGGCTCCTTGCCTTCTCCCGGCCTCCTGCCCGCAGCCTTCACCTGGGCAGCCATCCCGCACTGCTGCACAGTGCTGGGCGCGCTCTCCTCTGAGAAGCTCCCCTTTCCGGGAGCTCTTCTGTTGCTCATGTGGAAGTGATTTTTCTTGTCGATAACGTGGCTTCACCCTCCATTTATGGATGTGTGCGTCACCCTTCCTGAAGGCGAAGGCTATGAAGCCTTTATATTCTGCTCAGGTCTGTGCTGTCCCTGGTGCTCAGTAAACATCAGTCTATTGTTGGGTGGTTGATAAGGAAGCCGAGATAGATGGCCATTGACCTGCTCAGAAACGGCGAGGGACGGTTAAACTTCCCCAAGGACTCAGCGGTTCATGATAAGGCTTTTGCAAGTATCACTCTAAGCAGCCTCTACCTACGGATCATAGAAGCAAAACGCCTTTTCAGAAAAGCCAACTCCGTCTCACAGCACAGCAGCTCCCGCACCGCTTCCTCCCGAAACCCCCGGCACCTGGACTCCTCCTTCCAGGGAAGGTGGCCCTGCTGCCCATTTCTCCTCTTGCGCTAAAACCGTCCGCTGTTGGCAAAAGCAGCGGTGCTCTCTGTCCCTGGAGGTGTCTGAGAGGCACCTGCAGGCGGGGGAATCCGCTTCTGGTGCGACAGGTACGCTCAGCCCCTCAGCCTGACTTGCTCTGCATGACAGACACTAAGGACACATTTGCTTCTTGTCCCAAGTGTTTGTTATCTGACCTACCTTGTAGCCCCCCCCAAATTTCTGCAGCAACAGCATTGTTTTCTAACATTGTGAATAACCGCCACAGAATCTTACATGAGCCCTGCCGGGAGCCCAGTTGGTTAAGCGTCATCCCATGCACCGGAAGGTGGCAGGTTCAATTCCCGGTCAGGACACCTATCCAGATTTCGGGTTCAATCCCTGGTTGGGGTGTGTGCAGGAGGCAACCAATCTATGTGTCTCTCTCTTCTCTCTCTCTCTCTCTCTCTCTCTCTCTCTCTCTCTCTCCCCCTCTTTCTCTCTCTAATATCAATAAAAAATTTACATGAACACAGTAAAAATGTGGATATCTGCCTCTACAGTTCAAAATTTGTAATGAGTACTTGTAAATTAAGTCCTCAAAATTCTAACAATGTTCAATTGTCTTTTTGCTTACAATTCTTTAATTTGTACCAAAGGGACCAATTTTCTATTTCTGGAAATGGAAAAAACTCTAGTATATAGAGGAATGTTTATTCTGTGAAGCGTTGATCACTGAGACTCAAAACTTTTGCCTTTGTTCTTGGTATGACATGAGCGTGAGTCTCACCCATTAACTATCTGGTTTATTGACGTGTCGCTGAAGTTCTTTTTGCATGTCATAGAAAGAGGACAGTTCATCTCTTTAGCTCAAAACCATTCACTGAGCACCTGCTACCTCAAACAGGGGGCCTGAGCAGCTCTCCATAAGCGCCTCGGTGGGGAATGTGGTTGTGCTCAGCTTTTCTTGCTCATGTCAATGGTAGGAACCAGGGCCAGCACCTCCCCTGTACACACTGGAGTGCTGGCCCCTCAGTGATCCTGTTTAAAGGCAGGATCATCCCCAGGTCACTGCCACCGTAGGCAATACACTCACTAGTAGGTGAATGGAAATCTAAAATCTAAACTACTACTTGGGGAGCGTTTTTTACTCTGTATCAGATAAATGTTTATTTTACACTAAATTGACATCTTTGAGATCCTATAGGCAGAGGCTGAACATGTGTAATTATAGTATGTGTCACTATTTCTAATCTTTGGTTTGGGTGACTGGCTGAAATGGATTTAATTAAGCAAGAACATATATAAAGTAAGAGTAATCATGATGTGAAAATGCCAGTGAGATCTAGAATTTTCTATGGCACATTGGATCAATTCTACCTGATTTAAAAATTTTCTCCTTCTTCCAGAATTTATCTTCATGGAATTATCTGCCTTGTTCTTCACTGGTTCTGTACAGACAGATACCATGTTTTCAGCAACCTCAGCTTCCTTTTGCTCTTGACTTGCTCATTCTGGCCTAGAAACGTTCTCTTGTGTCTTCACTACCCTGGAATCTCCCCAACCTGTAACCTTTACCTCTTCCAAAACCAAATTTTAAAGTTTCATTTAAGTAAAAACTACAAGAAAGTACTGGTACGCATTGTTCCTTGTGAAACCAAAATTGTTTAATCAAACCTAAGATTACTTTATCTGATGCCAAGCTATGCCACTCATTGCAATGAAGTTCTAGAAGCTCTCCACAAAAACGTCATGTAAAGCTAGTCGCTCCACTTTCAGAGGTCTTCTTGGCTCTGCAGTGTTTATTTCTTCAGTTTTTGCCATGTTCATCGACTTGTCTGGACCAAGAGCTTTTGTGTGTGTGTGTGTGTGTGTGTGTGTGTGTGTGTGTGTGTGTGTGTGGTACAGGTATTCACACTTTAACTTGTGATTGTGAACTCCTCCAGGAGGATAAGAATATTTCCTTTTTCTCCTCCTCTTTCTCCTCCTCCTCCTCCTCCTCCTCTGCCTCCTTCTCTTCCTCCTCCTCTTCCTCCTCCTCCTCCTCTTCCTCCTCCTCCTCCTCCTCCTCCTTTCCTCCTTTGCTATTATTATTTTTTTTTATCAAGTGTCCTATTCTCATTGAATATCTATGATGACAGAAGTCTTTCAATAAATATTGTCAAATTACTGGAAATTTTTTATTTAGGTGAAATTCTCATGACTTCAACAAAAACTTTACCTGGGGAAGAAAAATAGAATAAATATGTCCACAAAGCAGTCTAGTTCTGACTAGTCAACTCTGTAGCATGCACATTTAATAAGAAAGCTTAATAAAAAGAGAATGAAGAAAATAAGAACTTTTAAATATTTTGTTCACACTTTCTAATTTTAAAAGATTGTAACAGTATAGTGTGTCATCAGATGATGTAGTCTCAAATTTAGTTGGGACATTTTTTGTGTGCACATTCTATGAGGGTTTTTCAACCAATGTTTACCAAAGATAGCACTTGATTGGTTTATATTTTACAGCTATAGAGAGAATTTTTAAGTTAATTTTTAAATTTAAACTCTCTAGTCTAGGAATTGGGCTACCACACATACACACACAAACACACACTCACACACACACTTAGAAAAATCAAAGGGCATCACTACTCACCTTACTTTCAAGGAAGCTCACTTTATCCAGGAGATAAAGAATTTCTGCATGCATGCATAAGACATCTGAAAAGAAAATGCAATCTTCCACAGGAACAAGAGGGAGCTAACGTGCTCCCATTAGATGTCCTGGGAAGTCTTTCGGTTTTGATTTTTGGAATCCATTCAGATATACAAAGTAAATATTGCACTAGGTTTTAGTGGTCCAGGCAACAGTCCCAGTGTCTAATTTGGAAGGAAAGGAATGTACAAATTCTGGATGAAGTTGGGAATGGGCTCCTATTAATCTACTAACAGATTTCTGGAGGGGAATTTCAGTAAACTTCAGCTCATTATAATGAGGTAGCAAGTGCAATTCTACAAGTATACCTAGTAAAATTCTCAATTAACTAGTAACAAGCCCAGCTCCTTGTATATCTGACGCCATTGTATTTCCCTAGTAGTCAGCAAAAGAAAGAAAACAATATACTATCATTTTCCTAAGTAAAAGAAATGAATGAAAATCTAAATCACCCAAATTATGCCTTAAGAAGTCATATTATGATAGAAAGTAACAGTGGAAGCTGCCTAGTTGGTTGTCTGAATGAAATACAAATTTATACAACCAAATGACTAAAATAGTGAAAGTGACAGATCAGTGTATTGATACATAATCACTGTCTAGGATGCAGAACTTAATGAGCAGCCTGATTTTGAGAACAATTACTTGTAATTAAAGCTGTGTTGGTTACCCCCTCCCACCCCAAAACAGAGAAGTCCTTTGTGTATTACACCAATTAATTACTTTTTTTTTTTCCAGCAGGAATAGCTCTTAAATATCTATGCAGCTATTTACATCTGACCACATTCAGGAATGAAATGAAATATGTATGCTTAGCAGCATTCTTAGAATGTGATTTGTGACTCACTTTTCAGTCAGTTTTCCTTAAACACATTAAAAACTAAAACATGTATAAGACTTGAATGTAACAAGGCTAGTAAGATTCCTGTTTTCTTCATGATTAATAAAAACAAATATCTAGACATAATTAATAAAAACAAATAGCTAGACAGTTTGTAAATCAATTTCTTTAGTTGTTTTCCTTGCCTATATAATGAGTAAATTAGAAATAGTCACACTCAAGAGAGGCAAGGTGATTGTAATCTAGGGAAGTTCCTAACACCAGATTGGACTTTTGGCTAACCTGCAGATCATCGACTTGAAAAACTAGCTGAAAAATAGCTGATCTGAAATACTGTGAGTGGGTAGCATGGAGAGGGGACAAGAAAAGATGCAGAGTAGATCAGGAGTTTGACCAGTTCACCCAGCAGTGAATCTGAGGGTCCAATTCTTCTCTGAAAGAATATTTGGCAAACAGCAGGATGGCAGCCAGACAGA
Source organism: Eptesicus fuscus (assembly GCF_027574615.1). Taxonomy (NCBI): domain Eukaryota; kingdom Metazoa; phylum Chordata; class Mammalia; order Chiroptera; family Vespertilionidae; genus Eptesicus; species Eptesicus fuscus. Next base: position 63,783,293 of record NC_072488.1, read on the forward strand.
GTACCCTGGGAAAGAGGAGCGATCCCCCCTGACCTTGAGCAAAGAGGAGGCACCCCTTTCCTCACCTGTTCCAGCTCTGGGCTATAAATCTGTGCCCATGCTGCTGGGCCTGGTGGCACAAGGGACTCAGATCTGGCCTGGTGGGAACCTGGGAAGAACCCCCCTCCCCCCCGCAGCCCTGTTGAAAGTTTAGAGAGCCAAGTAGGGCTGGGTGTTTTTTTAAAATATCCCCTCCTACTTGAGGTGGCAACAAGGTGGTGCCCCAGTGACCCAGGCAGAGCTGAGGCATTGGAAGAAAAGGAAGTGCCAATCAGCCTCTTCTACAAGCCACAGGCACCACCCACAATATGAATCTGTCGAACCGTCCTGACCAGGATCTGAATACCCCCACAGAGCCCAGTTCCAAGGTGGAAGGGAGAGCAGCTCAGAACAGGGACATTCAAAGTGGGAGAGCCAGGCAGTCCCAGCCTCAGACCACGGAGGCCCCACCCACCAGACTACTTGGGGACCCCCCTGCCAGGCTTCAGTCAGGTTGTCCAGGGCCAGGCACTGACAAAAACTCCCATTGGCCTACACCAGAGAACTTCTGAAAGGCCTAGGACCAACACGCCAACATGCCAGATTCAACAGCGGAACAAAATCCAGTGAGCTCCACAAATAGTGCATGCAAAGCACCTGTAAAGCAGTTGGCATGACATGGTTGGGGCTGAGACTCACAGTCAGCAAGCCTGAGGGCTGAGCTCACCCAAAAATGGGACAACTGAAATCAAGACCCAAATTCAACAGGAGGGCCCACATAACCCACACAAGGGACCTCCCTAGAGTACCCAGATCAGAAAAACAAGGAGGACTATACCACTGGGTCCCACAAGAGGGCAACCCCACCAAGACTGGGAGGCATAGCAGTCTTATCCAATACACCAAAACAAATACAAAGAAACAGCAAAAATGGGGAAACAGAAAAGCAGGTCCCAAATGAAAGAACAGGAGAAATCTCCAGAAAAAGAGCTAAATGAAATGGAAGCAAGCAATTTATCAGATATAGAGCTCACAGTGATGGTTATAAGGATGTTCAACTAACTTAGTGAGAACAAGAAACTTAATGAGTGCTAAAGAAACTAGTAGGAATGACATCAGCATGAAAAAGGACATAGAAATGAATAAAAAACTGTTGGAAATGAAGAATGGCATAGCTGAAATATAGAATATTCTGGAAGGAATCAACAGTAAATTAGAAGAAGCTGAGTGCATCAACAGTGAATTAGAAGACAGGTAGAAAAAATTACTCAACTAGATCAATGAAAAGAAAACATACTTTAAAAGCATGAGGATAGTTTAAGGCAGTGGTCGGCAAACTGCAGCTCGTGAGCCACATGTGGCTAACGAGCCGTAGTTTGCCGTTCTGTTGACTAATGAGTTTGCAGACCACTGGTTTAAGGCAACTGTGGGACAACATGAAACAGAGAAATAACTTCATCATAGGGATACCAGAGGGAGAAGAAAGTGAGCAAGGTACAGAAAACCTGTTTGAAGAAATGTTGTCAGAAAACTTCCCTAACCTGGTGAAGGAAAATGTTATGCAAGTTCAGGAAGCAGAGAGACCCAATCAAAATTAATATAAAGAGGCCTACAGAAATACATAGCATAATTAAAAGGGCAAAGGTTAAAGACAAAAAAAGAATTTTAAGGGCAGCAAGGGAGAGACAGTCAGTTTTCTACAAGAGAGTTTCCATAAGTCTGTCAGCTGATTTATCAACAGAAACACTATAGGCCAGAAGAGAATGGCCTGAAGTATTAAAAGTAATGAAAAGTAAGGATCTGAAACCAAGGCTACTCTATCCAGGAAGGCTATCATTCAAAATTAAAGACAAAATAAAGAGCTTCCCAGACAAAAAAAGGTTAAAGGAGTTTATTACCACCAAACTAGTATTGCAAGAAATGCTAAAGGAACTATTGTAAGAAGAAAGAGAGAGAGAGAGAGAGAGAGAGAGAGAGAGAGAGAGAGAGGAGTATAGGCATAAGAAATAAAAATGGCAATAAATCAGTTCCTATCAATAATAACCTTAAATGTATATGAATTAAACGCTCTAATCAAAAGACATAGGGTAACTGAATGGATAAGAAAACATGACCCATATATATGCAGTCCACAGGAGACCCACCTTAGAACAAAAGACTCTCAGAGGATGAAATTGAAAGGATGGGAAAAAATTTTCCATGCAAATGGAAATGAAAAAAAAAAAAAATCTGGGGCAGCAATACTCATAGCTGACAAAACATACTTCAAAACAAAGACCATAACAAGAGACAGAGAAAGCTGGAACCGGTTTGGCTCAGTGGATAGAGCGTCAGCCTGCGGACTCAAGGGTTCCGGGTTTGATTCTGGTCAAGGGCATGTACCTTGGTTGTGGGCACATCCCCAGTGGGGGGTGTGCAGGAGGCAGCTGACCGATGTTTCTCTCTCATCGATGTTTCTGACTCTCTATCTCTCTCCCTTCCTCTCTGTAAAAAATCAATAAAATATATTTTAAAAAAAGAGAGAGACAGAGAAAGTCACTACATAATACTAAAGAGATTGATCCAACAAGATGACATAACTCTGTAAACATGTATGCGCTCAATATAGGAGCTCTGAAATATGTTTAAAAAAACTTCTAGAGGACTTTAAGGGAGAGATTGACAGCAATACAGTCATAGTAGGGGACATTAACACTCCACTGACATCACTAGATAGATCTTCCAGACAAAAAAAAAAAATAAAATAAAATCAACAAGGAAGCAGCAACCTTGAATGACAAAATAAATCAGATGGATTTAATTGATATTTATAGAACACTTCACCCCAAAGCTGTAGAATACACATTCTTCTCAAGTGCACATGGAACATTCCCAAAGGTAGACCACATAATAGGACACAAGATAAATGTACACAAGTTGAAGAAAAATGAAATCATACCAAGCATCTTCTTGGATCACAATGGCATGAAACCAGAAATAAACTTCAATTAAAAAACAACAACCCTCAAACCCATTCAAACACATGGAAGCTAAATAGCATGTTATTAATGGGGATCAAGGAAGAAATAAAAAACTTCCTGGAAACAAATGAAAATGAACACACAACAGCACAAATCTATGGCACACAGCAAAAACAATCTTCAGAGGGAAGTTCATAGCATTACAGGCCTACAACTACAGGCCTCTAACCCTACAACTAAAAGAATTAGAAAAACAAGAAAAGCCCAGAGTAAGTAGAAGGAAGAAAACAATTAAAGTCTGAGTGGAAATAAATGGCATAAAGACTAAAAAACCCCAACAACATTACAATAGATCAATGAAAAGAAGAGATAGAGATAGAGATAGGTCTTTAAAAAGATAAACGAGATTGATGAACAATTAAAAAAAAAAAAGGAGAGCCCAGCTGGCATGGCTCAGTGGTTGAGCGTCAAGATTGCAGTTCAATTCCTGATCAGGGTACAGGCCAGGGATGAGGGCTCAATCCCCAGTGGGGGACATGCAGGAGGCAGCCGATCAATGATTCTCTCTTGTCATTGATGTTCCTCTCTCTCTCTCCCTCTCCCTTTCTCTCTGAAATCAATAAAAAAATATATTTTTGCCCTAGTTGGTTTGGCTCAGTGGATAGAGCATCAACCTGGGGACTGAGGGGTACCAGGTTCAATTCTGGCCAAGAGCACATGCCTGGGGTGTGGGCTCGATCCCCAGTAGGGGCATGCAGGAGGCAGCCAATCAATGATTCTCTCTCATCATTGATTTTCTATCTCTCTATCCATTCTCCCTTCCTATCGGAAATCAATAAAAATATATAAAAAATGAAAAATCATTATTTAATAAAAAAATATATTTTTAAAAGGAGAGATGACCCGAATAAATAAAAGAGAAGTAAAAACTGACACCACAGAAATACAAGGAAAATACTATGAACAACTACAGGCCAACAAAATGGACAACCTGGGTGAAATGGACAAATTCCTGGAAACATGCAATCTTCCAAAACTGAATCAGGAAGAATCAGAAAACCTGAATAGACCAATAACAACTAAAGAAATGGAAACAGTAATATATATAAAAAAAAATCTCCCAGCAAACAAATGTCCTGGGCCAGATGACTTCACTGGTGAATTTTATCAAACATTAAAAAAAAAAAAAAAAAAAAAAACAACCAAAAAATGAACACCTATTATCCTCCTTAAACTATTCCAAAAAATTCAAGAGGAGGGAAGACCTCCATACTCTTTTTATGAGACCAGAGTTATCCTAATTCCAAAACCACATAAAGACACTTCAAAGAAAGAAAATCACAGGCCATTATCCCTGATAACATAGTTGCTAAAGTACTCAACAAGATATTAGCAAATCAGATCCAGCAATGCATTAAAAAGATTATACACAATGATCAAGTGAGATTTATGCTGGGGATGCAAAGCTGGTACAATATTAGCAAATCAATAAATGTGATACACCACATTGACAAAATGAAGGATAAAAATCACTCCATCATATCAATAGATGCAGAAAATCATTGGACAAAATCCAACACCCATTTTTGATAAGAACTTTCAGCAAAGTGGGAATAGATGGAATATACCTCAACATAATAAAGGCCATATATAAAAAACCTACAGCCAACATCATACTCAATGGGCAAAAACTAAAAGCATTTCCCTTAAGAACAGGAACAAGACAGGGATGTCTATTTTCACCACTCTTATTAAAAATAGTACTGGAAGTCCCAGCCATAGTGATCAGACAAGAAGAAAAAACAAAAGGCATCCAAATTTGAAAGAAGGAAGCAAAACTATCATTATTCACAGATGACATAATATTGCACATACAAAACCCCAAAGACTCCATTAAAAAACTACTAGATTTAATACATGAGTTTCGCAAAGTAGCAGCATACAAAATTAGCATCCAGAACTTGATGGCATTTTTATATACCAACTAGTGGCCCGGTGCATGGATTCATGCACAGTGAAAGGAAATTAATTAGAAGAAATATTTTAATATCGCTATTCACCCTTTCTCTATAATAGAAGTGTCAACCAAATTCATGATCAACAATGACAGATCAAAACACACACATGCGATTGGCACCAGCAAGAGCTTTATATGTATCACGCATGCACGAGTCAACTTAGCCTTTTAATATATAGAATAAACTTGCTTAATTAGACCTGCTTTCTGATGTAGCTAAACTTTTTCCAGCCCAGTGAAGCACCCCAACTTCTCTTTCAGGTAATTGTCAGCAACACAGCAGTAAATATCAACATGAAGCACATTATTATTGTAGATCACACGAGGAGAACGAAGAGTAAAATATTTAACTGCAGCAGTGTTTGTGACTATATTCTGTGCAGTGAGAAAACCTGAAGTCATGTTCAAGGCCCACCATTTCTTTCTTCTTTTCAGTCAGGTCAAGTTTCTAAGCTTTCTAAATCTCCATTTTCTGGCTAATGAAAAGAAAATAGGATTCCACTGAGTCTCCTATCTACCTACTCCAGGACTTCTGTGAGGATCAAATGAGATGAGGCCTGGGAAAATACTTCACAGACATTTGGTTAAAGTGTAAAATATTTGCACCTGGCTATAAAGCAAGTTGTGTTCCTGGGCTGAAGAAACCGCAAGGAGGCTAGTCTCTAGAGAGAGGAAGCCAGATGTTGCTATGTGACGTCATTACCCGATGCCCACAGCAACTGTTTCTGGGCTGGGCTGGGCTGTGGGCCACATTTTGCGCCATGGGGTTTCGTCAGTGTTGGCTGCGATTTGGTGGCTGTTGTTCCAGGGTGGTGGCAGGGCCTGTGTCCCACTTGGGGAAAGCCGAGTGTTGCTTTGTCAGTGCCAGGTCCACAGTGCCTTTCTTTGTAAATGGCCAGTGTGTGTCAAGACAGCTCCTGCATTGAGCGCCTGCCCCTGGTGGTCAGTGCACATCACAGCAACTGGTTGGACGGTCAAAAGGACACTTAGAATATTAGCCTCTGATATATATAGATAATGAACTTTCAGAAAGAGAAACTAAAAAAAATAATAATAATAATCATACCCTAGCCAGTTTGGCTCAATGGATAGAGCATCAGCCCACAGACTGAAGGGTCCTGGGTTCAATTCCAGTCAAGGGCATGTATCTCAGTTGCAGGCTGGATACCTGGCCCTGGTTGGGCTCCTCACATCGATGTCTCTCTCTGTCTCTCCTCTTCCCTTCCACTCTGTCAAAAAAAAAAAAAAAAAATCAATGGAAAAATATCCTCCAGTGAGAACTTACAAAAAAAATTATCCCATTTATTATTGCAACAACAACAACAAAAAGATACCTAAGAATAAACTTAACCAAGGAGGTAAAAGACCTGTACTCAGAAAACTATAGGGCTTTGAAAAAAGAAATAGAGGAAGATACAAACAAGTTGAAGCATATAATGTATTCATGAATTAGAAGAATTAATGATTAAAATGCTCATACCACCCAAAGCAATCTATAGTTTTAATGTAATTCCTATTAAAATACAATCAGCATATTTCATAGATCTAGAAGAACTACTCCAAAAATTTATATGTAACCAAAAAAGACCTCAAATAGCCATAGCAATCTCGAGAAAGAAGAACAAAGTTGGAGGGATTATAACACTGGATATCAAACTATACTACAAAGCCAATGTACTCAGAACAGCCTGGTTCCAGTGCAACAGCAGGCATATAGATCAATGGAACAGAACAGAGACCCCAGAAATCGACGTAAGCCATTATCATCAATTAATTTGTGACAAAGGAAGCAAGAACATACAGTGGAATAAAGACAGTCTCTTCAATAAATGGTGTTGGGAAAATTGGACAGATACATGCAAAAAAATGAAACTAGACCACCAATTTACACCATACACAAGAATAAACTCAAAATGGATAAAGGACTTAAATATAAATTGCAAAACCATAAAAATCCTAGAAGAAAACGTAGGCAGTAATGTCTTAGACATCTCAGATAGCCAAATTTTCGCTGATACATTTCCTAGGGCAAGAGAAACAAAGGAATGTACACTTGAGTGGCCAGATTATTATGATCTCTGAAATGCATAATAATCTGGCCACTCAGTGTATATCCTATATAATAAAAGGCTAATATGCAAATTGTCCCCTCGACCAGGAGTTCGACCAGCAGGCAGGTTGGCCAACCGCCCATGTCCCCTCCCCCAGGCCAGTCTGGCCGGACCCCACCCATGCATGAATTCATGCACCAGGCCTCTAATATATATATTATATACACACACACACACACACACACACACACACACACACACACACACACATACATACACTGAGTGGCCAGATTATTATGCATTCAGATATCATAATAATCTGGCCACTCAGTGTATAAACACGTGGTCCCGGCCAGTGTGGCTCAGTGGTTGACCTATGAGCCAGGAGGTCCAGGTTTGATTCCCAGGGCACATGCCCAGGTTGCAGGCTTGATAGCCAGTAGGGGGCATGCAGGAGCCAGCCAATCAATGATTCTCTGTCATCATTGATGTTTCCATTTCTCTCTCCCTCTCTGAAATCAATAAAAATATATTTTAAAAAATAAACAAATGGGACTACATCAAACTAAAAAGCTTCTGCACAGCAAAAGAAACCATCAACAAAATGAAAATCGAACCCACAGTATGGCAGAATGCATTCTCCAAAGATACATATAAGGGGTTAATTTCCAAATATATAAAGAACTCATATGACTCAACAAAAAGATGACAAACAAGCCAATTAAAAAATGGGCAAAGGACCTGAATAGACACTTCTCCAAAGAGGACAGATGGCCAATAGACATATGACAAAATGTTCAATGTCAGTAATCATCAGAGAAATGCAAATTAAAACCACAATGAGATATCACCTCACACCTGCCAGAACGGCTACCATAAATAAACCAACAAATGACAAGTGCTGGCCAGAATGTGGAGAAAAGGGAACCCTCGTGCACTGCTGGTGGGAATGCAGACTGGTGCAGCCACTGTGGAAAACGGTATGGAGTTTCCTCAAAAAATTAAAAATTGAACTGCCATTTGACTCAGTGATCCCACTTCTGGGAATATATCCTAAGAATCCCGAAACACCAATTAGAAAGAATATATGTACCCCTATGTTCATAGCAGCATTATTTACAATAGCTAAGATCTGGAAACAGCCCAAGTGCCCATCAGTAGAGGAGTGGATAAAAAAACTGTGGTACATCTACACAGTGGGATACTATGTGGCTGTTAAAAAATAAGAATCTCTTATCCTTTGAGACAGCATGGGTGGACCTGGAGACCATTGTGCTAAGTGAAATAAGCCAGTCAGAGAAAGACAAATACCTTTTGTTTTCACTTATATGTGGAATCTAATGAACAAAGTAAACTGACTAACAAAATAGGTCCAGAGACATGGATGCGTGGAACATACTGACAGATCTCAGATTGGAGGGGGTTGGTTGGGGGGAACAGATTAACCGAAGAACATGTATGCATATATGCATAGCCCATGGACACAGATAATAGTGTGGTGAAAGCATGGGATGGGATGGGGACTGGGTGGAGGGAAAGTGGGGGACAATAGGGGACATCTGTAATACTGTCAACGAAAAAAACAAACAAACTTAGAAGTACAAGAAATAGTGATGCTCATCAGTAGCAATTCTTCATTTCCTCATTTGGGATCTAAAGTATAATTGCATATAAGCCTAACCAGTGGTCACGGACAACAGGAAGGTGGGAGCATGCGTGGGGAGGGGTTTGGGATGGGAATGGGGGGATGAGGACAAATATTTGATACCTTAATCAATAAAGAAAAATTTAAAAAAGTATAATTGCATTTATTTAGCCTCACAGCGTCCTGTGGTTCTGTGTCAATGTAAAATAAAAGGTCACGGTGGTTGGCATCCGCGTCACTGGGCCCTCTTCCTTGGCTTTCGGTGACGTGCAGGTCCGCGGCTGTCAGGGCTGCAGAGGAGGTTGTGTCTCTGGCATCCAGCTGCTTCCAGGCTGCCCAGGGTCCGCCCCGGTGCCCGCCCACCCTCACTGTTCTGAAATCCCTCCTCTGCCCACCTTCATGGGAAGATCACGAGCCCTTAAACCACTCATTTCCTCCCCTACCTTAGTTACAGAGCAACGTCTGTATTTTGCAGAATAGTCCTTCTTTCAGATGAGCTCAGGATTTGTTGTAGCACCAACAGCAACTGAATTCCTTTCCTGTTGGGGAACATTCTGAGTGTAAATACAGCCACAAATCAGCCCATTTCGTCAGCTGGGAGGTTTCATGTCTAGATTTGGAGTTCAGAAAAAAAAAAGTCACAATAGGAAACAGATAAAAGTAAATAAGGTTATGCATCTTTTTTGGACAGTGGTGTTTTTCTTATTTTTCTCTGCTTTTCTAAGGTGTCTGTGATATTTCTGGAGTGAGTGGTGATCTGTTTTCCTGACCATGGGAGATGGTGTCACACTGCCGGTGCCTCCTGGCCTCCCCCTCAGTGCTGCAAGGGTTCAAGAAGGGTGTTCCTCTAAGGGCTTCCGGACCATGTCTAACTGTAACACCGCTTCGGAGGCTGTTGTGGAGATGAAGTGACACATATAAAACAGTGTCAGATCCAAAAGAGTCACCAGCGAGCCTTAGCTATTGTCATTCATTAGTTGTATTTTTTGAAACAACAATAACACAAAAACAGATTATTGCCCCATGATTAGTGTACTTCAGATTCTCATAACATTGCTTCCCATAAGGGTTAAGACATTATGGCAGAAGGTCCTTATTAAGTGCAGACCCAGTCATCCTCTTAGGACATTTTTCTGGAAGGACACTGATAAATGGTTACTAGGGATTTTGCTCTGTGGAAAGAGCTGTCAGGAGAAGGAAGGAAAGCTTTTTTTATCTTTTACATTTTTCTGTAGCGTTTGAATTTTTACTGTGCACAAGTATATTTTACTTCACCAAAATAAACATCCTATATAATAAAAGCCTAATATGCAAATCGACCAGTGGAACGATGGGTCGCTATGATGTGCACTGACCACCAGGGCGCAGATGCTCAATGCAGGAGCTGCCCCCAGCCCACAGACCCCAGGTCAGCCAAGACGGGTGCCAGCCAAGACGGGTGCCACCCCCCACCCCGATCGCCCCGCCGGTCACCCCACAGTTCAACCCTGATCGCCAGACAGGCCTAGGAACCCTACCTGTAATTGATTTTCATGCACCAGGCCTCTAGTTAACACATAAATGGAAGCACACTTTTCAAATTAACTAGCAGAACCCAGGATTCTGAGCGTCAAGAATGGTGTTAATAAAAGGGCACATTGGGAACACAGAGGAGCCTGTGACTCACCCAAGGGCATCCTGGGACACAGCCCAACCCCATTGCTGACCTCAGCATGCCCTAAATCAGGGATTATGGCACACCGGGGATTGGGCTCAGTCAGAGAATCTGTACTGGCGAGCTGTGTGCCCCTTGGGAAGTTACCTAAGCTCTCTGTACAGAGTTTCCTCAGCAAATATTTTTAAAGGGTCATAATGTCTCCCACTCCATCTGCACTCCACATGGGTTGGGAATATCACTTAGGCTCTGCATGGGGTGGACTGGGGAAACTCAGCAAATCTTGGCTTCTGCCTCCCCTCCCGATTCCTTGTCCACTCAACTCTTAACATTTTTTAAAAATATGACTTACTGATTTCAGAGAGGAAGGGAGAGGCAGAGAGAAACATTGATTGGCTGCCTCGTGCACGCCCCATACCGTGGATTGACCCCACAACCTGGGCATGCGTCCTGACCTAGAATCGAACCTGCCACCTCCTTGTGCCTGGGACAATGCTCAACCAACAGAGCCACATCAGCCAGACTTATACATTTAAAAAATATATATTTTATTGATTTCAGAGAGGAAGAGAGAGGGGGAGAGAGATAGAAACATCAATGATGAGAAACATTGATTGGCTGCCTCCTGCATGCCTCCTACTGGGATAGAGCCCACAACCCAGGCATGTGCCGAAATACTGGCCGGATTAGGCTCATAATTTTTTTAAATTTACAAATATGCTGTATTTGCCAGTGTTCAATCCATATTCCTTTCTCTCTCCTCCCCTCTTTCTCTTTCTCTCTCCCTGTCTTTTCATCTCTGTGCTTGTGTATGTTTCTAAAAAAACTCCCAAATGAAGAATTTCCTACCTAGTCCAAAATGGTTTTTTAAACAAACAAACAAAAGAACTCTCCATCAGGAAAGTGTACCTCAGAGCCGAGATTCCCCGTGGCTGGCTAATTCCTCTTATCTCCATTGGAGTGGAGGTCAGGACTGCCTCAAGGAGCGTGCGCTCTCTCTCTCTCTGATTGTGGAAAATTAATCGTCTTTGCTCTTTAACCTTAATTCTAGGCTAAGTCATCACTCATCGTTTAGCTTTTCTTTGTGGCCTCACCTTTTGTACTTCTGAAATTTGTACATTTTCCAACTGTATGAATAGAGCTTCTCCCCTGTGCTTTTTCTGGGGTCTGCAGGGCACACGGTGCAGCAGCCAGGTCGGCGCATGGTTGGTGCGTGGTCCCTCCCTGCCCTCCTTTGCTCCTATTTTGAGGGTTAGAGTAAGGAACTGGAGTCTGGCGAAGCCAGAGGGAACCTTGGGTGTTTCTCACCCAACCCTCCCTCCATTTCTTCCAAATCTCTCCAGCATTCTTCCAACACCCAGGATCAAGTCTCTGTCAACTCCCATGACACCCCTCTCATTTGGTCACAGTGTCTGATGGGCCAATCACCAAGGTGTTCTCTGATAAAGACAAACAGATTTCCCCCTCCCAGCACAGTGCTGTCCCAAACCACCCAGCAGACATGAAGGTTGGATTGGCTGGTGGGAAATTCAGTTTCCTAGTTCCCCCAATCACGTGTAGCCATGAGAACAAACCCCCCAAAAGTAGGAAACCCCAGACTGTTTCGAGGTAGATCAAGAGTGCTTAGGACTTCCTGGTGGAACTTAAATAGAAGTCCCCTCGAAGTACTGAAAATTGCTGGGATAAGTATCTTGCTGTGCAACATTGCCATATCTGTACTTTGAAATGCACGTGCTGGGTTCCCTTCACAATACCTTGGGTTTATGGGAGAAGGCGCATATGACTAATCGCCTTTTAAAAGGGCACAACTTGTGTTTGGCTTACAGAACTAGTGAGCAGGTGGGCAGCAGGGGCTGCATTTCCTTATCAAACAAGCAGAGTTATGTGTAGCCCAAAACTGGGACCAATGGATGTAAGATTGTAGGAGGAGAGTGGAAATCAATTAAAAAAAGAGGTCCTGTATAATAAAAGGCTAATATGCAAATAGACCAAACGGCGGAACAACCGGAACAACCAAACAACCAGTTGCTATGACATGCGCTGACCACCAGGGGGCGTGCACGGACATGGCAGGCATCGGCCACAGCGGGATGGTGGAGCAGGTGAGTGGGGGTTGTTGGTCACTGTCTGCGGGGCGAGCCTCTGGTAGTTACTGAAAATTCTTTGCTCCTGTGCTCCGTGGTCCCGCCCAGCGCTCACACCCACTGCCCCTATGGCTCGGCGCTGTCAGCGGGTGCGAGAGGCAGCTGCTGGCCCTGATCACCCCTCAGGGCTTCTCCACCTCCCCCTGCTCCTGAGGGGAGATAGGGGCCAGCAGCTGCCTCTCGAGTCCGCTGCCGGCGACGGCCCCTCTCACACCCACTGCCAGAGCCAGAGCCGCTGCTCACACCCACTGCCAGCGCTGGCCCTCCTCACACCCGCAGCCGGGGCCGGAGCCGCTGCTCGCACCCACTGCCGGCGCTGGCCCTCCTCACACCCGCAGCCGGGGCCGGAGCCGCTGCTCGCACCCACTGCCGGCGCCCGGCGCCGGTCCCAATCGCTGGCGCCATCAGCAGGTGTGAGCGGCAGCTGCTGGCCCTGATCACCCCTGAGGGCTTCTCCACCACCACTGCTCCTGAGGGGCAATTGGGGCAGCAGCGGCCGCTGGCACCTGCCGCTGGCACCGGCCCCAATTGCTCCAGGCCTTCAGGTGTGAGCAGGGCCCGGCGCTGTCAGAAGTGGAGCTGCTGGCAGACAGGAGACCGGGGCCGCAGCAGGAGGGGATGGGTAGGGG